>NC_136507.1:24969990-25089990 GCF_053919585.1 Euprymna scolopes | reverse complement strand
GTGCGAGATAAAAAAAAAAGAAAAAGACAAAAAAAGGACACCATGTGGCCGGGAGAAGCAAAGTACGTGTTGAAAAAGATGGACGTGAAAAGTTGAAAACGAGAATGGAGCAAAAGAAAAACGAAGGGAGATGGACATGTGGCAGAGAGACTATTTAAGCTGGTGTCGAGACAGGAAGAAAGAAAAACGATAATAACAATTGGTATTAAAAATAAAAAAGCAGAGTTAGATTTATTTTTGTTTGTTCCTTTTTTATATAAAAGGAACTTTGTGTGTGTGAGTTCCCTTCAAACTCATAGTTTGGCTAATGTTTTGAAATTTTACACAAATGTACTTTATGTAGCTGGTAGTGTTCTTAGATAGGTTTTATATCAGAATATCTTCAATAAGTATCTATATTTGATAATCGAAAAAAATTCAGTGAAAGAAGGAACAGGTGATTTTGACTAAAGTCAACACCTTATACAGCCTAACATCACAAGTGCATTTGAGAAGTTTTATTACCACACAAGCAGAAAGGCCTGGCATATAAAATCAGCAGTAGGTTCTTTGATATGATAAGACTGCTTTCGAAATAAATGTTTCTATTTAAAGAACAATTGAACCATGATATTTGACTTTTGCATTTTAAACTTTAATTCAAGCCATTATGTAAAAATAATTTTATGAAATCAACAGTAGGTTCTCTACAGTACAATGTGGGTTCAAGCGTAATTACGAATATTCATTTTAGATGCCATGACTAGGCCTTTTACCATAAAAAGGTCAACATGAAAAAAGAAAAAGAAACATTACCACTAGAAATGTAGTCGGAAAAAAGATGCGCAAAAAAAACAAAAAAAAAAACAGAAACAGGCCGACAGTGGAAAACTTGAAAACAAAAAGGATATTGCACCAGACGGCGAGTCAATTGTTCACTTTTTTTTTTCTTTTTTTTTTTGTGGTCTCCTCACTTTAAATTTTTTCTCTGGTCCTGTCAGTCATAGTTTCTTCTTTTATGGGAACTGTGGTTTATCGTCAATGTTGTTTTAGTGTTAAAAACGAATATTCTAGCTTTACGGGTTGGTTACACATTATTATTGTTCCATACTCATTTAACATAGTAAACAGAAAGAAATTTGGAATAAACCATTTTGACTTGAACATATTTTTAAAAGTTTGTGTTTGACCTGTTTAAGTGGTATCTCCAGTTTTATTCTTATGAAATAGTAAAGTTTTAAAATATGAAAAACTTGGGTAGAGGTTTTGCAAGACTGGAACAAATGTTTAAATAATTATAATGCAATAAAAAAGTAAGTCCTAAAGTAAGTACTAAAAAAGTCTGACTTGTTTATTTCTATAAAAAGTAGTTATTTTATTCTGAGCTTATGAATCGTTTATAATTTACTATTAATCAAGCCATGGTGAGCAATTTTTAAATATGAAGCAATGTATTTAAAAAAAATTTTTTTTTAAGAAACTGAAAAAGCACTTATTTTTAGCACAAGCTATTCTGAGCATCTTATAAAAAATTATTTTATTTGCAAGGTTTTTAACCGAGTCTTGTGCTTTTGTTTGTCAGACGCTATAAAAAATGGGGGATTTAAGAAACAAGTAAACGTAGGGGTATGATAAGAAATTTCCGAGAAGAATGAAAATTTTTTATCTTTTTACCAAAAGGGGGGGGGGGTACAAGGGAATTTACGGGAAAGCAAACTCCCAGTATCTTATCGCACACAGACACAGATAAAGGCATGAGACATGGGAACCGAATACGACAAAAAACGCGAGATGGAACAAAACAAAAACACCAGTAGTAATATTTTTCAAACTAAATTTTATTATAAAACAATGAACTAACTATGGTAGGGAATTAAGTGAAAATAAAAAAAAGAACAAATTATAAAGATGGGGAAGGGTATCTTTGTCTACTATTCGAAGATGCCAACGGGAAATATATCAAAACAAAAAAATGTATCGTCAGTACAAACAAATGATAGCAAAATGAATTCAATGTCTTAATATACGAGAGAGGGAAATATTCACGGTGATGACTTACTGAGTTTATTCTTTTTTTATATTTTCTTTCCTTTTGTTCCAAGCGGTTGGTCAAAATGTCTTTATCTGTCCCTCCGGATTAAGACACACGTTTGTAAAGTTTGCCGTTTACCGCTGTCAACATCGCATCCTTTCACCATTGGTATGGAGTTTCTCCCAGGCGTTATCTCCTTTCACTGTCGATAGAAGGGGGGGGGGGGTCGATACCTCCTATCTCAACGACATCGCTGCTTCTGTCACTGGGGTGGGAATTTTGCATATCCGCCTGGCACTACGGCCACGCGGCGACTGTTGTAACAAAAAGGCCTCTTTTTTTTTTTTCTTTGTCTCTTTCTCTCTTCCTCTTCTCAGTATCTTTCTCAGTCCTTTCTTTTCTTTATTTGTCGCTTAGCAACTGGCATGGGTCACGGAGCGGTCACTAGTCAACTGCTAGTCCGTGTACCAGACGCCTCTCCCATCTTTCTCCTTTCCTATACTCACTGTCTTTCTCTCTCTTTTTAGGTTTAGCCTCTCCCTCTTTTTTCCTATACTCTCTTTTTCTCTCTCTCTTGAAACTACACTCATTTGCCTCGGTGATAAAGAAAATAAAATAACAAAAATCGATACATTTCTCGTCGACCTGAAATTAAATATTTCGATTTTTAATGGATTACGTCACACAGTATTTTGCTACTTGGATTAAGATAAATACTCAATACTGAAATATTAAAATTTTAAGTTGTTGAAATACATGATGGTCAGGTAGAACACTTGACATGAAGGAGATTATTTTTTGTAACTGAAACTGTTTATGAGGAACTGTTGATAAGGCACAACAGCTTGTATTGCTGCTATGGTAGAAAGATATGTGCCTACTATATATTTAGGGTGCTCACAGTCCTCACTTAGTAAAATGGAAAATGGAAATAACGATAAATTTTTTTCTGTAGACAGTCTAAAAGTTGTGGACAGAATTCCGTTCAACATGCCTAGGGTGAATGCTGCTTTTATATAGTACTAGCGAGGGGTACCCGGCGTTGCGCGGGTGTTTTTTTTTGGGGGGGGGGTTAAAAAAAGTAAGTATGAGGATCGAACCCGAACCATTGAGGCAAAGTTGTGAAAAAAAAAAAAAATGTGTGACGTTAACCATTGCCCCACCGCGACATGCTTATGGAAACACGTTTGAATTTATTTAATTACTTGGATTTAGCAGGTGCTCGCAGTTTGACTGCGGGATTTCATTTACTGCTGAACGCTTTTTTCCTCGCTCCCAAGATGTTATAGGAAAAAGACTAACCCACATGCTGCGAGCAACAAATATTGAATATCTATCTTCCCGAAATCGACCAAATTAAATAGACAGGCGAGCTTCGTTGTTAACTGTGAGATATTACGATTTATATGTGATATAAAAAGTTTTAAAAAGTTATGAACCGACCGACCGCTTCTCTGAAAGAAGCCTTTTGTAGACACACAGAAAAAGCGAACACACATACATACATACATTTTCGCTTTTATATTTATAGATGGTACTTGCTTGTTGCCTGCATCTATACACTCCACTAAATATGAAACATCGAACATCTTTACACCACTTCTTGCCATCAGACTCTAGAAATGAGGGTTCAGAAGATGTGCAATCCTTGGACCCTAATTGCATTCAATAATAGCCAATTTTAAAATCTGTAGTAATTTCAATTAAGCTAATGATACTCTGCCTTACTGCAAGTTAGAATGAAATGTTCCAGAATTTGTCAGGAAGGAGCAAGGAAAATTTTGAGAATTGAACTTAACAAAAAAAATAGCAGGTGGGGGGGTGTATTATCCGAAAATGATAGAATATAAAATTGAATTCTGACAAATAGCCAATGTTCCTTGTAACAAGAACAATGGAAAAGGGGGAATGGGTGCACACATTCATTGGCATCATGTGTACCACATAGACGCACATACACCACACACATACATACATCTAGAATTCTATATTTAAGTCTATTAGTCTGAAAGATGATTGAATAGGTGCTGGTAAAGTAAAAACTTAAAAGAGGAACCAGATCTAGAAACCTCTCAAAGACTGAATGGAAGTAAAGAACGAAAACCCTTGTCCACGAGGAACAAAGAATCTTATTGACGAATTTTATTCTTGGATTTATGGCTTTTTAGAACAGACAATAGGTGCATTTTTTTTTATGTTCTTCTTTTCGAAAAGTGAAAGGAACGGTGTGGGGATAGGTTCCATTGGCCCATGAGAATAAAGGCAACAAAGAACGGTTAGACAAAGACAAAGAAAAAAAATCAGACCAGGTGTTTCAAAAGTTCTTTTCACGTTTTTTCTTTAGAGGAAAAATGAATATAGTCAAAAAATTTACAAACACAGCTGTTTAAGACCTATAGAGATTGACACATGCAAATGGGTTGTCCGTTTCACGGCATATCGACCTCTTTTTTTGGAGTTATCTATTAACTTAAAAGCTAATCAATGTTTGTTTCCCCCTCACCCCCGGAGATCCTTTTTATTTTAATCACAGAAAATGTGTGCTAAAATATTCTTCAGCTTTGGGATAGATTCCGTTTTAAAAAATCCATTTATAAAAATATAAGAAAAGCTTAGATCCAATTTTTTTTTTTTTTTTTTTTTTACATAGGCATCACCACATTATCAAGGCCAAGAGGCCACTCAAGGATAAGGGTTAAAGAGTGTACAGTAGAAATTGGACAATATAGTAATCATTAGTAATGAAAATTTGGTAAATTTGATAACTTATATGGAACGGCTCATCAAGAACTTATTTACGTTAGACTTGAAGACAACCATATTGTAGTCAGCCGGAAAGCAGGAAAACGGAAGACAATTCCACAGGCGTGCAGTTCTAAGAAAGAAGCTTTGTTCATGGAATCTACGTTTAGGTTTAGGCACAGATAAAGAGTGGGGGGAATTATTGATAGTGTTTACAGCTAGACGAGTGTTTCTTGTGAAAGTTTTGCGAGGGGGGACCATAGATTGAAGCTCAGTCGAACACTTTCCATGAAAATAACGATACATCAGAGACAAACTCGCAACATCTCTTCTGTGAGATAGAGGTTGCAAGGTGTTTGGAGGTGTGTGTTAAGCAAAAAAAAAAAAAAAAAAAGTTGAATTTTGGATTTTTTAATTTCGACACAGGATTTCTACATATAGAGATAAAAGATGAGATCATTTGAAATTCAGGGCGGAATAATATTTACGGTTAACAATAAGAAGGATGTCCTTTGGCTTTCGTAAGATAGAAGAAATAGGTTTTGACACATGCAGGTAAACATGACTCCGTCAGCAGACAGAGTTCAAACCGAACTACTGAAAATAATTAGCTTGGAAGAAATTTGTCTCTTTTCGTTTGAAGCTTCAAAGGACGCATTTATAGCAAGATGTAGAATCAGGGGAGATTTCTGCAAACCAGGAGGGAAGTAACAACCCCATGAAAATAAAATGATGTAAAATATACCCTGTTATTTGCTGTTTCTTTCGAAAGGGAGTATCTTCATTACAGAACCAGAAGTCGGAGGAAACAGTACAAGAAGATATGTCTACCTTTCTCTGGTGTGCTATGCAAACGAGGATGTTTAAAGAACTGTTTCAAAAATGTTTATATGAGTATAGCCCCCCTCTCGATGAACATTGTTATTTGTATTGTGACTGGAACTCATTTTTTATATGTAACACGCTTTTATAAACACATTTGTACGAACAGTGTATACAACATACACGTATGAAAATTATATATATATATATATATATATATATATATGTAAGTAATTAAAATATAAATGGCAATTAAGCTACACAGAATATTCCGCATTTCATCCATGCTAGGATTTGTCAGGCTTATGCATAAGCCTGACAAATCCTAGCTTAATTGCCATATATATTTTTATAACTTACTACCTAGCTCTACCTATGTATTGAGCACTGATGAAGTAAATACTTCAAGTTTACGCATAAAATTATACTTTCGTATATTAATTTCTGTGATTAATTGTAAACTGTACAACAACTATAGCAATAGGAATTAAATATCATTAAAAGACTCAGCAAATTCCAGCTACTTTTGCAGCATTTCAAGTGTTTTGACGGCCTATTATGTGCACAATCTTCCATTTCGAAATTCAAATATTTCAGATTTGCATTAAATTTTGCTTCAGTCTTAAACATTAAATCAACAAAATAGTTTGCACCATTGTTAACACACGATTGTAGACGTTCATGAAAGTTTCCAATAACTATGGAGGAGTTCTGAGTGGAATAGCAATTTTAGAATGAATAGCTAATTTTAATTCTTCAAGAGATCGAGGGTGGTGACTGAATACTTTGGATTCCAAATGTCCCCCACAAGAAAAAAAATCAGGGGTTTCAATCAGATGACCTTGCGGGTCAACCAATATCATCACGCAAAGAAATCAAATAATTTAAGAACATTTCCTTTAAAAAATAAAAACAAGAATGAAATGAATAAATACAGATAGAAATAAATTTTGACCTAATTAAAATAAAATGGCATTCTACGTACATTTAAAAAATATTTTCATTTTTTTTTTTACCTACAAATGTGTCAAATCAATTTGGGACACCTTGTGTATACAAATCTAGATATTAGTGATGGGACGATTCCAATATTTTCTCCCTATTCTGATACAATTACCAATTCCGATTCTTTATAAATCTCTAAATATTGAACTAAAAAGTTTTTTTGTTTTTTTTTTCTTGATTACCGTGAGGACACATGTTAAATGTGCGTATATTTTCTTGAACATTAAAACACACAAATTTAACTTCACTGGTAAATTTAAATCAATAAATATTTATTATTACTACCAGCAGTGGAAGATTTTGTTTGAATCAAAAAAAAAAAAGATAAGATAATTAAAAGAATCGTTTTGGGTATCGCAAAATATGCACACATTTTTTTCATTTTGATACTTCAAAAAGTTCCAATTTTTTTCTATTCCTGCTTCTGATTAATCGTCTCAACAAACATATATATATATATATATATATATATATATATATATATATATATATTTTACTTATAACGTCACCAACTTACTTTCGGAAGAACCCCCCTCCCCCCATCCGCCTTTCTTTTATATCGTAAGCTTCTTAAAACGTGACTAGCTTAAGTTCAGAATAAAATCACGCTTTTCTTTTAACGGTTAATTTAAAAAAAAAAATGTTTTGAACGCTGCTAACTCAATTTCTTTCACTACAGTTTGCAATTTGGAGACGGAAGTGTTTTTGTTGAGATAAGTGATTTCAATTTTAATCATACTTTTTATTTTAGATTAAAATATTAATAACTCCATTTTATTTCAGTATTTAATTTGTGTATTTCTGTTTTATTAAATGCTAGTTTTTTTTTGTTTTTTTTTTGTTTTTTTTCTCGTACAGAAATGTTTATTTATCTACCGAGTTGATTGCAAAAATAGATTACGAATTGTACTCATTTTTAGTTCGTGAGAGGGGAATCTATCACCATACTTTCCCTTAAACACGTCTGTTGGACTTTTATTAAGTAGAATACTTAATAATTTTTTTTTTTAATGGAGAGTAGAAAACGCATTGTGGATGCGTTATCGGCAGCTCCTGTTACTCTCGCTTCTTCTTATTTGTCCCTCAGTCCTCATTTTTAATGAGTGATTTTTCTGACAAAGGGAGAAGAAAAAGCTGTTTTCTAGGTTGGCAGTATTTTGTGCGAACAGTTGGCAGAGATGGCGGAAATTTTCTGTTTCTATGTCTATCCTTGTAGCCATGTCACTAGTAAGGGTGCTGGAGGAAAACGTTTTGTCTGGGCTGACGTTATCCGCCTGATAGTCAGGTACCCGAACCTTGGATTAACCACTAAGGAGGCTGTCCTATCAGCAGGTCTCCTCACTAACGTAATGTACTTGCAATAACCCTTATCCCTGAGTGGCTTCCGGGCCTTGATAAGTGGTGACCCCTGTGTTAAAAAAAAAAAAAAAGTACTGGGGCTGCTGTATTGCCATTTGGTGAATGGATTCTGGACCATGCAGTAGCTTCTGGTGGGGCCTCTCGATGCCATACTAGTGGGTAATTGTTACGGCTTTACCTTATCATTAGCTACAAATAAAAAAATTTTAAAAAAATTTCTTCATTTCTTTTTCTCTCTTAGTTTCCCCTCTCTGTCCTGCTCTAAGTAAATCTGACGACCTAGTCCACAAATTTCAAAATTTCATCCTGACAAGTTTCAAGAAAAAATACACAATAAAACCCGGTTCTCCAACTTCCAACGTAGACCCCTACTACAATGTCTCCTTCTCCAACATCAGGGGTCAACGTTCTAACCTTCCAGAGGTTGAAACCCAATTACAGGAGACTAAATCAGACCTTTTATTTTTAAGTGAAACTGGCATTGGACAGGCTATTTCCCTAGAAGAGTACGCAATTAAAGGATACTCTAACTTAACTTCTAAATCTGACCCCCAAGATCGCCATGGGCATGGAATATGTGCCTATATTAAAGATAGCTTTCCATGTGGTAGGGACATCTCCAGGGAAGATCCTAACTTACCCTATATGTGTTCCGGGTTGCTTTAGCTCACACTACGGCATTTTTATTTACTCTCTATTGCACCCACAACAGCGGAGTTACCATCATTAAAAGCATATCTGAGAAAATTAACCAAGTCCTATCTGCTTATCCTTCAGCTAACATTCACGTATGTGGAGACTTCAATGTTCACAACGTCAAATGGTTGACCCACTCAAACAAGACCGATGATGAGGGGAGGTTCTGTCATGATTTCTCCATTGCCTATGACCTCACTCAGATTGTTCAGGAACCCACCCGTGTGCCCGACAATGACGGCCAGTATGCGAGCCTACTAGACCTTTTTCTCACAACTTGCCCTGAACTATGTTCAGTTTCTGTTCTGTCGCCTCTTGGATCTTCCGACCACTCTGTTGTATCAATTAAGATAAAAATGAAATGTAATAAGTCCCCAGACGTACCTCTTCATCGTACAGTATATCGATACACTAAGGCTGACTGGGATAGCTTCCGTACATTTATAACTGATCTACCTCTGAATTCCATATTTAAAAAGGATGTGTCCTCTATAGTATTAGACCTGACGAAATGGTTAATTGTAGGTATTGACCGTTTCATACCCTCGAAAAAGTTTCAGCAATGGTTCTCTCCAGAATGCGCTGCTGCCATTGCGCACAGAAATCACTTTTTCCACTGTTTCCAACGTAATAGACGTATGGAAACTAAAGCCGCTTTCAGGACTGCCAGCAACCATTGTAAGAAAGTAATAAAGAGCGCAAGATGGTTGTATGCTCAATCTGTTTAGTCCAAAGTAGCTGAGCAGCGGCTTGGTTCCCACCAGTTTTGGCAAATAGCAAACAGAATTCTGAACAGAAGCATGTGCTCCATCCCAACTATCATCAATGGACCTGAGGTAATCTCGTCAGCATCAGACAAAGCCAAACTCTTTGTCAAGAACTTTGCAGCTAATTCTACCTTTTGCGATCAAGGCCGCCAACCCCCAATATTTCCTCTTGTATCTGAAAACACACTATGTGATATACGTATATCTGTACGTGATGTTGGCAAGCTAATCAAAAACCTTGATTCCAGTAAAGCAACTGGCCCTGATGGTATACCAATTATAGTACTCAAAAAACTTCAACCTGAACTTGCGCCCATACTTACAAAAGTATTTAAACGTTATCTTAAGGAGAATAGTTTCCCATCTCCCTGGAAAATTTCATCAGTATGCCCTGTATTTAAGAATTTAGGTGATCGCTCATCCCCCTCTCAGTACAGGCCAATAAGTCTCCTGTGCGTCATGAGTAAGTTGCTGGAATCTGTGTTAAATACAGAAGTAATCAACCATCTCAACAAAAATAACCTTCTTAGTGACACTCAATATGGTTTCCGTTCTGCTAGATCTACAGCAGATGTGCTTACAGTTATATCTCATAGGATTAGCAAATCTCTCGACGGAGGCAACCTTTCTAGGGCAATTGCTCTTGACATATCTAAGGCCTTTGATAGGGTATGGCATAAAGGTTTACTTCATAAGATCTCTAGCTATGGTATAGCTGGAAATGTCTTCTCAATTATTAAATCATTTCTTTCTGATAGGTTCATAAGAGTAGTAGTTGAGGGGCAAAAATCAGAAGCCCACAGTATTAATGCCGGTGTCCCTCAGGGGTCCATCCTGGGCCCAACTCTTTTCCTGATCTACATTAATGATCTGCCAAATCACATCCTTTCATCATTTGTAGACATTTATGCTGACGACACTACCATTTATGGTAGCACATCTAAGACAGTAAACGACCAAGTTCTCTCCAATTCTCTCTCCTCTGATCTTGAGCATGTAGTGCAATGGAGAAAGGAGTGGCTGGTTACTTTTAATGCATCTAAAACCAAGCTTCTCTCTTTACATCATCAACATTCTGATCCCCATCTGGCATCAATTGAAATGAATGGCTCTCCTCTTCAGGAGGCCTCAAGTTTTGACAAGCTTCTGGGCTTGACCATTACTCCTGATCTTAAATGGAACACGTACATCAAATCTGTTGCCAAGGCCGCTGGAAAAATGGTGGGATCTTTCTATCGATCCAGTAGATATCTCACTGCCGATGCAATTCTCTATCTATATAAGAGCCAGGTACGTCCAAGGATGGAATACTGTTGCCACATCTGGGCAGGAGCTGCTAGAAAGGACTTGTCCTGCCTTGATAGAGTTCAAAATAGACTTCGTAGCCTCGTAGGAGATGTCCTTTTCTCTTCCTTGCAACCTCTTTCTCACAGAAGAGATGCTGCGAGTTTGTCTCTGATGTATCGTTATTTTCATGGAAAGTGTTCGACTGAGCTTCAATCTATGGTCCCCCCTCGCAAAACTTTCACAAGAAACACTCGTCTAGCTGTAAACACTATCAATAATTCCCCCCACTCTTTATCTGTGCCTAAACCTAAACGTAGATTCCATGAACAAAGCTTTTTTATTAGAACTGCACGCCTGTGGAATTGTCTTCCGTTTTCCTGCTTTCCGGCTGACTACAATATGGTTATCTTGAAGTCTAACGTAAATAAGTTCTTGATGAGCTGTTCCATATAAGTTATCAAATTTACCAAATTTTCATTACTAATTATTATTATATTGTCCAATTTCTACTGTACATCTTTAACCCTTATCCTTGAGTGGCCTCTTGGCCTTGATAATGTGGTGATACCTATGAAGAAAAAAAAAAAAAAAAAAAAAAAGAAAGAAAAGTCCAATGTGAACAAGTTCTAATTGAATCGTCCCCCTAAGTAATCCAAATTACAAAATTCGCACTGTTTACTCTGCTATAATCACAATGACTAATGTATACCTATTAACCCTTATCCTCGAGTGGCCTCTGGGCCTTGATAAGTGGTGACACCCATGTAAAAAAAAAAAAAATATATAATATATAACACTATATTTATTACACGCACAGTAATAACATCTACATAAAAAAACGCCATATCCAGCAGTGCCGCGAGATAGAGCAGCGATAGAGGTTTAGACATTTTTCCATGGGGTCCCGATTTCGAATCTCGCAAGACTCAGCCACTCTGATGCGTCCTAGACGATGAAACACGTGTCAGTGGATAATTTTATTTAAAAAACAATATATATCACTTGGGGAGCATTTTTTTTTCTCTAATTAATTGTTTCATTGAAGAGCAGGGACAATTCCTGTTTGTTGTTCTTGTAATCCAATTTTTCTTTTTGTCGGGCCAATGTTCGAACGTTAACTGCGGCAAATTTCTTTTTACACTCGACCGGAACATTCGAACATTGGCTTGCCAAAAAAGAAAAATTAGATTTAAAAAAAAAAAAAAAAAAAAAAAAAAAAAAGGAACTGTCCCTGCTCTTCAGCGAAACATGCATATATATATATATATATATATATATATATACTTCATTTAATCACATAAATTAATATACGAAAGTATAATTTTATGCATAAAGTTTAAGTATTTACTTCAACAGTGCTCAATACATAGGTAGAGCTAGGTAGGCATAAGCCTGACGAATCCTAGCGTGGATGAAATGCGGAATATTCTGTGTAGCTTAATTGCCATATACATTTTTATAACTTTATATATATATATATATATTTCGACCGAAACGTTGCACAAATAACACTTAAAATGAGAACAATAGTCAAACCAAAACAAATAATACAAATTAACTAATTAGCCATCATGTCTGGCGAAGGCTGAAGGCTACACCGACCGAAACGTTGCATAAATAACACTCAAGATGAAAACAATGACCCGATCAAAACAGGTAATATAATCTAAGCCACCCATTTTTTTTTTTTTTTTAAGTGCAAAACGTTAAACAAATGCAAGAAACCTCTTCATCGTATCTTTCAGTTCTCAAACTCCCTTTCAATCTGGTATTGGGGGGGGGGTCTATTCAAATCAATCCCAATGTACTTTCCAAAACAGACAGACCTTTTACTAAACATCTTTTTAAAAACACCTCGGTCTAAAATGGTTCCTTTATATCCGTTTAAGGATCTGAAACAAGATTTATTAGACATGTCTTTGCATCTTTATCAGATGCTCTGTCCGTCAGCTTTGTCGCGCTACATTCGAAACAGCGTCCTCGTCACTAAGCGTACAGATCCAACGGACGTATTTGAAGACTATGCGTTCCAGTTTTGCTTCGTTACATTTCCGGTTTCCATAACTCTGCAAAAGTGGAAGGCTGAGGGGATTTTACGGATATTATGCTGGAGAATTCTTCTGAAAGTTCCGTTATCTCTTTTTTTCCTGCAAATGTCGTGAAGAAGATATAAAAGTTAACGTCGTCATCAAGCCTTAGCACTGCTTTCTGATCTTCTCCTCCGCGTCATGCTTTACGGCTGTTTCATGATCTATAACAGGAAATCCTCTAAAAAAATATTTTTGTCAAACAATTCACGAAATTATTTATGTCTTATCAGACCGCCGTTTTTATGTGCGTGTTATTCATTTATTTTATTTATTCATTCATTTATTTTATTCATTTATTGATTTTATTTATTTATTGATTAATAAAAACATCGATGTTGCTTTGCGGTATCGTTTTACAACTTATCTAGGAAATAATCTAACGCACACACACACACACACACACACACACACACACACACACACACACACACACACACACACACACAAAAAAAAAAAAAAAAAAAGTCTTTGACGGCAAAAACCATAAAACTGCTTGTTGACATCAATCCATGGAATTTGTTTTTCAAACAATTTCCCTTACTCTCTATCTATGCCTATAAATAAACGAAAATTCCATAAGCAGCGTGTGGAACACAATACCACAGAGTTGCTTCCCAGCTACCTACAGCATTGTCGGTTTCAAGTCCAACACAAACAAGTTCTTGTTGAATCGTCCGCTTAAATTAATTGATCTCTACCCAATTTCCACCATAACCGATCATAACTGTGTGATCTAACCTGACACTCATTAACTCTTATCCTTGAGCATCTTCCGGGCCTTGATAAGTGACACGGTTTCTTTCCTTTTTTTTTTTTTTTTTGATAGTTTTAAAAAAAATTTTGTGACTCTAAAATAAAGGTACATCTTGTATCGATTTGTATAGAGCAATATTCGAATTTTGTGTCCCTGATAAGAAAGTCAAAAACTACACAAGATACATTCACAAACCATTATGTAATTCAGTTTGATCCTGACCTGGTTATAATAAAAAGTAATGTGATATTTATTTCCTTGAGGTCGCCAGGATGAAAATTAGACTCTGGATTAACGGGAGGATGGGGGGGGGGATAAGTCAGCATATACTCTACCTCTCTCTGTACACCCTCCCTCTACTTGGCATAATGAACTGAAGCTCATAACTCCTCTAAAAATTTAACATATTTTTCCCCCCTTTAATTTTAATAGTTGTTGCTGAATCAAGAGTATGATAATGTAAGATAAAATTCCTTTTGAAAAAAATTAAAAAAACAAAAAAACAAAAAAGCATGAGAGGGGGGTCCCTCTCCATGAGTGAAAAATTTACTTTCACCATGACTAATGTTTGTGCAAAATTAAAAAAAAAAAAAAAAAAAACCCAAGGCATGGTTATTGAGAAAAGTATAAATGGACGAACAATTTGAAGGCAATTTTACTTCTATAATGCCCCCTAGATGGGAGTGGGGTGGAGGGGGGGGCAACCAGAGTTATCCATGAAAATCCGTTCTGGCAAAAATTTACTTTTACCATGACTAATGTTTGTGCAAAATTTTAAAATAATCCAAGATGTGGTTATTGAGAGGAGTACGAACTGATAAATTGGAGTGAATTACTAAGTCCAATCCCTCCTTTGTCGGAGGGGGGGGGATAAAATAAAACTCTTCTCAAGTTCCACCATTGCTGATCATCAAGGAGTTTTCTCACCGTTTACTTATCCTTATGCTTAGAATCCTTATTCCAATTTTGATCAAAATCTAATAAATAATTTTGATTCTAGAAAATATCTAAAATTTAAGGTTGAAGCTTAAGGGGTCTTACGAAAAAAATGGAAATTCAAGTAATATTGCTTAATTGGTGTTTTATGATTGTGAATCAGAATCAATACAAATCTGAAATTGTTTCCATAATAAACCTGTTATGTAAAAAGCAAAATGGGCGCAAGCGTTTGTGTATGCCCACAAAAGGCTTTTTGCATGGGGATTCTCTTTTTTTCATCACTTACATTTCGGGAGAAGTTTTCTTATACTTCATAGATCGTAATATATCACATTCGCAAACAGACATGGTTTCCTTTTTTTTCCCCCCCCTTTTTTTTTCCTTTTTTTTTTTGATCGAGTTTTTAAAAATTCCCATCCTGCCATCGTTTCGAGTGTTCGTTTGTCTTTTTCGTAGAAATAAAGCAAAACTAATCGAACGCAAACGCCAACGCCTGGCCTACACCTGTCTAGTATCTGTTCTGTAATTGTTCCTTGAAACCTTTCACACTGAGACAACTAATATTTATTCGGTATTGCCAGAATGCACCCTTTTGGGGGGAACTGTTCCCCCCTCCCCGCATTAAAAACGACCTTGTGTCTAATTTGCTTTCATAGGAGGTTTAAAAGCAATGCCATCTTTTGTTTTTGATTGACTACGTTGAATTGGAACACTTTATACTTCCGGTCGTGATGCCGTAGCGGTAAGACGTCAGACTTTCTTTCACTTTCTTTTCCGCCTTCGTATCACATGTTCGAGCCTGCCTGCCTACTACCACTTTTTTTTTTCTCAACACACCTACAAACACCCGAGCAACGCCGGGCACCCAGGCTAGTTTAAAATAATTCAAAGATATTAACCCTTATCCTAGAATGAGCCACGGGCCTTGATAAGCAGTGACCCATAAAAAAAAAAATTGTATGGCACTAGATGCGTCGGTAATGTGGACACCAATTTATTTGTTAAATATAAATATCCAAGCAATATACTTTGTAATCTTCAAGAGAAAAGAAAAAAGGGATATTTTTCTGACCTTTTTTTCTTTGGTGACGTGCAGGAATACAAAATAATATGATAAAAAAAAATTAGAAAACATTGTATATATATATATATATATATATATATATATACAAGCAAACGTACCCGTCGTTGACTGGGGTCAAAAACAGCCTACAGAAAATGGACTCTGATTTATGAAAGTATGATAGGTTTTGAAAAGGAAGACGTGTAAAGAGATAGCTCCGAATTTGGGGGTATCAAAACCAAAGCAAAATATGATGAAAGTAAAAATAAAACAGATAAACCCCATAATTTATTATGCCATACCTGTTCACACTGAAACACTTATCACAATATTCTGTGGATCTATATTAAAAACCCTTGTTAAACTTTGTGACATATTTACATTCTATGGGGGGTCAGGTGCGAACGAACACCCCATAATTTTATTATACCATATTTCTTCAAACTGAAACATAGTTATCAAAGTATACTTACGCAGATAGATATGAAACGTATTTATTAAAGTTTTTGCCTATTTCCATTCTATGGAGGCCAGTCGCGAACGCAGACTCCACAATTTTATTATACCATCCCTGTTTAAGTTAAAACATACTTATCAAAGTATTATGTACATCTATATCAAAAACACTTGTAAACGTTTTCTTTTAATTTTTAAATTTTTTATTTCCATACTTTGTGGACCAGGTGCGAACGCAGACCCCACAATTTTAATGAATCATCATTATGCCAAATCAAACATACCCATTCCTGTGTCTCGATACATCTTCTATCATTATATGTGATCAGTTTTCTATTATAGTAAACCATATAGGAGCCTATTCGTGATCAGACACACACAGACGTTCAGCTTTATATTATATATGTCTCCAACGGATACGTACAACCAGTAAATGATATTAATGTTACTGAAGTAGTTGAAAACCTACTGTGCCTTTTTTCACAAAGAGATTTCAAATATTGGCAAAACGAGATTCCATTGTAAGAATGCGCAATGTAGAGTCTTGCATTGGAATGAAAAAAATTATTGTAATCGTTCCATCACTAAATTTAATAATCTAAGTTTAGAAACCAACTCTGCTCTGTTCGTTAAGAAGAGTTAAAGTCAGTATTGAAATCCAATACTAGTGATTTATTATGATGTAAGCAAAAAAAGAAAAAAAAAGAAAAAAAAGAAGCCATATTTATTTGTGACAGATTGAAGCTCATAATCACATCTTAAGGAGAAAAGAAAAAAAAAAAGACTGGAATTAGAAAACGACACAGGAAATGTGGCATGTCAAATATTGATATTTAAATTCCACACAGCTTGAAGACTCAATTAAAATCTATGACTTGCTATGAAGTGCGCTTAATAATATATAAGAATGGTGACGATGGAGACAGATGGAAAGTAATGCCGAGACAGACATTGACAATGATGTTTGAAGCTATTTCATGGCTTCTCTCGACGCTGGTCTAATCAGACGACTTCGTACTTTACGAGTATCGTTTTTCAGCATTATAGCTCCCCTTTTTCCCCGGAAAAAGTGGAGCATTGAGAAGCCCTAACATTGATAGTGTCTTCCAGGTCACTTCAATATTAAAATTTTACCTAAGATTCGATCCGGTGCCTCCGTTCAGCCTCGAAAAACAAAGGATACCCCCTGTAGGGCAGCTGCGCATGTAATTGTGTGGCAAGGGTTGCGCAATCTCCAACCACACCTCTCCTGAATCGACACTGCTTGAGCCCAGTGTCAAGGAGAAGTCCAGGACGACTGGAAACAAATGCCGGGATAAGCAGAGAGCACATACAGCATCTGGAAGTCCTAAATGGTAACCCATTTTAGTACTGACCAGATTCAATGTTGCTTAACTTCGGTGATCCAACAGAACCGGTGTGTTAACATAATTGTGCCATATATTACGCTATGTTATAGTGAACCTAAACAAACATACTGCAGGGCTGTTTCCTAGATGATTACAATATAGTCGTTTTCAAGTCCTTTGTAAACAAGTTCTTATGGAACCATTCTCTTAAATAGTCAAATTCTACCCCAATTTCTGAAATTATCAATAACACAATGTTGTCTCACCAGTCACTCGAAATTAGTTAACCCTTATCCTCGAGTAGCCTTTAGATGATGACTCCCTAGTAAAAAAAGAAAACGTTGAGGTCCATAGATACCAGAACATTTTCTGGTCTGCTAACTTCTATCTTCGGACTGCTTTACTTTGGAATTCTCTCCCTACTCCCTGTTTCTTTAACCGCACAAGCATGCAGAAATTTAAAATGCAATGTGAACAACAAACATCTTTGTTTTCGGCTCTCCACGCAGACCCACCACCAAATATTTTTTTCTGGTAGAGAACCTCCTTATAGTGACAATATGCCTGGATGGAGATAGAAATGAAGTTGTCAATGGTTGTCAAATATTCAAATTTAACAATATGATTTGTTTCGCGTGAAGTTAAAAAAAAAAAAAAATTCTGTTGATGTTAACATATATTTTCATGTCATATTAGATAGTGAGGTAGAGCTGTCGAATGGAGATTTAACATGGATGGGAAATCCTGGGTGGAAGACAAGGAACAAGAGAGAATTTGTTTGTATTCGAGGCAAACAGGTGATCGATAGTCTCTCAGTCCCTCGACCTGCACGTCTTTCTATCTACACGTCTCTCTCTATTTCGACGAAAGATTTTTATCCTGGGCACCCAAGATGAACAGAGATTAGACCATTCCTGCAATGACCCAGTCCCTGTTGGTTTTGTGGTGGGAGTTTAGTTCTGTGTGGTTCTAGAAGGTCCACCCTCCCAGGCCTTGCCTTTTCTCTTTGAGGAGGGGTTAGCTTATTGCTAATCGTCTGAGGTGCTCTTACTGGAGAATACCGACGTAGTTGGCCAGGCACTTTTTGCAGGTCAAAATGCCTCTTCTCGCGGGTGCTGACTTCTCAATTCCACTTTCCGAGCCTGGTGTCGGAGTTGTTGCAGTGGGAGAGAACTAAACCTATCTATTTCCCCGCAGCATGTACCCAAGTTACAATATTATAAATGAATATAAATATCATTAATTGTCATTGGAATTAACGATAAACAACAGATACGTCATGATGAACACCCATCAGGAATTTATCCAATTCAGCAGATTAGTCTTAGCGGACAGACGATTCAGAATCTTCAAGTTTTTATTCTTATTATCTTACTAGCAGGGAGATACCTGGCATTGCCCGGGTGTTTGGAGGTGTGTGTGTGTGTTGGTGGGAGGTAAATCAAAACAACCCTGTTTGAAAAAAAAAAAAAAAAAAAAACGTTGGCCGGGTGTTTGGAGGTGCAAAAGAAAAAAAAAAAGTTTTAGTAGAAAGGTAGGCTTGAACCCCGAACCTTTGACACGGAGGTGGAAACGAAATGAAAAAAAAACAAAAAAACCTGTGACCTAACCATCTCGACCACGGGAATAGATGAATTGATAAGTTTGTTAAGTTGACGTTTATAAAGCGAAATTATTAACAGGTGCGAGAACGTTAAGTCGCGTGATATTTGTTGACCTAGTTTTGCGCTGGAAGCCAGTTTTTGTTTTCCCCGCTACGTGGTGATCAAAAAATATCGAAAATAGCTGGTAAAAGTCGGGTAAATTAAAGATACCGGCGACCCGAGTTCCTTAGTCGAAGATATTATTATTTAGACAGCATATAAAAAGTTTTAAGAAGGAGCGAGTCAACCGAGAATCATGGCGAAAAAAGCTTTTTGTAGACATACAGAAAAAGCGAACACACATGCATACATACATTTTCGCTTATATATATATATATATATAGATGAAATACTCGTAATCATACAGTTATGAGACGAGAGATGTATGGAAAACTCCAGTTCACAAATATCAAGATCATAAGATGGGCTCGTTATCTTCAGCAAAACAGGCATTTTTGACTAACAAACATTTTTGACTAACAAACATTTTTGACTAACAAACATTTTTGACTAACAAACATTTTTTGACTAACAAACATCAACAATCAAAATGAATACGTTTCAATAAGACATGAAACTGCATTTCTTTTTTTTCTTTTTAGATACTGAAAGTATTCTGTATCTCTACAAGCCCATGTATAAAGTATTGTTGTCACATTTGGGCTGGCGTATCTGCTACTAGTCTCTCACTCCTGGACAGGGTTCAAAAGAGAGTCGCCAACCTGATAGATCCTGAACTGTCATCTAAGCTTCAACTTCTGTCTCATTGACGAAATGTTGCACCCCTCTGACTGCTTTTCAAGTATTTTAATCGTGAATGCTCCGACGAACTACAAGCCCTTGTACCCCCTCGAAGTAAATACCCCACACAAGCAGCAAGGTCCCACCCCTACACAGTAGGTATCCCTAGATGTAAGAAAGGCTTCTACTCCAATAGCCTATTCCCCAGAACAGACTTTGGAATTCCCTTCCGGGTTCCTGTTTCCCCAACTGTACTGGCATGCAGAAGTTCAAGTGTAAGGTGAACAGATATTTTGTTGCTAAACTCCCTGCATAGTATCCCTTCAGTTTATGTTTCTGATAGTAGCCCCCCCCCCCCTACATCAATTTATGTTTCTGATAGAAAAACATCATCATCCGTTACAAATTGCAGGATCAACTGATTACAATTCCTCCCATTTTATTCCTGTTCTTTAGTTCCTGTAGAGTTTCAAGTTTGTTGATGTAAACTTTTTCTTAGAGATATAAGAAAAAGTCAGGATTAATCATGTCTGGGTAACATTGCAAACATTTTTCATTTTTGTCCTTGTTTTTTTTTTTTTGTTTTGTTTTTTTTGCAAGCAAATCTCCATTGTCTTCGTAACATTATGTTAACATTTCATTAAGGAACCATCAAAAATAAAGAATCTATTGAAGTAAAAAAAGAAATCCTCAATAACTTCTTGACCATCGTTAAATTATGAAGAAAAATATACTTTTAATGTATATTTCAATAATTCTTTTACCAAATTGTCACAATTAATGAATTTACACTTTCAGAGCATATAAACATTCCAAAGTCAAAGGCGCATTTACTTCGCATTAATTTTATTGGTCCCCCGACATACGGAGGGTGGACCTGTAAATTCACCCTTGTCCGTTCGCCTGTCCGCACTTTTCTCAATAACTATGCCTTGGAATTTTTTTAAATTTTGCACAAACATTAAACATGATGTGAGTAAAAAAAAGTAACAGAACAGTTTTTCCAGGAAAACTCCGGTTTTTCCTACTAGGGGTGCATTTCAGGTTAAAATGGCTAAAATTGATATTTTTGTGCTTATTAAAAAAAATTGATGCCTTGGATTTTTATAAAACTTCCTGAAACGTTGTAACTAACTTATTTCTATATAATTTTCTTTGTCTATACTTCGTGATACCTCTTGGGTGTGCCCCAGGGGCTCTTTTAGGGCTAATAAAAACAATCAATTTTGGGGACTATTTTACCATATTTGTCCAAAATTTTCTGTGTATGTCTATTTAGCAGTTTTGCATGGTGCTGAACTAAAACTTAAATGTTAAGGCCCTGGGAACTTTTGGGGCTAAACGGTGGGTGGGGGGGGGCAAAAGATGGATTTAGTAATTTCTTTTTTTTGCATGGTGCAGAACTCAAATTTACATATGTTAAGGCCTAAAACTGCACCATTTGTTCATTTTCACCAGGATTTGACATCCCCTGATGACTTTTGGGACTAAATAGGTGGGGCAAATGCTGAACTTAGTCATTTTTTTTATGCCTCGTTCCCTGTGCTCTCACGGGGGACCATGCATGCTTCACTTATTTTATTAGTAGTACATTATACTAATCTATCTATATATATATAAATGTAATTCTTGGTTCATTAGTTATATTAATAATCTAAATAACTACCAAACCAATTGCTTCAACATTTTGGTATAATATGTTTACCGTACCCATGCATGTTTTTATATATCTCTTTAATTATAACATAACATTATACTTAATTTTTCTTTAATAAATAGGTGGTTTTCTTTTTTAACGATGAGGCCATTTTCTTATTTGGAGGCATATATTTATCAGTACTTTATAAAGTACTTGTAGAACAGGCAGAGAGATGCAACATTTCGTCGATAGGACAGAGGCTGAAGTTTAGACGACAGTTCAGGACCTATCAGATTGGCGACTCTTTTGAACCTTGTCTAGGAGCGAGAGACTAGTGGCAGATGCACCAGCCCAAATATGACAACAATACTCCACACATGGGCGAATCGTGGCCTTATAGAGTTATAGGATACTTTCGGGCGTTAGTATCTTTCTAGCACGGTAGAGAGAACATACCTTCTTTGCAGCGGTCCTGGCGATACTCTCAATGTAATTGTTCCAACTCATGTTTCCTGTGAGCATTAGGCTGAGGTGTATTGCGTATTAAACTTTTTTTTTATTCGGTTGGGATTAAGTTATCTATATATAAATACTGGTATTTATATTAGATTGAAGTTTACCATTGCGTATATCAGGTAAACACTACATCCTTTTGATTTTATTATATATATATACATACATACACACATACTAGATGTGACCTAGTATAAACATGCTAAATTCCTTAAAAAAAAAAAAAAAAAAAACTGAGACATGTCCATGCGCATATTGTTTTTTTTTTTGTTTTGTTTTTTTCTAAACAGTTACTCGAGCTGAGATTGAAACACAAACCTAAAGACAAAGTCAAGTACGATAACCATTGGACCAACTTGACAAGACTTTTAGAAAGTGTTTCAACACCTCGTGAAACTATTGACACACAGATAAAAATCCGATGACCCCCCAAGTACCAATTTTTCTATTTTGACCACTTAGCAGTCCTTTATTCTGGATGTAAACCGATTTAAAGTTTTCCTCGTGTCTGAATACCCTATATACCAACTTTCAAGTCTGTAGCTTAAAATTCGTTGAGTATCTAGATTGAGAAGTGTCCTCACACACACTTTTTAGCCGTTGATTTAGAGTGCATTATTCCAAATTAATGGTTCAATACAGTTCAATTTGTGCTTATTTTTGCATCAAATATTAATCCATATTAATTCCCGATAAGCTCTAAATGCGCATCGAACAGATACCATAATACTTTGCTGCACCGTATAAAAATTCCATACAAAATTACAGTCAGATCAGTAGTTTCCAAAAAATCTGGGAACGGCAGACTAAGAAAAAACACATAACTAATCAGAGTACAAATAACTGTTATTTACTTTAATGCCCAATATTCAAAAAGAAAATGTCGGAATTTTGTATAAAAATATCTTAGACTCGAATCATATATATATATATATATATATATATATATATATATATATATATATATATATATATATATTTTCCCAAATAGAAAAAAAAGAATAACAAAAACAAATCCCATTTTTCCCCTGATATTAATCTCAGATTCTTTACGATTTTATTACCTTCGATGTCCAAAGACATATGAACCACAGGAGTACAAGTGCCGTATTTTTTTTCCTCCTTCTGGATAGGTGTGCCCTACATAGATATGAGAATTTAACAACTTATCAGTGCAGAGACATCAGCTTATCTCCTCTTCGCGAAATCAATACAGTTCAATTACATGAGCAACGGACTCGCAACGGATGATTGATGATAATATGAACAGTGAAAGATATTAGCTTTCAAGCTAGCAGACATTCGAAAAGTCGGTTTTGAATAATTCCAAGTGATCGTAATTCAGAACAATCAAAAAGTTCCGGAAGAAAGATTAGTTTTCCAAGGAATATCAGTGTTAAGAGTCGGCGCTTTTGAAAGGAGTTGGACTCGGAATAGGTGCTAGGAGATGGAGTCAGATTTTTAATTCCCCAAGAACCAACAGTCTAAGTAATCGAAGAGTTGAGGTGGGATTTTTTAATCTCAAGAATCTACGGTTTGAATATTCGAAAAGTGTGAGCGGGATGTTTTAATTTCAAATAAATCAATAGTTTAAATATGAAGAGTTGAAGTGGGATTTTTTTTTTTTTAAATATTTCAAGAATCAACAATTTGAATATCCAGAGAGTTGTAATGAGATTTTTTACTCTTTTAAGAATCAACAGTTTGAATATCCAAAGAGTTGTAATATGGGTTTTCAATCTTCCAAGAATCAAATAGTCTGAATACTGAAGACTTTAAAATAAGGACCCATGAGTCAGATTTTTTTTTTTTTTTTTTTTTTTTTTAATTATTCTAGGAATTCAGAGTTTTTGTAATTCTATGAATTTTAGTCTGACTTTGTGTGACTCAGTTTTTCAGGTGCCGTTTTAGAAAATACAAAGAATTAAAAAAATTTAACAACACTGACCAGACACACACACACACACTCTCTCTCTCTCTCTCTCTCTCTCTCTCTCTCTCTCTCTCCCCACCAACTTAATAAGCTCTGTGTACGCAGTTGCTTTTTTACTTGTTTGTATGCGTTTTCTCTCATTTCAATCTCACCTAATTGTTTTGAAGTACTCAGTATAGTACTATGACTGCAACCATTGCTACAGTTGATGACATTACCATCCAATGAACGAACTACTATATATCCAGGAGAGACACACAGCTGGTTTCTGTCAAAGATGAAAATAGATTGGGGGGGGGGGGCTAATGACCCCCCACCCCCACCGGCCTCTTCACTACGGCACATCTCCACTGGTAAATCTATTATGCAAGCGTTAAAAACACTATTTTGGGGGGTCGGTTATGCTTAAGTTTAAAATACTATTTTCTTTGGAATGTCATGCAAACGTTTAAACATTAGTTGCTTTGATCTGTCATGCTTAAGTTTGAAATAGTATAGTCTTTGGTCTTTCATGTTTAAACCTGAAATTGTATAGTCTTTGGCCTTTCATGCTTAAGTTTTAAATAGTATGCTTAGTATAGTCTTTGGTCTGTCATACTTAAGTTTTAAATAGTATGTCCTTTAGTCTGTCATGCTTAACTTTGATATAGTATAGCTTTAGGTCTGTCATGCTTAAATTTTAAATGGTATTGATCTATCATTCTTAAGTTTGAACTAGTATGTCCTTTTGTCTGTCACGCTCAAGTTTGATATAGTACAGTTTTAGGTCTATCAGGCTTAAGTTTGAAATGACCTTTTCTTTTCCAAGCATTCACGCCGAACGTCTGCATATTTTAACTGCACTCAAGAATCTTGGAGAAACCGACAATCCCTTATAAAAAGGGATGTCAATAAGTTGGACCGTCACACTTGAGTTGTAAATCGCATTTGCATCATTAAAAGTGTAGATTAAATGGCCGTATCCGAGGAATACGTGTTCTTTCTTTCCGGATTTTAAATTTCCGTCTGAATAATCGCGTTCTGACAAGTTGAAAAATAACACCATTCTTGCTAAGACATTGCTCGGCTTAATCTGCTAAAAGAAGAGAAATGACATTTTTCCGTGTTTCAAAAACTGGGTTTCTTTCTCTTTAAAACCCAAACAAATCGATTTTATAAATCTATACTACTCCAAGTGGCAGATATACGTCTGCTGGTATTTATCAACCAACCTACGCTCGTAGGATGTGACACAAGGATGGTTTATGTGGATATTATAAATCTTTTGATGGACAAGAGTGTATACAAAATCATATTTTAATCCCTTTCCATATTGAGGTGTGATACAAGAGATATTTTGGCAATCTATATATATATATATATATATATATATATATATAAAAGCGAAAATGTGTGTATGTCTGTTCGCTTTTTGTGTATGTCCGCTAAAGAATTTTTTTCGGTGGCTTCTCGAGGCCGTCACTCATTTTTAAAACTTTTTATATCACGTCAAAATCATAATATCTAAGAGTTACAAACGGGGGGTCACCCGTCTATTTAATTTGCCCGACTTCGAAACATTAAATATTCAACATTTTGGGATCGCCGCATATTGTTTTCCTTTTTCGGTATAAAAAAAGCGAAACTCGATTCAAATCGCTGGCTCACGGCCAGCGGTCTCTAGAAAGCGATGTAACATTTTATCAGACGGTTGCTTTCATTTCGAGATGAGACACTCCCCTAATAAACGAGGGAGCTGGTTTTCCCCAAAGTTAGGTAAAAACAAACAAACCAGGTTATTGACCTCATTAAAAACTGTCCGGCAGAAAATGTTAACAGCTGAATAGTTATTGCTTACGCCGTCGTCGTCATCGTAACGCTCGCGCAAAATGTTACCTCTACGACTTCCACTTATCATTAAATGCGGGCACCTGTCAATTCTCTTCTTACTTAAATAAATTCAAACTTCTTTCAGTAACTCATTCTGGCTGGCCGAGCATATTTTATTTTCCAATTTCGCCTTAGAGCTTCGGGTTTGATCCTACCAACTTACCCCCCCCCACGGGTTTCTTTTTTATTTAAGAGCACACACACCTCGTAAGACCCAGGCAATGCTGGATACCCCTGCTAGTTTATATATATAAAAAGGAAAATGTGTGTTAGTGTGTGTGTGCATTTTTTGTGTATGTCCGGCAAAGACTTTTTTATGAGGTGCGCTCGGTGGGGTCACTCATTCTTAAAACTTTTTATGTACTGTTTAAATTATAATATCTACGAGTTACAAAGGGAGGACGCATCTATTTTTAATTTGGCCGACTTTTACACGCTATTTTCGAGATTTTTTTTCCACTCGGCACGTACACCTTCGCCTCAAGGTTCCAGGTTCGATTCTTCCTACCAACCCAAACTTTTTTTTTTCTTTGCCACATGGGCGACGCCGGGCAGTTCTGTTTTTTTGTTTGCTTGTTTTGATCTACCCTTCCCCCAACACACACCTCCAAACACTGACAACGCCGGGCACCCCTGCTAGTCTATATATATATATATATAAAAGCAAAAATGTCTGTTAGTTTATGTGTTTGTATGTCTCGCAAAACTTTTGACAAAGGCCACGGATTTTCGCCAGATCGGTATCATTTTCAAGCTCGACCCTTCCGACGACAAATATCGAAAAATTGGCTTAAAACATTCGTTTCTTAATCCTCAACCAGACCCTTTTCTACAGGAAAGGGTGGAAAAAATCGTTCCTTCATGACAAGATAGCTTCTCCGTATGTGTCAACACACATAAAAGACGTTTCGTTTAAATATTATAAAAACCGATCTACATTTGACTACACGCGCATAGCGCAATGGACCAAGTGACAGCGTCGTTATCTTAAGATTGCAGGTTCGATCTGCGGTATCAGATAAATTGTTTTTTTTTTTTTTTTCGATTTTTAAACTTTTAATATCGAAACAGGGTTATTTATGCTGTTTTTTTTTTTTTTTTTTTTTTTCGCTTTTCACTGTTTTTTTTTCCCCCGCTTTTGTTTTTCTGATTTACGTTCGTTTGCCGTTTTTTTTTGTTTCGGTTTTTCCGAATTTTTTAAGCAGTTTAAGCAGGGTTATTACTTTGCTTATTCTTTACTCCCCCCCCGCCACACACACACACCTCCAAACATCCAGGCAACGCCAGGTACCCCCGCTAGTATATATATATATATATATAAAAGGCAAAATGGGCAGAAGCGTTTGAGTATGTCCACCAAAGGCTTTTTGCATCGGGGTTCTCGCGTTGATTAGATTCTGCGAGAAGTTTTTGAATATTTCCCAGATCCTAATATCTCAGATTTGCAAGCAGATAACATCTCTATCTTTTTTAAACAAAATTCCGACCATGGCGTTGTCTTGGGTGTGGGTTTCATTTTTTCATATAAAGCGAAACTTTAAAAAAAAAAGTAGCAAAGCATTTCTTGGCCTTTTGGCCGGGATTTCTGATGTATCACTTAAGTTAATTGGTCCTCGGTCAATGTAACGGAAACCCTTCATACTGAGACAATTACTATATTTTTTTTGGATACTGCCAGAATGCCCACTTTTTAAGGGGAGCTGGTCCCCCCCCCCCCCATTAAAAACGACCTTGTGTCTAATTTGCTTTTGTGCGGAAGCAAATAAACGCCACGATGGGAAGCTTAACTGGCCCCCTGGCCATGCTTAAGCAATGTTCATTTCTGCGCATGCGTGGCGACTCTTATGATTAAGTTAATTACCAACTCATTGAATTCACTATTCTGTTGGTCCTAATGGTTAGCGAGGAAAACTAATTCCCCTACATTTTTGAGTTCGATCCTACCTATCTATCTTTTTAAAAAATTTTTTTTTTTTATTTTGTCCTTGTTCCAATATCCTGCACCCGGGCAAAAGTTAATGAGCAACTCGTTGAATTCACTATCCTCTTTTGTTTATCTTTTTCTTCCTTCGTGGTATGGGTTCGAGCCTGCCTGCCTACAACCACTTTTATTCTTTGCTCAACACACCTCCAAATACCCGAGCAATGCCGGGCACCCAGGCTAGTTTTTCTCATATGAGATGAAAAAAAAAAGTAAAGTGGTCAGCCATAGTCAAGGGCAACCTAAAGGATTCCTTTTCATTAACTACTATACCAACGTGAAGGGAAGGGCTCTATTCCTTTCCCCATGTCGCTAAATTATCCTTACCAATCATCTTATAATGCGACGTGTTTAACAAGGCGGCATTTATTTTAGTCTTTGTGTCTAATGACTAGAGTAAAGAGAGACTTTCTCAGTCATGTTGAACCCCTAACAGTATATGATGAAGAGATTAGACTACAGCTGTCAACCAGACCGTTCGAAAATGCCATCTCTTCCACTGACATGAGAATACCTCCTTCTGAAGTTATCCGTCCATCTACAAAACTGACCCAAACATTTGTAAATACAGAGAGAAGAATCATACGATGCAACAGCACCTTGTTGCCCCTGTACTGCGCAATCAGTTCAACTTGAAAAATCTTTCCGAATACAACAATAACGCAAAGGAGTGCAGGAAAAAAAAAAGTGTCAAATGATACGATAAATGTGTAATGTGAGTAATAAAGATGAGCTTAGATCTGGTGATTTCAAAGGAGTATAGGAAGACGTGTGCAAAAATGGAGACCTCTTTGGTATAGTCACACTGAAAGAATAGATGGAAGTGCTGGAGTTGGTGGATGTAGAATAGTTAAAGTAGCAGGGTCAGTTGGAAGGAGAAGGCCAAGGAAAATATGAGAAGAAGCAATAAGAATAGAGTTTAGAGAAAGAGGGATAAATGAAGACCTAGCCAGAGATAAATTTGTTCGGAAGTTAATTTCTAAAAGCTGTTCAACACATGTCAGCATGTAAAACAGGTGTTACACCATTATCAGTATTTTATACACAGGGTGTCGAAAAAGTCACGGAAGAGTTGAAAATCTTTGTCATTGAACCATTAATAATTTTTTTTTTTCTTTTTAAGATATTTTACAGATAATATTTTGGAAATAAATTACGGATAAGTAAAGCATTGAATAATGTACACAAGTTGTGAAATTGTTTTACCAAAATCAGGGGCCAATTGCTTTGACTTAAAAAGCTTATCGACAGCATTTTCATGTAAGAGATCGTCAGAGTCATATGTGGGGATATGTTAAAGAAAGAGTCTTTGTTAACAAACTCCGAACCCTGCAAGAATTGGAGGAAAACGTCCGGAACGAATTAAGGGAGTTAAATCGCAATCCTGAGATTCTACAACACACACACACACACACACACACTTGTATGGATAGATGTAGATATAAATATATTTAGAAAGAGACGTAGATACAGGATGGCCAAAAAGTCACAAAGGGATTTTGAACGTAAATAGATTCATTTTTGATGATATTTTTCTGTAATTTTAACACAATCTGGCTAAGACATTGGTAAATTTTAAGCCAAATTCTTATGAAAAATATTTTTCAAATGTTGTCCATTCTCAACTTCGCATATTTGTGCCTTTTCCAAAACAGACTTGACTAGCCACGATTTTTTTCTTTTGAAGATGTCTTAAAGAAAGAGTCGGTTAACAAATCACATTCTCTGCAAGAATTGAAGGAAAACATCAAGAATGAAATATGGAGTTCAATCGCAATCCAGAGATTCTACAATCTGTCATGAATAATGTTTTGGAAAGAGCACAGTTATGCGAAGCTGAAAATGGGCAACATTTAAAAAGGAATTTTTCCGGAATAAAGATCGTTTGAATTTCGCATTCTTTTAAAAAGATTTCTCAATGTCTTAATCAAATCGTGTTAA
Organism: Euprymna scolopes; assembly: GCF_053919585.1. NCBI lineage: Eukaryota > Metazoa > Mollusca > Cephalopoda > Sepiida > Sepiolidae > Euprymna > Euprymna scolopes. The sequence goes on along the minus strand of NC_136507.1, from coordinate 25,060,390 downwards.
AATTACAGAAAGATATAAAAAATAAAGAGTCTATTTGAGTTCAAAACCCTTAGTGACTTTTTGGACATTCTGTACAAACACAATTTTTATACTGAAGATAAGTTAACTATCTTATTGGAGAGAATGCCTCCCTCCCGGCTCCAGTGAGTGTAGAAATGGAAATCTCTTTGGTATAGTCATATTGAAAGAATATATTACAGTGCTTGAGATAGTGGATGTAGAACAATTGAAGCAGCAGGGTCAGTTGGTAGGAAAAGGCCAAAGAAAATATGAGAAAAAGTGATAAGAATAGAGTTTAGGGAAGAGGGATAAATGAGGACCTAGCCAGAGATAAGTTAGTTCGGAAGTCAATTTCTAAAAGCTGTTCAACACATGTCAGCATGTAAACAGGTACTACACTTTTATCAGTATTATACAAGCACACAACTTTTTATGGCAAGCAGCTAAATCCCACCCCTTCACAGTAGAGATCCTTAGGTGTAAGAAAGCCCTCTACTCCAATAGTTTCTTCCCCAGAACTGCTAGACTTTGGAACTCCCTTCCGGAATTCTGCTTTCCCAACTGTACTGACATGCAGAAGTTCAAGTGTAAAGTGAACAGACATCTTGCTACTCCTCTCCCTTCAGAATACCCCTACAACTTATGTTCCCCGATAGTAGTCCCCTACTTTAAAGTGGCACTGTGCCTTGTTTGGGGTGAAAATTTAAAAAAAAAAATGTTTTTTTTAAATAAAATAAAATTTGGTCCGTTTGATTCATTGTTTGAAGTTTTCATTATCAAACTATTTTATAAGTATCGATAATCAAAACGTCTGATTAAAGAAGGAACAGTCAGATTTTGATCCGAGTTAACATCCTTATACAGCCTAACATCATAAGTGCATTAGAGAAGTTTTACCACCGCACAAGCGGAAGGGTCGGACATATAAAAATCAACAGTAGGAGTGTTCAAAATGAACATCTTTGTTTCGATCACAATCAAACCATAGCATTTGACTTTTACATTTTAAATTGTGAGCGAAGTCACTGCAGAGAGGTATGCGAGCTTCATCTCAGTGCACCACAATGGGTTCCCGACTAGAGCAGGCGATCAATCGATTTGATTGAAAAATGGATGGGTTCACGGATTTAGATGACAATAAAAGAATTGAAAGTGTGTGACATTTGTTGATCCTCATCTACTCCTGGGCAACGTCGGCTCTTCCTGCTAGATCTGATATAAAATTCTACGTTTGCAAACAGATATTTACTTTTTTTTTATATTAAGTTTTGTTTTCTTGTTTTTTTTTTTTTTTGTTTTTTTTAATTCATTCTTTCATTTCGGATTTTAATTTTCTTCCAGAATAATTACTTTGGGACATGAGAAATAATCAGCGCTGATAACGCCTTGCTTGGCTTCGTTGGCTAACAAAGAAAAATTAAACATTTCCGTGTTCCGATAAAAGACACCAACTTCCTGGTTAAATTCCTAACACTAATTGATGAGTTTATTTATTTATTTATCTATTTATTATTTTTTATTTTTATAAATTGAGGTTTAATCATAAAACACTTGTTTTATTTTCACATTTCAATCAAAGTCTTTGCTTTCGTTGACCTCAGAATTATCAAGGAGTTACCACTCTTGGATCACATCCAAATTAACTTTTTTGAAGCGTTACTATTGTGATCAAATGCATTAAAAGAACATTGGTATCAACCTGTTTTTATGCAGCCTGTAGTGTTCGTTTGCAGGCAAAAAGAAAAGAAAAGAAAAGAATGGTTGCTACTTCTCTTTATAATGTTTGCTAGCTTGTCACCTGATATGCAAATAAAATGCTTCTGGTTTTGAATAAAAAAAAAACTTAGATTTTTCAGACTCGGGCAGTTTGGATTTGGATGTTGGAGCAGAAAATGTTATATAGCGTTGTGTCATCAGCATCTCAGACAGTTGTGTTATTTTTCTTTTGTTTTTTTATTTTTTAACTTTATCAAAAAAGAATTTTGACTGGATTTTGTCAGCTGTTTTATTTTTTTACACAAGAATCACCACTTATCAAGGCCCAGAGGACACTCGAGGATAAGGGTTAACGGGTATACATTACTATGCTATAATCACATTGACTAAACATAGGTAGTGAGAATTTTGTAAATTGAATTACTTAGGGAGTCGGTCCATCAAGAACTTGTTTACATTGGACTTGAAGACAATCAGATTGTAGTCAGCTGGAAAGCAGGCAATCGGAAGAGAGTCCCACAGGCGTGTAGTTCTAAGAAAGAAGCTTTGTTCATGGAATCTACATTTAGGTTTAGGCACAGATAAAGAGTGTGGGAAATTATTGACAGTGGTTTTGGCTAGAGGAGTGTTTCTCGTGGAAGTTTGGCGTGAAAATAACGATACAGCAGAGACAGGCTCGCAATGTCTCTTCTGTGGGAAAGAAGTTGCAGGGAAGAGAAAAGGGCATCCCCCACTAAGCTACGAAGTTTATTTTGAACTCTATCATGGCAGGATAAGCTGCTTCTAGCAGCTCCTGGCCAGATGTGGCAACAGTACTGCATAGTTGGCCGTATCTGGCTTTTATATAGGTGGAGAATTGCATCAGGAATGAGATAGCTACTGGAGCGGTAGAAAGATCCCACCATTTTTCCAGCGACCTTGGCAATGGATTTGATAAACGTGTTCCATTTCAGGTCTGGAGTAACGGTCAAGGCCAGAAGCTTGTCAAAACATGAAGCCTCCCCAAGACGAGCCTTTCATTCTAATTGATGTCAGATGAGTGTTGATGATGTAAAGATAGAAGCTTGGTTTTAGATGCATTAAAAGTAACCAGCCACCTCTTTCCCCATTGTACCACATAACATTTTGGTTGATCCAAGATTCAGTTGTGTTATTTGTCCCAGTTCATATTTCCTGTGAACGTTTCCTCATCCGCTTTTGAATTTCATCAAAATTCAACAATATTTTTTGTTGATGCATTGTTTGAATAATGTTATCTATATAAGAGCCAGGTATGTCCAAGGATGGCGTACTGTTGCCACATCTAGGTAGGAGCTGCTAGAAAAGACTTATCCTGCCTTGATAGGGTTCAAAATAGACTTCGTAGCCTCGTAGAGAATGTCCTTTTCTCTTCCCGGCAACTTCTTTCTCACAGAAGAGATGTTGTGAGTCTGTCTCTGCTTTATCGTTATTTTCATGGCAAGTGCTCGACTGAGCTCCAATCTATGCCCCCCTCGCCAAACTTTCACAAGAAACACCCGTCTAGCAGAAAACACTATCAATAATTTTCCCCACTCTTTATCTTTGCCTAAATCTTAACGTAGATTCAATGAACAAAGCTTCTTTCTTAGAACTGCACGCCTAGGGAATTGTCTTTCGTTTTCCTGCTTTCCAGCTGACTACAATATGGTTGTCTTCAAGTCTAACGTAAACAAGTTTTTTATGAGCCGTTCCATATAAGTTAACAAATTTACCGAATTTCCATAACTAACGATTACTTTACTGTCCAATTGTCTACTGTACAGTCTTGAACCCTTATCCTCGAGTGGCCTCTTGGCCTTGATAAATGGCGCCGCCTTTGTTTAAAAAAAAAAAAAAAGTACAAGTTTACAAACATAAGTGCATTTTTTTCCATCCCCGAAGAGAATGCATTTTCAACTCAGCTATTCTTACGAGTTAATTAAAAAAAAAAAAGCAAAGAAAATCTGAGTAAATAAAAACCAATTCAATGACATTTTTATTTCTTTTTGATATGTAAAAAGTTTTTGAAGATTTTTATGTCAGAATATACCAAGACCGAAATATATATATATATACAAATAAATAAAATATAAATCAAATCAAATTCACTTTACACTTCACGCTAAAAAAAATAAATTTATATGCTGCAATAATTTTGAATTTTAAGAGGTTGACCGCATCAACAGAAGCAAATAGCATACTTATACAGGATGGGGCAGAGCAACTTGCTTATTTACATTTCAAATTGCTTATTTACATCTTCTATAAATATAAAAGCGAAAATTTATGTATGTGTGTTTGCTTTTTCTGTATGTCTACAAAACGCTTCACAACTTTTTATATCACATATAAATCGTAATATCTCACAGTTAACAACGAAGCTCGCCTGTCTATTTAATTTGCTCGATTTCGGGAAGATAAGTATTCAACATTTGTCGCTCGCCGCATGTGGGTTAGTCTTTTTCCTATAACATCTTGGAAAAATAAAAATCCTGCAGTCAAACTTGACCTCATTAACTCATTAAAACGGGCACCTGCCAAATCCAAGTAATTAAATAAATTCAAACGTATTTCCGTTAGCATCTCGCGGTGGGGCAATCGTTAACGTCGCACGTTTTTTTTTTTTTTTTTTTTTTTTTTTCTTCACAGTTTAATTTACAACTTTGCCTCAACGGTTCGGGTTCGATCTTCATACTTACTTTTTTTTAACCCCCACCCCACCCCCGGAGTTTCCACACACACCTCCAAACACCCGGGCAACGCCATGTACCCCTCGCTAGTTTCAAATATATTCCAAATAAGCAAGTTGCTTTGCCCCACCCTGTATATAAAAGTAATTTCGTATATGAGTTTATTCACTATAGACTCCGAAACAACTGGTCTGATTCTTTTTAAAAATTTCACAGAAATATACTTTATGTGTCTGGGAGTCTTCTTAGATAGGTTTTGTATCAACATACCACTAGCAAGCACCGAAAAATCTATAATCGAAAAAAATCTGATTAAAGAAGGAAGAGTCCAATTTTTATCAAAAAAAAAAAAACACTCTTATCACAAGTGCATTTGAGAAGCTTTACTACTGCACAAGCAGAAAGGTCCGGCATCTAAAATCAAAATTGGGTACGTTGACATGACAGGGGCACGTTCAAAATTAATGTTTCTATTTAGAGCACAATTGAATCATGATAATTGACTTTTGCATTTTAAACACTAATTCAAACTATTACATAAAAATAATTTTATAAAACCAACAGTAGGTTCTCTACAGTGCAATGTAGACTAAAATGTATTGTGGACGAAGTTACTGCAGGAAGGTATATAAAGCTTCCTTCTGGTGCACTATGGCTATTCCCTGATGAGAGCAAGCGATCAATCGATTTGATTCACAAAATATGGGAGTGTGAAACATTCAATACCAGGCAACGTCGGGTCTCCCTGCTAAAATATAATTAGTTTAGGTTTATTACCGAGTAATAAGTTGGCATATAACCATTCTAAGGATGTTTAATACTATAGTATTGGTTCATATTTTCTTGCTAAGCAAATCAATAATTTCTCAAAAAGAACCCTGAGTTGGCTAGGATCATCCTGATTGGTCTTCCGGAACAAGGAGTGTCACTGAGGTCAAAATTACTGTGTTTGAATCTAGTAAACCAATCTCGAACAGTTCTCTCAGCTATAGCGTTTTCTCCATATACGGCACAAATATCCTTGGTCACTTCACTCGCCTTTTGACCTTGATTAAACACGAAAAGAGGTCGGAAAGGTGATACTTTTTATCTACTTGACAATCCATTTGACGCTTGTGAAAAAAAAATATATGAGTAACAAACGATGACGATTATCTTATGCGCGTTTTCTAATGATATATAACACTTTGTTAAATATCAAAACGTGTTTAAGAACAAACATTATGAAACGGCGGAAACTTATGCATTTATCACGTTGTTGCATAAGTTCAATCATAATAATAATGATGAAGTTCGCAATCCCCTCTAACCCATTATGGGTGGAATAAAAATGGGAGGTATTACTTCTACTACTACTCGTAATATGGACAGACTGCTTCCTGTTATGCAAAGTATAAAGAATCCAATGAAAAGGTGATGTATAAGGATTCACTTGGTCAAGAGAAAAGAAAAAGTAAAGTTTGATGTTTGATATTTTTTGTACAAATCAAATTGGTTGTAAGTTTCCTGTCTTGCAGAAACAACTAAAATTCTATTTTTAGGGAAAAGAAATTATAATGTCTGTGAAATGCGAGAAAATAAAAATGATCATTTCTTGATCGATTCTACTTAACAGAAAAATTGGAAATCCGAATTCTTGTTTATGTCTCCGGAATAAACTCATAATTGATAAATTACTCGTCACAAATATAGTAGTCGGAAACCACATTTGATCTCATTATCAAATTAAAATACATAACAAAATATTAAAAAACATACACACACACATATATATATATATATATATATATATATATATATATATATATATATATATTGTTACATGTGGCAGTATGATAAAAGGTGGAGATTTAAGTCACAAATAAACGTAGGGGTATGATAAGAAATTTCCGAGAGGAATGAAAATGGTTTATCTTTGTAACACGTTACCAAAAGGGGAGGGGTACAAGGGAATTTATGGGAAAACAAGATCCCAGTATCTTATCGCACATGTGACACAGACAAAATAAAGGAATGAGACACGGGAACCGAATACGACAAAAACGCGAGAAGGAACGAAACAAAAACACCAGTGATGATATTTTCGAAATTAAATTTTATTATAAAACAATGAACTAACTATGGTAGGGAAGGAATAATGCAATTAAGTGAAAATAAAAAAAAGAACAAATTATAAAAATAGGAAGGGTATCTTTGTCTACTATTCGAAGGATGCCAGCGAGAAATATATCAAAACAAAAAAAAATGTATCAGTCCAAACGAAACAATGACAATATGAACTCCTTGACTTAATAGTTCTCAGCACGCGGTGTTCCTTTATCGTATCCATCCATTATATACGCTGGGCAGTACCAAATTACCTTGCTTATGGGCTAAGGGTTATTTGTAATAGTGGGGCGTTTGGTACAAGGTTTAAAAAGGCACAGATTTTGGAGAAATGATAGAATGCTTTTTATTGTGACACTGTAGAAAGTAATTTCCCAAGGAAACTGAACATTTGGTGCCTTGGGGTAGAGCTCGACGTATATGGAAATCTCGTGGTAAGCAATGTGGCTTGTATCAAGCGAGGACGCAGCTCATATGAAGGTTTGCTATGATAAGAAATAACTTGAATGGGGGAGGGGGTATGACCTTCACCTTCACCTTCACCGAGGTGCACGACTTATATGACCTTCACCGAGGTGTGCGACTTGACACACACAAAAAAAACAGCCTCTTAATCACCAGCTAACGCCCACGTCACTGTAACGTCCAATGGCAACAACAACAACCTTCTCACTCGACTTGCCTTTTATACCACTATCTCAATCCCTCCTCTTGCGCATGCGCCTGTAGATTCTTGACAACCTCGAGACTTCTGCTTATAAAAATCCAAGTTTTGTTGTCGCGCATGCCTATACAAGGCACAAACACGTGGGCGTTTGTTTTGTTGGTAAGTACTACAGAGGGGGGGGGACTAAAGAGATGTGAATTAAGAAAAAGAGAAAAGGATTTCTGAGGAAAGAAAGAAAAAGGAAAAATAATTAAAGAGAGATGTGGATTAAGAGAAAGAGAATAAAAAGATGGCAATGCTGTCTAGAGAAGGGAGAGATTACTAATCTCATAAAACCATTTTGGCAGATAGAAACGGACTGCTGGTTGTTGGACCGTACGCAGCAGTTTTTGGGCCTCAACTCAAAAGCTAAAAACCTCTCCAAAAGAGCCAGGCATATCCAAGAATGGAGTACTGTTGCCACATCTGGGCAGGAGCTGCTAAGAAAAACTTATCCTGCCTTGATAGAGTTCAAAATAGACTATTGCCTAAGAGATGCCCTTTTCTCTTCCCTGCAACCTCTTTCTCACAGAAGAGACGTTGTGAGTCTGTCTCTGCTTTATCGTTATTTTCATAGCAAGTGCTCGTCTGAGCTCCAATCTATGGCCCCCTTTGCTAAACTTTCACGAGAAACACTCGTCTATCTGAAAACACTATTAAAAATTTCCCCTACTCTTTATCTGTGCCTAAACCTAAACGTAGATTCCATTAACAAAGTTTCTTTCTTAGAACTGCACGCCTGTGGAACTGTCTTTCATTTGCCTGCTTTCCAGCTGACTGCAATATGGCTATCTTCAAGTTCAATGCAAACAAGTTCTTGAACCGTTTTACTGAAGTTAACAAATTTACCGAATTTCCATTACTAACGATTAGTATGATTCTGCTACTGTACACACTTTAGCCCTTATCCTCGAGTGGCCTCTGGGCTTTGATAAGTGGTGACCCCTATGTTAAAAAAAAAAAATGGAAAGCTCTTCCTCCTCTGACCGAGAAGCCATCTGAAAAAATCAAAGTTAGAAAAGTCCTGCATCTTTAAACCATTAGGTTGGTTGTTTTTGTTTTACGGCATATCAACGTTTTTCAGGTTATTTAATACCGAATCTAGTTATTTTGAGGAACGATTTTTAATGGAGTATATATTTTTTTAAGTCAGATTCTATTTAACCCATAGTTAGGTCCCTAACAGGTACTACCATTCCGGGTCAGAGTGGACCTGGGAGCAATGGCAATTAAAGGGTGGCTCCACACTCCCCAAGGCCTGCAAGGTGGGAACTCACCATCGGATATAGTTTTAGGTCATATCCAGGACTGTAAACCATTAAGAACCTTAAGAATTTTCTTTTGCAGGAAATGTATCTGAAATATCTTATGAATAATTAATCTTTTCTTTATAAGAAAATTATCTCCTAGTTATTGATTATTGAATTGCTTTGATTAGAAAAGACAGTTATTTACAGCGCCGACAGCCAGTCCAGACTGCATGGAGAGAAGCGGTATACCATCTACAGCAGAGCATCTACAAAAAAGAACTCAACACGACGTTAAACCAACACACAGCTGGCACTTAGGGTCGTGTGGGCTCAGTGTGCTTTGAGCATCAAAGCAGTAGTTCCAGCGACAAGTGTTTGGTTAAATTTTGAAGGGTACATCACTAGATGAAGATAAGAGTGTAGCCACAGAGACTTAGGGTTAGCTTCTGCGTTTAGTGACTGAAGATGGCCTACTTGGTCCCGTGAAGCAGGATTAGATGAACAACTCCCTACACATCTGGATACATTAGCCCTGTAACTTAAGTTGTTTCTCGTTCAAATTTGTCTTCCATTTGCTAACCTATATTTGCATAACCCAGTAAAACCCACTAGATAAACATGAAAACGGTTGATATTTCTTATTTAAAAGATTTTTTTGTATAACCTAATTATCTGGCGATCACCATTAGCTCTGTCCCTTAAGTTGGAAAAGAAAACTTTGAATCAGATTCAGCAGATGCGATTCACTTCACAAAATTGAAATTGCACATCATAAATCAACACTATCTTTAAAAACATCATAAAAAATATCAAAGTATCATAAAATATCATAATAAGGTAATATAATAGCCTTCAAAAGTCCAAAGTCAATTCTCCTCAGTTGGTAGTTTATTACATTTCAAAAGCGAAATTATTACAATATGGTTTTCGTTTGCAACTACAAGGAATCAACAAAATTATGTAAAAAAAAAAAAACAACAACATTATTTTTAACCACTTATAAGGTTCAAATAAGCGTTGTATGTCGGTTATTTGAACTATGTAAGGCAGGGTGGTGTGGGGGGTAACCTAGGCCGGCTTCAGGGGACCAATTAGTGTAACCATCTATCTCCAGTCACTAAATGCAGAGGCTAATCCTAAGTCTCTGGAAAGACATTTATTGAGCTGGAACTTTATCAATTTTATATACAGGTTGAAAGTTTTCTAATTGAAAAAAAAAAAAAAAAAATTAATGGGAGAATCTTTTATATATATAAATAATTTTTTTTAATATATTATAATTTCCATATACAAACTGATTTACGTTTCAAGTAAATGATAATAAAATATCATTATATATCCAAAAATAAAATAAAAAATACGAAGATATAAAATGGCATATCTATAGATAAAGCTCACCTGTGTTTAAATGTATGTAAATATATATATATATATATATATATATATATATATATATATATATGTTTGTATGTCTGCCTAAAACTTTCGGCAGAGGCGACAGGTTTTTACGAGATCAGTATCATTTTGAAGCTCGACTCTTTAGACGATAAGTACCAAAAAAATGGCTAAAAACATTACTTCCTTCACCTTCAACTGGGCACTTTTTCTACAAGGAGGGGTCGCTTTTTTGCCAATATTTTCGAACGTCATCCCCTCTTTTCGATTGACTAGCGCTAATTTAAACCTACGTCACTTCCGGTTTGGCGATGGGGGCAACAGCAAAGGCGTCACCTTTTTCTTTTTTTATGTTCTTTTCTTCCTTCGCAGTATGTTGGTGTCTGCCTGCCTGCTACCACTTTTTTTTTTTTTTTTTTTTTTTTTTTGCTGCTCAACACACACCTCCAAACACTCGGGCGACGCCTGGCACCCAGGCTAGTAAAAACATAAAACACAAAAGCGAAATTAAAAGAATCAGAATTTAAAAAAAAAAAAAAAAAAAAAAAATTGGAATTCATTGAGATGAGTATTATTTATTAATTTTACCTGAGGAAGACCAGAAGAATAGTTGGCCGAAACGTCGTGAAACAACAAATAAAAGATGAGGATAATAGTCCGCAATAAATAAAATTAATGAAAAAGAAAACTTCAACATCAAAATCACATTACCTGCAAGATACAAACTTTGATACACAACAGCTTCAGATTTTGATACACAACTGCACCAGCGAACACTTACCTATAAAATATGAAAATAATAAAAAATAAAAAGTTAAAGATAAACAATAATTAAAAATAGAAAAAAAAACTTTAAAAATGCATTAATTTTATTATTTCTTAAAGTTTATTTAACAAAAAAGCAAAAACAGTTAATAAAGACATTCTACTATATAAAGTAAAGTCAGTCACTTTATAGATTGTTGTAATCCTCTTAAAATCAGTCTCTTTATCAAATGATGTTTCAAATGAGTGATTAATAACCAATTTTAATTTTTTATACTCCTGTAATATAGTGGGGTCTGTATAATATGGATGTTTATATAAATATTCTACAGTTTATTTAGTTGTATGCATAAAAAAAATGTTTGCTTGTATATAACGTCTCGTTTGTGTCCATATGTGTGTAAGGGGGTGTATTTTACATAAACAAATGAACCATGCATGGTCCCCCATGAGTGCATAGTGAACGAGGCATAAAATTACACCACCACCCCATTTAGCCGCAATATCCCCAGGGGACATCAAATCCTGGTGAAAATGAACAAACAGTGCAGTTTTAGGCATTAACATATGCAAAAAATAAAAGAACATGACTAAATCCATCATTTGCCCCTCCCCCTCATTTAGCCCTAAAAGTCCCCAAGGCCTTAAAATATTTAAATTTGAGTTCAGCACCACACAAAACTGCTAAATAGACATATACAGAAAATTTTGGACAAATATGGTAAAATAGTCCCAAAAATGGAGTGTTTTTATTAGTCTTAAAAGAGCCCCTTGGGTACTCCCAAGAGTTATCGCAAAGTATAGACAAAGAAAATTATATAGAAATCAGTTAGTTACAACTTTTCAGAAAGTTTTATAAAAATCCAAGGCATCATTTTTTTTTTAATAAGCACAAAAGTGTCAATTTTAGTCATTTTAACCCGAAAGGCAGCCTTGGGGAGGGAGGAGGATACTGGAGTTTTCTCAGAAAATCAGTTTTGTTACTTTTTTTTTTACTCGTATCATGTTTAATGTTTGTGAAAAATTTCAAAACATTCCAAGGCATAGTTATTGAGAAAGGTGCAGACAGATGAACGGACAAACGTGGATTTACAGGTCCACCCTCCTTTTGTCAGGGGAGGGGGATCAACAAACATACTTTTAGTCGGTGCGTCATCTTTTCTATTTTAAACAACTCCGGACAATTTTGATGATTTCATAATGTTTCGTTGTTCATTCCTTCAATTATTCTGTTGGGGTTACAATTTCACCATTGTCTACTGTTGACATTAATCCCCTACAACTCGTATCGAAAAGATTACCTCATTCCATGTCTGACTCGGCCAATGGTCGATACTTGACAGTTTAACCCAACTAATGAAAATTCAGCTCCAATCTACACCCCCCCTTGCCAAACTTTCATGAAAAACACTTGTCTATTTGAAACCACTATGAATAATTTCCCCCACTCTTTATCTGTGCCTAAACCTAAACGTAGATTCGATGAACTAAGCTTTTTTTTTCTTAGAATTGTACACCCGTGGAACTCTCTTCCGTTTGCCTGCTTTCCAGCTGACCACAATTTGGTCGTCTTCAAATCCAATGTAAACAAATTCTTGATGAGCCATCCCCTTAAGTAATCCAATTTATCAAATTTCCACTACTAATGATTAATATGATATTGTTCCATTGACTACTATACACTCATTAACCCTTATCCACGAGTGGCCTCTGGGCCTTGATATGCGATGACTCCTATGTAAAAAAAAAAAAACCATCTATAACTAAAACTATTTCATTTATTACGTCATCACCTGAAGGCTTTTCACATCATCTGCTTGTTATTATTTCCACATTCTAAACTGGCCTCCTGATTCCGAATTCCGCTTCTAAGTGAAAACATAATTGTCAGAATAAAATACGAAAATCAGCTGTAGACGGTTTTAACACCATCATAGCCAATTTCAAACCTTGCTCTGGTCTACAGAGTTAATTGCTGGTGCTAGAACTGGTTGCCAATCACTATTTTGGCCACAATGGATCATCTTGCAAAATCTGCATTTATTCTGGGTGCCATGTTCTACGGGAGAAGCCAGCTCAACCCATTTTGGGTAAATATCCCCTTAAATAAAGTTACAAGCACAAAAGGCCATTGTCTATCTTATTCATATCATGGCTCACGTTGTAACAGTGCATATCAGCACGTGGAAATATATCAGCAGCAGCGAAGGATAGCTGGCTGCAAAAAATTAGCAGCAGCTGCAAAAAAAAAAAAAAAAGAAAAGAAAAAAGGCATATGCAAATTAGGAAGTGTGTGCAAGAAGAAAACGGAAAAATATGCACCACATGCTCGAGCAGAAAGAAAATTGACATCAAAGAATGTAGACGTGTAAAGTTGAAGGCGAGAAATAGCTGGCTACAGCCGGTGTGAGGTCAAAGAACAAAAGTGTACACCGGGCGAGATGGACGATGGCGATAAACTTTTAAGCGGTGCTAAGATGGGACAATAACAGTAATAAAAACTCTTGTTAAAAAAAGAAACAAAAATGCTGACCCATATTTATTTCAGTTCCTTTGTTCGAGCATTACAGTAACATGCTCTCATGATGCCAGCCATAACCAGGTAGAAGCTCTAAGTAATTCCTTGCAAAGATTTGTTGGCCAAACCTGAACCACATTCCTTTCTGCATATCTGACTTCTGATTTGCGGCTCAATTATTCCCTAAATTACTTTCAAAACTTATCAATAAACTTTTATCCTCTGTAATTATCACTACCCAGAGCCCATCATTTACCCTTTGTTACAGATCGTGATTATACTAAGATCCAAGTCTTCCAGAACAAATATTTCTTTTAGTATCTGATTTGTCAAATCTGTGATCATGTAAGTGCCAGTTTCACTGACAGCATTCGACGTTTCTGTAACAACACCTGAGGATCCTGAGGACCAGGGTTTCCCAAAGTCGGCTCCAAGGAGCCTCAGGGCTCCATAAGTGAGGCTTGGGGGTTCTGCAAGCCTTTTCTTAAACAGGACCAAACGCTTTATATGGAAAAAGTAAATGACTGCAGACATTTAATTATTAGTCTTTATTACTTGAAATAGACATCATACACAACAATTGTAAAGAGACTTTTAACTGGTATCAAGACAGAAGAATAATAAAAACTTATGTTAAAAGAAAAATGTCGAACCGGATTTTTCTTTCTTTCTTTCCTGCGTGTGTTTGTAACTGCTAGGTCACAACACTACAAATGCAATATACCAGGATTTGAAGTTAGCTTAACAGGTAATAAATAAAAACGTGGATTTATAAGATCAAAGAATCCAACCTTGATCGCCCTTCGGGGCCCGTGGCGCAGTTGATAGAGACGTTGAATATCTACAGTTCCAAATTAACATTGTCTAAAGATAGCGGTTTCAATCCCACCCAAAGCGTGCCAGAGGTTTATTTGGCCAAAAATGTGGTGAGACGACAACAACTACGGATGGCAGTGATGGCTGAGAATGCAGTTAGGAGATTCGAAATTCCTATCTGTCGCGGTTACCACCTGACGAAGGCCAGAGGAATAGTTGGCCGAAACGTTGTGAATAAACAAACCAATAAAAAATGAAAAACAACAACTAATAAAGATGAGAATAATAGTCCGAAATAAAAATAAATTAATATTTAGCTTAACAATGTTATTATTTGCACCAGTAGCCGTTGGTCTACTAACAAAATAAATAAATAAATAAATAAAATATTAACCTGATCTGAAAATGCTGTTTAGATTTTATTTAATTTTTTCATCAAGTCAATTTAATTGATGAAAGTTAATTAAAGCGTTTCCTAATAAATTTTAATAATGGAAAATAATTTTTAAAAAGATTTTTTTTTTTTTCATAATGAAGATGGTGAAAAAAGCAGTGGAAATTAAATCCGTCAAATTAATTTCCTTCCTAAACAAAACGCATTTCCCAATCAAATCATTTTTTTTTCACAAACTAGCAGACCACTCAACATTGCCCATAGTAAAATATGCTGAAATATATTTTAATTTAGGCAGATTTTTTTAATTCATTATTATATAGCACTCAGTATATTGTAGTGGGTACCTGGTGTTGTCCGATGCATAAAATAATCTTATATATATGATATTTTAATTCATGCAGATTTCATATTATTATAAAGCCAATACTGTATTGACTATTATATTGTACCCAATATATAGCAGTGATGTATAATATAAATCTCACCTGTCTGTTTGTATGTATGTATGTATGTATGTCTAAAACTTTCGACAGAGGCGACAAATTTTCATGAGATCGGTATCCTTTTCAAGTTCAACTCTTCAGACGACAAGTATCGAAAAATTGACTAAAAACATTAATTCCTTCACTCTCAACTGGGCACTTTTCTACGCTTTCTTCGCCGATATTTTCGAAAATCATCCCCTCTTTTCGATTGACTAGCCTTAATTTAAATTTTTGCCACTTCCAGTTTGGTGATGGACACAACGGCAAAGACGTCACAATTTTTTTTTCCATGTTCTTTTTCTCCTTCACAGTACGGGTTCGAGCCTGCCTGCCTACTACCACTTTTATTTTATTTATTTATTTTTTTGCTCAACACACATACCTCCAAACACCCGGGCACACAGGCTAGTAATTTATTAAGTTAAAAGAATATGTGTATATATATATATATATATATATATATATATATATATATATATATATTACTTGGGTGTCATTAGCTAGGATCCAAACCAAAATGTACAACCCTCCAGCATTATTCATTACCATCTGAGCTGAAAAAATAATATTGTTAAAAGGTATCAATGTATAATTGTGCACGCA
This sequence comes from Euprymna scolopes, assembly GCF_053919585.1. NCBI lineage: Eukaryota > Metazoa > Mollusca > Cephalopoda > Sepiida > Sepiolidae > Euprymna > Euprymna scolopes. Next base: position 25,044,943 of record NC_136507.1, on the reverse strand, counting down.
TAGAAGTAACGGGTTTGGTCGACTTAAGTCTGCCCAGTTTCAAATTTTCAATTTTAACCCTTAGCAGATATCGTTATTGGCTAAAAACTAAATTGAATTTGTTCCACAGAGCTAAATCTCTAACATATCAAGTTTTACGTCTGTACACCAAAAATTGGCAGAATAGTTTTGTAGAGAGCGTTCTGCAAACAGACAAGATCACTTTATCTATATATATAAATTCATATTCCTGTCTGTTTATTTGTTCACAATTTGATTAATATATACAAAATGTGTCTTACTTTAATCTTTCATTTATTTGTATATATATTATGAACTTGCAAAAATATACAATTAAGAGATCACCTTATTTGCATATGACATTAAGAATAATCGATTTTACTAAATAGCGGTATCTTAGTTAATGTTTTTAGCGAGAGAATTATCTTAAGTATTCTATTTAAAATTGTTATTTAATAAATTTGAAACAACAATTATATTGATAATATATTTTAATTTAATTTATTTTGGAATTCATATTTCCAACAGCGACCTTTTTTAAAACATTTTTTTTAAGAGTTAGTTGTCACTAGATGCTATGCATGAAAAAAAAAAACAAACGTTCACCAAATATCATTTGGTAATTTCATTAAGTTTCTAGCTGGAAAAATAATTCCGTATCGATAGAAAAATGTTTGGCTTTTATTGTTTTAAATATTCAAAACAAAAAAACACGAAAAAAACTGTTTGTTTTATTTTATTCCTTAAGCGGAAATACAGAAATCGGTAAATTTTTACCATTTAATCCAGCGTCATTTGATACTTTAAAAAAAAAAAAAAAAAATGCCCCCCCCCTCTAAATACCACAGTTTACACTTTTTTTAAATTTTTTCGCGTTAATTTCATCGATTACAAACTTAATTTTCTAATTAAAAAGGTAACTTTATACGACGTGATCCAGTTTAACTTCACCCCCCCCCAAAAAAAATGGACATCTACTTTTTTCAGCCTAATACATTTAAACAGCCTTTATAAATAAATTGTGAAAAAAAAATAAAATAACATGTTAGAGTGTGGGATCACTTTTCTATATAAATTTAACATAAAATGAGCACCCACTTTTTGGCCTTCAAGCATTCAACGAGACATGTCACCTCTAGCATTTTTTCAAGTTTGGTGATTGAGGGAGGGGCAAAATCTGACAAAAACAATTTTTTTTTTTTCTGGTGGGGGGGGGGATTACACTGGAAACATAAAATAACGATAAATTTACTTATTTTTTATGAGACCATTCTCTACTTTCACCTAACAACAAACCCCAAAATATGACAAATCCAATTTTTTTTTTGGAGGGGAGGATTACATTAGAAATAAAACAAATAAAAAAAGCAAATCGAAAAGCCCCCCCCCCCCTTCAAAAAAAAAAAAGATAATCGAAAATTTCCTTTATTTACAAAAAAAAAAAAAAAAGCCAGTAAAAAAAATGTCCTTACAAAAAATAAAGGTAAATGTATAGTTTATCGGCGTAAATTATTTGACAGAAAAAAATTATAAAAACTATTTATTTTTATATAAAACATTATTATATCCAAAGGCTGAAATAAAAACAAAAAAAAATTATGTTTTTTATAATTTTTTATTAGACTAAATGTGAACGCCTTACACGTTTAAATTTTGGCTTTTTTTACATTCTTTCATTACAAAAAAAAATATGGCGGCCAAAAACATAGTTCACGAAAAAGCTTAAAAAGGCCAATCTGACAAACCTTAGAAAGGCCAAATTTTAAAAGCAATATAGCAGCCTCGTATAATAAATAAATAAAAAAAATAATAAAAATGAAATTTTTTTTCTGGTTTTATTTCAGGCTTTGGGTCTAACAATGTGTTTTATATAAAAATAAATAGTTTTATTTTTTTTGTCTGGCAAATAATTTACGCCGCTAAACTACACATTTACCAAAATAAAAAATAAACGCACATTATAACCGTAATTTTTTTAGGTTCACAAAATCCTGAGTTTTCTTAGGACAGTGATCCCTTCTGCCGAAATATCAGGTGGAGAGGGTGTCAGATACTTCTTTTTGGGAGCGCTTACATTTACATGTTTTTATCAGTTCTTTTATTGTTGAAATTGTTGTGGGGGTGTTCATGTTACCCATGATGAAAATGATTAGTATAGCACACATGTTTCAAACGGAAATTCATGTCAACCCAGGCAATGCCAGGTACCCATGCTAGTATATATATATATATATATATATATATATATATACACACACACACACACACACATACTAGTGTAATCCGGTCGTAAAATAAATATTCTAATTCATGCTGATTTCATATTTATTACTATAGAGCCAATTGTCTATTGAATATTATATTGTATACAATATATAATAACAATTACAAATATTAAAAAAAAAAAAAAAAAAAAAATGACTCCTGTGTCATCAGCTAGAATCGAAACCAAAACATTTAGCTATCCAGCCTTGGTTGTTACCATTTGAGCTATTGAAAGATAGATAAGAAAGGTTAAAAAATTAAGCGATTTCAAGCAATAAATATAAATTTGCAGATATACAGGTTTTATCCACTTATTATTTTCAATTTTGTCTCCCTTACCATCTACTTACAAGATCAACATTTTTCCACAGGTCTAACTTCCCTATATGTCAAATTTTAAGTGTGTAAACCAAAAATTCAGAGAGGAGTTTGTTAGAGACCATCTGAACACACGAACAGGGTCACTTTATATATATATATATATATATATATATATATATAATTTATATAATCAGAAAAACAACACCTTTTATTTATTAGTACACAATTTTTGTTTTTATTATTTTTTAAGACATGTTATTATATATTTTTTTCCTCCTTAGTCTGACAGCTGTTTCGAAGGGTAAAAAGACAAACGGTTGTTTTAATTATAGCATACCGAATCTTCATTATTTACCGTTCTCTTCAGAGACAATTAAAATCAAATTAATTACAGTCAAAGATTATATGATTATATAAATTATATTGCTCTGAATTCTCATCGAGCTAAACCGAAGTTAATATTGGTACAATTATCAATAAAATACCATTTAAAAAGGTATTAAAATTGATTGTTAAAAAAATACATATAAATCTGCTCCAAAAGTTTGAGCTGCTAAATAAAAACCTTTAAACTGACCAAAATGTTCCCAAAGGAAGAAATACCATTTTCCCCGAAGAACGTAGCAATACCGGACCATAAAAAGTACACAATGGACATGCTGCAGTCTGTTCAAAAATTCATAAAAAGGATTAGATGGAAGGTATACCATCACAACATGAGGTGCCAAAATGGGGAAAACAAAACAAACCAACAGGATCGCAACAGTAACACAAGAAATGAAGGAAACAATAGAGAACCAACAAAATTTGATAAAAAATATGGAATCAAAACGAGAAAAAGCCCACCAAACATCCCTGCTCTTGACAATTTCGAACTTGATATGCTAAACATGGTAAAAGGCTTAAAAAAGAAGAAAAAACAAAAATACATGAATCCCAGACTACAAAAAATAAATGAAACATTTAAAAAGATCAAAGATGATGACATGCTGAAGGTACCTGCAGACAAAACTATGAACATTTACTCCATAGACTATAATAAATATAATGAATTGATCCTAACAGAACTGAGGAAAAAATATAGAATTGCAGAAAAAAATGAGTTAGATAGCATAAACACATCCATTAAAGAAATATGTGAAGAAATAGGCATTAGCAATAAAATAGAGGTATTTACCCCATTAACCCCAAGATTTACTTTTAAAGACCACAAAGAAACCTTTAATATAAACCCTAGCATTAGGCTTATATCCCCATGTATATCTGACATAGGAAATATAAGTAAAAAAATTCTTGATAGAATTATACCTAACATTAAACAGAAAATAACAAACCACCTATGGATATCCTCAGATGAAGTAATAGATTGGTTCAAAAATATAAGTATTAGAAGTAACAGTATGTTAATTAGCTTCGATATAGACGCATACTATCCCTCCATAACACCACAACTCTTTAAAGATGCAATATCATTTGCAAAAACTCTCACTACCATAACCAAAATAGAAACAGATATAGTTAACTTAGCGAGATGATCAATAATAAAATATGATAATAAACTTTGGACTAGGAATAACAGGGACCTAAACTTCGACATCACGATGGGATCGGCTGACTCAAGTCAGGCAACTGATGTAGTAGGCCTATACATATTGCAGAAACTAAGTGAAGAGATTCCAGAGCTAAAAGGTGGGCTATATCGTGATGATGCTCTGTTTTACATAAATGGTAGTATAAGAATAGTTAAGAACACCAAAACTAAGATAAAGAAAATATTTAATGATTTAGGGCTAACAATAACCTTCAATGAAAACTACAAAACCGTTAACTTTCTGGACCTTACCCTAGATATAATAAATAAAACATATGAACCTTACCACAAACCTAACCAGGCATTGTACTACATTGATAATAGATCTAATCACCCACCATCCATGAAAGCTGCAATAATACCAAACATATCTAAAAGACTATCTAAAATATCAATTAATGAAGACAAATTTAACAAAAATAGGGAGTATTATAACGAAGCAATAAAAAAATCAGGTTACAATAAAAAAATACAGTACATAAAGAACCATAATGTTGAACACACTAACTTTAGGACAAATGTAAATATAATATCATATAATAGAGTAATGAATAGAAATAGAAATAAAATAGAAACAAATAACAGAACTGATAACAACATAAGTACCAGCACTCGTGAAAAAACAATAAGAATGGAGAACAACACTAACACAAATAGAAAGAATAGGAGGAAGCAACAAACATGGTTCAACATCCCATACTCTATACATATTAAAAATAATATTCCAAAAGAATTCTATGAAATAATAGATAATAACTTTCCACCAAGCAATAAATTAAGTAAAATCATAAACAAAAACACTGTAAAAATTTCTTACTCAACCTCACCAAATTTAATTAGAAATATAATAGGAACGAACAGAGCCAAAATAGAAAAAGCAAATAATAATAACTTAGAAAATAATAGGAATGAAAACCGTGGATGCAACTGCCGTGTAGCTATAGAATGCCCGTTAGAAGGAAATTGCCTCGTATCAGATGTTGTATATAAATGTGAAGTTAAAACTAATAGAGGTATAAAAGCATACATTGGTAGTACGAGCACTCAGTTTAAAACCCGGCTAAACAATCATATTTCATCATTTAACAAAAACAATAATAGTAGCAAAAATATAATAAATAACACAGCAAACACTAATAATACTAATAATAACCATAGTAGGAGGGAAACAAATAGAAAGAAAAATAATAATGACACTGCACTTGGGGAATGGATACGTGAGTTAAAAAGCAAAAACATAGAGTACACTTTGAAATGGTCCGTGATAGGTAGGGCAAAAAGTTATCATCCATCAAAATCAGGCAAATGTTCCTTATGTTTACTAAAATCCTACAAAATACTAACATCTGATAAAAGCTCATTGTTAAATCACCGTACAGACAACATACAAATATGTCTGCATAAAAATAAGTTCCTAATATCAAGATATAGATAATAAGTAAACAAATAGATAGACAAAAAACTGAACAAAAATATTTTCTTTTCACCAAAAAAAACCGAGTTTTAAGATAAATGAATAAAAAATATTAGAATAGCAAATAAACTTATAAATAACAAACCTGAACACAACATAAATACACATGATCAATAAATAATAATATGATTAATAAAAAAATTAAAATTAGCAAAAATGACAAAGATTAATAACAAAAAATAAATAAGTTATTTCCCTTTGACTACTAAATTATAAGGTAAATGCACAAATTCTAAAAGGTGTAAGTTAATGACTGAATAAATAAGAAACAAAGAATTGATAGAGTTAATTCCCTTTAATCGCAAAATCAGAAAAGACCGTAAACTTGACACTAAAAATTATAAATTGGAAACAACGAAAATAATTAACAAAAAACATAATATAAGAATAAGAAATAATAAATATGTACATAATGATAACCATTTTAGCCTAATAATAAAATAAATACGAAAAAAAAAAAAAAAAAAAAAAAAAAAAAAAAAACAATAACAGGAAAAAGTATGTATAGACGGCCAAAAAAATAAAATGAAACGTAAACACCCAAGAGATACGAAAAAAAAGGAAAAATTACTAGCTTAAGAAGAAGTTAAAAAATTAATTAAATAATTTCGTAAATAATAAATCAAACGTAATTAAAAATAAGAAAAAATTACTAGCTTAAGAAGAAGTTAAAAAAATTAATTAAATAATTTCGTAAATAATAAATCAAACGTAATAAAAGAAGAAACAAAATAAGAATGCAGAATTAACATAATGGATATTAGATACATAAATTGGAAAGAAATTAAAAAACCAAAAAAATACGAAAATAAGGCTAACAAAAAGAAAATATAGATATATAAAAATCCCATGGAAAAATTTTTAAAGATGGCAACCTCGATAAAAAAATTCCATCCCCATGTGAGTTTTTAAAAACAAACTTTGACTGTAATTAATTTGATTTTAATTGTCTCTGAAGAGAACGGTAAATAATGAAGATTCGGTATGCTATAATTAAAACAACCGTTTGTCTTTTTACCCTTCGAAACAGCTGTCAGACTAAGGAGGAAAAAAATATATAATAACATGTCTTAAAAAATAATAAAAACAAAAATTGTGTACTAATAAATAAAAGGTGTTGTTTTTCTGATTATATAAATTATATTGCTCTGAATTCTCATCGAGCTAAACCGAAGTTAATATTGGTACAATTATCAATAAAATACCATTTAAAAAGGTATTAAAATTGATTGTTAAAAAAAAAAATATATATATATATATATACACTTGCAGGTGTTAGAGAATGGATCGAGAGAGAGAGAGAGGGGGGAGGGAGGTGTGTAAATTATATTGAGACACGTTGACCGGAAGTCAACATCAGCTGATCGGATTGCGTGTGAGTCACGTGAGCAGGTTAGCTGAATCATTGAGATTTGGTTTGGGCGTAGAAGGCGACGGACGGCTATCACAGACGTCTCCCCTTCACTGGGGTGGGGGACGCTGACGTGTGTAGAAACGAGAACAAGAGTACCACGCAAGCCAGAGATTCACTTTCCATCTTCTGCGAGACATTTGGGAAGTGAAATAAAAACTTGCTATATCGTAGATTATTATGAATAACAAGTCATTACTGGGGTTGTACAGAAAGGGTTTATTTAGGCGAAAAGGTACACACATTTCTAAGCGTCCATTGACAGCTTAGTACTTAATTCTGTCTCCCACGTGAGGAGAGTTTGCTTGTCTTTTTATAGACGTAACAGTCCATTCATTTGAGGGGTGTTGGATTAGTCCATTATATCACCTTCCTCCCAAGCTAAATTCTTCCCTAGAATTTCGCTTCACCATTTTTTTCTTTTTTGACTTTGTCCAAAAAATTCAGTTCTTTTTCTTTCACTTCTCCTTAAAATTTGCGTTTGCGAATTTTTGGATTTTGGAGAGTGACTTGTATTTTCAATTACTGGTGCTTCCTTTTTTGGAGGCTCTATGTGAAAAATGTCATACAGTACTTCCATCGGTACTTCATTGTTTTTAACTATTTCAATATATCGGGGTCTGAGTTGGTTTATATGTTTTTTGTGGGAAAATGTCTGACCTTTTATAATGTAGATCATTCTTCCAATTCTTTTTGAGATTATGCCTTCTTCCCAAAAACTCTTCCCTGCCCGATAATTGTTGAAAAAAACTTTATCCCCGTCCTTGTATATCTTGTATCGTCCTGCTTTAAATTTAACAGTTTCTGACACTCTTTCGTAACTTTTTGTAACGTTATTTCTGTGTCTTGGTTCATAATGGATAATATCCTTGAACGAATATCCTTATCTTTAGAGGCTGTTAAACCTTGCACAAAGATTATACTTTTAAACATATCCTCTTTGAGGTCTTTTAATTTAAAGGATTCACAATAAGCATTCACTTTCCCTGCATAAGTAATAAAATCTTCGTCCTCCTGCTTCGTGATATTTAAACATTTATAACATGTATAGAATAGACTATCTCGTTCACTGAAAATGTTTGACAATATTTTTATTGTTTCACTAAAAGAAATCTCTTCAGGTTTCTTTGGCAGGATAAAATTCGTATACTTTGTATTTTCCTGAGATCCAAGTTTTTGAAGAAGAAGGATAATCTTCTCTTCGTCTGTCCAAGACTGACATCTCTTAGCAAAAATATTTTCATATCTCCGAAAATATGCCGGAAAAGTTAACCCATTTGTCGGCTCGTATACAAATTCGGATAAAGAATTTGCTATTCCTTCAGGAGTGAAACGACAGTCTTTCTGCTGCGTTAAAATACTCTGTAGTATTTCGCATTGCTTCAACTGCTGCTTCTGAAGTAATTCCATTTGTTTTTGTTGAGCAAACAATGCCGATTGCATAGTTCTAGTGAATTCCGCTAATTGCTCCATGTTAAAAAAAAAATTTTTTTTTTTCACAAAACCACACAATTAAACAAAAGATTAACTCATATGTCCTATAAATTCAATGAATTAAAAGCACAATGTCCTTCCGAAGAGAAGAAAAAAAAAAAAAACACTTCCAGCCGAATAAAACTTGAAATGGACACTCCTTTTTTTTTTTTAAATATTCTTTTCAAAAAAAATGTTCGTTTCAAAATGTCAATTTCTTTTTTTTTTTTTAGGAACGTAACCGACTGAAACACCTACTTTTTAAATGTTGGCTCTGTCGAAGTTTTTCTTTTTTCTTCCTTCTTTGGATTTCTTTTGTTTTATGCTCGTTAATCTTCTTGTGTGCTTATTCCTTCGCTTTGTTTTTTAGTGAGTTTCGTTCGAATACTTCGTCGCCAGTTGTTATATCGTAGATTATTATGAATAACAAGTCATTACTGGGGTTGTACAGAAAGGGTTTATTTAGGTAAAAAGGTACACACATTTCTAAGCGTCCATTGACAGCTTAGTACTTAATTCTGTCTCCCACGTGAGGATAGTTTGCTCGTCTTTTTATAGACGTAACAGTCCATTCATTTGAGGGGTGTTGGATCAGTCCATTATATCAAAACTATAAAACAAATTCAACATGTTGAAGTGAATAAACCTTCATCCAAAACAGGTACCGTCTCCTCTCCAAGACACGAGATGTTTCCAGATGGACCAACCTCCAAGACGCAGAAGGTATGTTGAAAATACATGTACCACACATACACACACACAACGGCATATGAACATATCATTAAATAGAAAGAGCAGCTACACGATCACACAACATTAACACTGATTAGACGATCACATACGATCCCCCTTTATGATACAACGTAACACAGAGAGACTCGAAGTTGACCAGAAATAAATGAGACTCGACGAATGTTTCTCCCTTCCATATTGTGTCATCAAAATCAGTGAAATCGCATATTTCTCAATCCACAATACATTGTAGTCTACATAGCAATAGTAGGTTCTCTACAGTGCAATTATAAAATAATTTTATATAATGGCTTGAATTATAGTTTAAAAAGCAAATATCAAGTATCATGGTTCAATTGTGCCCTAAACAGAAACATTCATTTTGAACGCGCCCCTGTCATATCAATGAGCCTACTATTGATTTTGTACGTCCGGTCTTTCTACTTGTGCGATAATAAATCTTCTCAAATACACTAATGATGTTTGGCTGTATAAGGCTTTGACTAATCAAAATCGCCTGTTCCTTCTTTCATTTGATTTTCTATTCCCGATCATCGATACTTATTGAAGACATTTTGATATAATATCTAAAGTACATTTGTGTGAAATTTCCGAAAGAAAGACGAAAAAAATCGGCCCAGTCATTTACGGTTCCATAGAGAATGAACTCCCATGCACAAAGTTTCTTTATATAATAGTAGAGAGATGATAGATGTATAAAAATACATGTTCGTGCGCTACAACTATATCCTAAATTCTACGCAATTATACATAATGTAGAAACTATGCATAAATAGAATCCAGCATAATAGTTAAATGAAACAAATCACCTGATAATATCCAAATTAGTTAACCTTTATTTAATTGCTCGCTTAAGACTGAGTATATTAAGTTCGCTTTAATAATTTTTAAATGTAAAATATAAGCTTTTAATATTAATACCAGTGCAACGAAAATCGGGTTTGTATTACTGTACACATAGATTCAAAAAAGTTGCCAAAAAACAAATATAGAACAAATAAATGTTATCAAAGGCAAGATAAGTTACTTTTCTACCTAACTGGATATATTTTTTGCGTTTTTATTCAATGTAACATGTTTATTCAGCTCGAAAAACATGCAGTGTTTACCGATGTATTGGAAAATTCAAAATGGCAGCCGACTCTCTCTCGGAGAGGGTACGTTTGGGAAAAGGTGTTATAAATAATAAACTAGACAAAATACTGTTAGAAAACAACCGAATACATGTCAATCTATGTCACGGTAACATATATTGAGCGAATTTCTAACAGTATTTTGTCTAGTTTATTATTTATAATACCTTTTCCCAAACGTACCCTCTCCGAGAGAGAGTCGGCTGCCATTTTGAATTTTCCAATACATCGGTAAACACTGCATGTTTTTCGAGCTGAATAAACATGTTACACTGAATAAAAACACAAAAAATATATCCAGTTAGGTAGAAAAGTTACTTATCTTGCCTTTGATAACATTTATTTGTTCTATATTTGTTTTTTGACAACTTTTTCGAATCTATGTGTACAGTAATACAAACCCCGAAAATCTTATATAATGAATTGTCTGTTAGTATATTTTTTATTTGTCCAACGAAGCTTTGCATTCACAGGTGACCATGCATGTGGCGTCAGAGTTCTTGCAGAACATTATGACTAGAGCTTGAAACAGGTTTTATGAATAACCGGTTATTCTAATGTCGATCATAAAAACGTGAAACGGATTTGTTTTGATTGACTGTACTTTACGAATTCCCGGGTTATTAATAACGAATCCAGTGATTTTTTTTTGGGGGGGGGGGGGGATGCTTATGTTTTTTCAAATTTTTTTTTATATCTTTAAATATTTATTTTTTATGATTTTTTTGGTTTTGTTAAAAAGTGTATTCGGCTGACTTCGCAGACATGACTGAGGTTTGTAAAATGAAAAGAAAAAAAAACAATGTTCGCTGTATATTGGATTAGAGAGAGAAGGGAAAATAGGGGAAGAGAATAAGAGAGGAAAGGGAGGGAAGGAGAAGGAAGTTAAAGAGAGAGGAGGAAGAATCAGAGAGAGAGAGAGGGAATCAGAGAGAGAGAGAGGGGATCAGAGAGAGAGAGAGGGGATCAGAGAGAGAGAGAGGGGAAGACTCAGAGAGAGAGGGGGAGGAAGAATCAGAGAGAGAGGGGGAGGAAGAATCAGAGAGAGAGGGGGAGGAAGAATCAGAGAGAGAGGGGGAGGAAGAATCAGAGAGAGAGGGGGAAAGAATCAGAGAGAGAGAGGGGGGAAGAATCAGAGAGAGAGGGGGAGGAAGAATCAGAGAGAGAGGGGGAGGAAGAATCAGAGAGAGAGGGGGAGGAAGAATCAGAGAGAGAGGGGGAGGAAGAATCAGAGAGAGAGGGGGAGGAAGAATCAGAGAGAGAGGGGGAGGAAGAATCAGAGAGAGAGGGGGAGGAAGAATCAGAGAGAGAGGGGGAGGAAGAATCAGAGAGAGAGGGGGAGGAAGAATCAGAGAGAGAGGGGGAGGAAGAATCAGAGAGAGAGGGAGAAAGAATCAGAGAGAGAGGGAGAAAGAATCAGAGAGAGAGAGAGACAGGGAGAAAGAATCAGAGAGAGAGAGAGACAGGGAGAAAGAATCAGAGAGAGAGAGAGAGACGGGGAGAAAGAATCAGAGAGAGAGAGAGACAGGGAGAAAGAATCTGAGAGAGAGAGAGACAGGAGGAAAGAATCAGAGAGAGAGAGAGACAGGGGAAAGAATCAGAGAGAGAGAGAGACAGGGGGAAAGAATCAGAGAGAGAGACAGGGGGAAAGAATCAGAGAGAGAGACAGGGGGAAAGAATCAGAGAGAGAGACAGGGGGAAAGAATCAGTGAGAGAGAGAGACAGGGGGAAAGAATCAGTGAGAGAGAGAGACAGGGGGAAAGAATCAGTGAGAGAGAGAGACAGGGGGAAACAATCAGAGAGAGAGACAGACAGGGGGAAACAATCAGTGAGAGAGACAGACAGGGGGAAACAATCAGTGAGAGAGACAGACAGGGGGAAACAATCAGTGAGAGAGACAGACAGGGGGAAACAATCAGTGAGAGAGACAGACAGGGGGAAAGAATCAGTGAGAGAGAGAGACGGGGGAAAGAATCAGTGAGAGAGAGAGAGACGGGGGAAAGAATCAGTGAGAGAGAGAGACGGGGGAAAGAATCAGTGAGAGAGAGAGACGGGGGAAAGAATCAGTGAGAGAGAGAGAGAGAGACAGGAGGAAAGAATCAGTGAGAGAGAGAGACAGGAGGAAAGAATCAGTGAGAGAGAGACAGGGGGAAAGAATCAGAGAGAGAGAGAGAGACAGGGGGAAAGAATCAGAGAGAGAGAGAGAGAGGAACAGGGGGAAAGAATCAGAGAGAGAGACAGGGGAAAGAATCAGAGAGAGAGAGAGAGAGAGAGAGGAACAGGGGGAAAGAATCAGAGAGAGAGAGACAGGGGGAAAGAATCAGAGAGAGAGAGACAGGGGGGAAAGAATCAGAGAGAGAGAGACAGGGGGAAAGAATCAGAGAGAGAGAGACAGGGGGAAAGAATCAGAGAGAGAGAGAGAGACAGGGGGAAAGAATCAGAGAGAGAGAGAGAGACAGGGGGAAAGAAGTCAGAGAGACAGAGACAGAGAGACAGAGTGGCAAGAAGTCAGATAGAGAGAGAGAGACAGAGTGGCAAGAAGTTACAGAGAGAGAGACAGAGGGGCAAGAAGTCACGGAGAGGGAGACAGAGGGGCAAGAAGTCAGAGAGAGAGAGAGAGAGAGAGAGACAGAGGGGCAAGAAGTCAGAGAGAGAGAGACAGACAGAGGGGCAAGAAGTCAGAGAGAGAGACAGACAGAGGGGCAAGAAGTCAGAGAGAGAGAGAGAGAGAGAGAGAGAGACAGAGTGGCAAGAAGTTACAGAGAGAGAGACAGAGGGGCAAGAAGTCACGGAGAGAGAGACAGAGGGGCAAGAAGTCACAGAGAGAGAGACAGAGGGGCAAGAAGTCACAGAGAGAGAGAGAGAGAGAGAGAGAGAGAGAGAGAGAAAGGGGGGCAAAAAGTCAGAGAGAGAGACAGAAGGGGGAAAGTCTGAGAGACAGGTCGAAGTAGAGAAATGGCGGAATGTAGAAAGAGAAAATAGCCATTTCGCTATCGAAATAATGTCCAGCGAAAGTAAAGATAAACAGCAGGTCATTCAGGTTGCTTGAAAGACGAAGTAAACAACGCATTCCAATGATATATGGTAAATTTGGCCGTCAAGTTCATCATTCGTAATATATCATCGATTGTTGGCATTAAAGAGCAGAACTTGTTTAACTGCATTTTCTTTTGTTGGTTTCCGCAAATATTGTGTCAATCGAGTCAATTCGTATGAATGGACGGAAAATATGCGATTGGTTGACATTTAACATTCACGGCGAATACTGTGTCTCATCAACTCGGATGAAACGAACATGTTTCCCCGGAAGAACAAACAAAACCATTTATAAATTATCTTAAGGTAAATTGTAATAATAATAAAAAAATGAAACAAACGGAGGAAACTTGTTTGGTGGGATGAACTTGCATGGAAGTGAGAAACTATAAATCGTTACGTGCTATTCATTTGTGTCTATTTTTAAAATAAAGTTTTTCAAACAATTATGTACATAAATATACATATACATCTGTACACACATCTTTCTCTCTCTCTCTCTCTCTCTATATATATATATATATATATATATATTATATATACTAGCAGGGGTGCCCGGCGTTGCTCGGGTGTTTGGAGGTGTATGCTGTGCAAAAAAAGCAAAAAAACAAAAAGGTTAATTTTTTAAAACTTTGACCCCTATTATAGCCCCTTAAAATTTATAGCTTCGGGCTCAAATCACTTTATTAAGTTAGATCTATGTTCAAGAAACCTATATTTAAAATTTCAAGTGTCTAGACCCAAAATTGTCGGAGGAGTTTGGTAGAGTTCTTAAAGGTCAAATCGTTGAAATTTGACCCCTTAACAGCCAAATTTCTGGCTGACACCCGTCACATCGATTTTCCCAAATCTCAGTACCCGGTATTTCAAATTTCGAGTCTATAGACTAAAAATTGACAGAGTTATTGCGTAGGGAAAGGTACATAGACAGCCAGACAGACAGACACGTTCACTTTTATATATATATATATATATATATATATATATATATATATATATAGATATATATATATATAGATATAGATATATATATATTTGCTTCCCCACGAAAGCAAAATGCGACACAAAGTCATTTTTAATGTGGGTGAAAACCAGCTCCACACAAAAGGGGCACTCTGGCAGTTGTAAAAATAGTATACAAAGGTTTCCCTTTAGATTGATCAAGAAAAATTATCTTAAATGTGGCATTAGAACAGGTACTCCACTTGAATCTTAATCGAAAGGCCAATATATACACACACACGCGCACACACACATAGTGGAACCCCGGGATACGGCATTAAAAATTAGTAACAAAATACAGTGCAGTATATAATATACATGTATATAATCAAATGACATTATAAATAACACCATAAGGCGGGACAAATACTGTAACCAGGTGCCGGAAAAACATGTTCCACATCGTAACCTGGGCTCATCGTATCCAGGGGTTTACTAATATATATATATATATATATATATACACACACACACACACACACACAGCAGCAGCAAATTTACCCGTCGTTGACTGGGTTCAAAAATAGTCTACAGAAAATGGACATTGATTTATGAAAGTATGATAGGTAATGAAAAGGAAGGGTTGTAAAGAGATAGCTTCGAGTTTGGGGGTATCAAAACGAAAGTAAAATATGATGAAAGTAAAAATAAAATCGATAAACCCCATAATTTATTATACCATACCTGTTCACACTGAAACACTTATCATAATATTCTGTGGATTTATATTTAAAAAAAAAAAAACTTGTTAAACTTTGTGACATGTTTACATTCTATGGAGGTCAGCCGCGAACGAACACCCTATAATTTTATTATACCATATTTCTGCAAACTGAAACATAATTATCAAAGTATACTTATGCAGATAGATATGAAAAGTCTTTATTAAATTTTGTGCCTATTTCGATTCTATGGAGGCCAGGCGCGAACGCAGACCCCACAATTTTATTATATCATCCCTATTTTAGTTAAAACATACTTAAAGCATTACTATGTACATCTATATCAAAAAACTTGTAAACGTTTTTTTTTTTAATTTTTATTTCCCTACTTTGTAGACTAGGCCCCAAAACCCCAGACCCCAAAATTTTAATGAATCATAATTATGCCAGATCAAACATACCCATTCCTGTGTCTCGATGCATCTTCTATCATTATATGTGATCAGTTTTCTATAATAGTCGACCATATAGGATCCTATTGGTGACCAGACACACACACACAGACGTTCAGCTTTATATATATATATATATATATATATATATATATATATATATATATATATAGGGTAATCTGGGTCAATTTCCATGCCATACTTTCTGCTTTGTTGAATTCTGATTCATATCAACACTTGCTTTAGATAAAACAAGAATATAGACAGTTCAGTTATCACAACAGATCAAGAACAAATAAAATCAAACAGAAAAGTAGAAAAGTTGGCTTTCTAAAAATCACCGAGTACACATGAAAATGGTGTAATTTCGTACCTTCTGTTTGACAATTACATAACCTGGGAAACATCAACAAATTAAACATAGCAATAAAGCCAACCAATAAACTAAGCATTTATTTAACAGCTTATAATACGCATATGTATGACTGGAAAAAAGAAAAGTGCAGAGAGACTGTTCCACGTTCAATTGCCTTTGACAAAACACGAACTGCACAAACCTTAGTTCATAGCAGAAGAGAAACTTTCAAAAATGCTTCTGCCGACATTTGAAGGAACTGCTTTACAGTCGTCATCACCGTCTGAGCAATCACTTTATTTGTAGCTCGGATGTCAACGTTTGGCTCTGAGGTGTCAGCAAAGTATTTTTGGCCTCCTCGTATCGCTATTCTGAGTCTTTCTTCCTGTCGCACGACATCGGGACCGTGTCTTCCTTTATTTTTTATTTATTTAGTTTTGTCGCCTCCTCTTGCTTGTCTTTTCGAAGTCGCTGCAGACATTCAGCTGAGATTAGGCTCTCTCCATACTGCCTTTTGATGATATATATTTATATTCTTCAATCTATCTTAATATATACTTCCTTCATTTCTAATCTAAATGTTCTTAAGCCAGCTTTTCTTTATATTTACCATAATGCTGGTCCTTCATCTTTTCTGATGAGAAGCATTTAGCTTCGAAATGACACAACCTAAAGATGGTTTTCTCTCTTCTTTCCTTACTGATCTGATATTCAATATAGTTTTTTTTTTATCTTATAGTTTCTATGAACCGATTAATATAAATTTGGGAATATATATATATATTTACAGCAACAGGGTGAGTAACATAAGCAAATTATTTTTAAAACTTTACCATTTAAGGGATGCACCCACCTGACCTCGCAAATCAGACTCTTCACATCTGAACATATTCCTAAAAACGTCATGAGACTGAATGCTGATCACAATTGTCAAAGACATGTATGTAAATATCACAAACCAGCCTAGTGTGTGAAACTAAACAGATATAGTGAAATTCCTTTCATTTTTAACTTGAGATAACTCAAGCATCATTTTGTGGGGGGGGTATAATTTCAGGAGAAGGTTACTTTCACAATTGATTTTTTTCAAGTACTCTAACCACTGCACAACAGGTCTTTGCAAGGTTGAAGGTTTAATTCTCAGTGTGGGCGACCAAAAAATGCAATTGCAAATTACTTAGAACCTCTATCCAGTCATGGCTGACAGAACGAGAGCATGCTACCTCCGTTTGAACTTCCGTCCAAATTTCAGAGTTCGACAAAAACATTCCCAAGTTCGTT
The DNA here is from genome assembly GCF_053919585.1 of Euprymna scolopes. Lineage (NCBI taxonomy): Eukaryota > Metazoa > Mollusca > Cephalopoda > Sepiida > Sepiolidae > Euprymna > Euprymna scolopes. Next base: position 25,027,734 of record NC_136507.1, on the reverse strand, counting down.
AAGATACAACTGAAGAAGGTCGGAGGTTACATCGACCAAAATGTTGTGAAAATGACGCTGGAGAGGAGAACAGAAGTCCAGTGAATCCAAATAATATGCTAAGTACAGAGTTTTTAGTCGTCCTTCATAAAAAAAAATATCCAAATTGAAAACTTTAGCAATCAAACCTTTTTTTCTTTTTTTTTTTTTTAACACTTGGGAGTCACCACTCATCAAGGTCCAAAGGCCACTCGGGGATAAGGGTTAATGAATGTAAAGTGGTGGTCTAGCAATCACTGTAATAATGGTGGAAATTGGATAGAATTTGATTATTTATGTAGATAGCTTAACAGGAACGTGTTAATGTAAACAAGTTCCTGTTAAGCCATCTGTATAAATAATCAAAAGGTTTGAAGGCTACGATGTATTCAACAGTGTTCCAAAGGCAGGCAATTCTGGGAAAGAAGCTTTCTTTCATATATGATTGTTTTACAGCATCTCAACCTTTCCGAGTTATTTAATGCCAAATCCAGTTATTTTGGGAAGCGTTTTTATGCTTCAAGGTTTTTATATCTTCAAATATTTATTTGTAGAGTTTGGTTTCGTTGTTTTACGGCATATCAACCCTTTTTGGGTTCTTTAATGCTGAATCCATTTATTTTGGAAAAAGTATTTATGTTGCATCCAATGTTATTTTGTAGAAGGTTTTTTTTCTTTAAGATTTTTGTATCTTCAATCGCTAGTTTGTAGTGTTTGGTTTGGTTGTTTTATAGTGGATTTTATCGTTTTTGTTTCCTGCTCTGCAGAACATGAATGAGTTTTGCAATGAGAGAGGAAAAGGATTACAGTATTAATGTTTGGTACATTTTAAGTTAGGAAATCAGTCAGGAAGTGGGGGAGATAGAAAGAGAAAGGGGAAATGGGAAAGGGGGAAAAGGGTGGGTTGTTATTTTTGTTTTTGGTTTTGCAAAACAGAATTAAGTTTTGCAAAATTAAGTTTTGCAAAACAGAATTAAGTTTTGCAAAACAGAATTAAGTTTTGCAAAAGAAAGTAGAAAACAAAAGGCATCAATGTTAGATGCGTTTTGTCTCCGGAACCCAAGATCTTCAGACAGCCTGATCTGGTAGCACCAGCTGTTCATGGAATCTGTGTTTACATTTAGGCAATGATAGAGAGTGGGGGAAAATCATATATAATGGTTGTAGCTAGTTGAGTGTTTTCTGTGAAAGTTTGGCAAGAGGGGGAGACCGTAGATTGGAGTTCAGTCCAGAACTTGCCATGAAAATAGTGGTAGCACAGAGACAGGCTGGCAACGTCTCCTCTGTGGGGAAGAGGTTGCAGGAAAAAGAAAAGGGCATCGCCTACTAATTTTCGAAGCCAGTTTTAAACTCAATCAAGGCAGGATAGGGCGCACCAAGAAACTCCTCACTGGATGTAACAACAGTACTCTATTGTGGTGCACATCTGGCTCTTATACAGATAGAGAATTGCATCGGCAGTGAGATACTTAGTGGAGCGGTGGAGTGATCCAACCATTTTACCAGCGATCTTGGCAACAGATTTGATGTATGTGTTCCATTTCAGATCAGAAGTGAATGTCTGTACCAGAAGCTTGTCAAGATAGGGTGCTTCCCCAAGATGAGAGCCATTCATTTCAATTGGGGTTTGATGGGGATCAGAGCTATTATGATGAAAGAAGAGAAGCTTAGTTTTCGATGCATTAAAAGTAACCAACCCCCCCCCCCCCCCCGCCCATTGCACCTCGTGCTCAGAATCAAGAGTGAGGGAATCAGAAAGATATTGGCCGTTGCTGCCCTTTGAAGTCTCACCATAGATTGTCATATCGTCTGCATAAATGCCTATGAATAACCTAAGAATGTGATTTGGGAGATCATTGATTAAGATCAGGAACAGGGTTGGGTTTAGGATGGGACTCTGACGGACCGCCAACATTAACACAATGAGTTCCTGATTTCTGCCCATCAACAACTGCTCTTTATAATTAAATTTCATTTCCAGTTTTTAATGGCCCAAATCCATAATCTTTTTCATTGATTAACCATTGAAAGAAAAATCTAACCAGATCTCTACTATATTATGAATCATATTACAAAGATTCAATGTGTTAGCTGTTGAAATGAATCTTATATGAACAGTAAAAGTTACACTTCCATGTAATCTATATATATAAAAGCGAAAATGTATGTATGTGTGTTCGCTTTTTGTGTATGTCTTCAAAAGGCTTTTTTCCGGCAGATTCTCGAGGCCGTCACTCAGTTTTAAAACTTTTTATATCACGTCTAAATGATAATATCTATGACTTAATGGTGATCGCCTCTCTATTTAATTTGCCCGATTTTGAAACGTTAATTATTCGACATTTTCGGATTTGCACGTGTTGCATTCGTTTTTCAGTATAAAAAAAAAAGCGAAACTCGATTCAAAATACTGGCCCATGGCCAGTGATCTCTAGAAAGCTATGTAACATTTGGTCACTGTCGGCTTCATCATATTAGACGGTTGCTTTCATTTCTAGACAAGACATTCCCCCTAATAAACAGGGAGCTGTTTTTTTCCAAAGTTAGTTAAAAACAAACAAACCAGCTTATTGACCTCATTAAAAACTGCCTCGCAGAAAATGTTAACTGCTGAATAGCTATCGCGTACCATCGCCGTATGTGCATTAAGCTTTTTCGTATAAAAAAACAGACTCGCGTTAAATAAAACACTGTCCCGCACTCAAAGTCCACGTCAATAACTCGTCAAAAACGAGCACCTGTTTTTTTGTTTTTTTTTACACTTTACTATTTTCCAACTGCGCGTCAAGGCTTCGGGTTTTTTTTAAACCACCAACGATTTTTCTTTTTATTTACCCAAAACCACACACTTCCAAACACCTGGGCAACGCCGGGTACCCCTCGCTAGTCTATAATATAAATCTCACCTGTCTGTTTAAATGTATGCATGTATGTCTGCTTAAAACTTTTGACAAAGGAGACAGATTTTCATGAGATCGGTATCATTTTGAAGCTCAACCTTTCCGATGACAAATATCTAAAAATTGGTACAAACATTAATTACTTCACCCTCAACTTGGCCATTTTCTACAAAGAGGTGTCATTTTTTCAGAGATTTTCGAAAGTCATCCACTCTGTTCGATTGACAAGCCTTAATTTAGACCTTCCCCGCTTCCAGTTTGGCGATGGGCGCAACGGCAAAGACATCACATTTTTTTTTTCAAGTTCTTTTACTCCTTCCTGGTACGGGTTCGAGCCTATTACCATTTTTTTGGGGGGGGGGGGGGTAACACACACCTCCAAACACCCGGGCAATTCTGGGCACCCAGGCTAGTCTATATTATATTTCTTTGTGTCTGTCGGTTTGATACACTTATTTTTTTTTGGAAACTACTCAGCCGATCTGACAAATTTTATATGGTGCAGCAAAGTAAGTTTTATGTTATTTGATGCTCAATTAGGTATTAATACAAACATGAGCACAAATTTAATCATATTCAATCATAAATTTGGTATAAAGCATTCATTCTAAGTCAACGTGCGATAAATGTACACAGCTAATAAGGAAACAATGCCTGGAACAAACAATGACAAACATGGCCAGATTTTGGACGTCAAAGAATGATGCAATTGTCTAGTATAAAAAAAAGTTTTGTGTAATGCTCAAGCTTAAGATTTAAAAAAACAAACAAAGAAAAACACGATAAAGGTAATGAAAATAGTGAACAGAGGTTAGAGAATCATGGGAGTGAAGTTGATGGACGTTTCAATCATGTAATCTACAAGTTAATCAGAGTTTAACCATCGTGTCAATATCAAATAAACTCAACTGAGGGTTGCCTTTTTTTTGCTGTTCTTGGCCTTCGGGCCGGGATCAAAGTGTAGTATCTGTTCCGGCAGATGCTGCAGGCTATGACTAGCTATGACTAGCAAAGACCAGATGTGGGGGCAACCCCACATGCCTGACCATTAACCAGCTCCCATTTCCCACCTCTCGGGAGCTGGTCCCCTTTTTCCCTTCCCCCTCCCTTCACTCCTCACATTAAAAATCGGCCTTGTGCCTAATTTGCTCGGTGGGGGAGCAAATAAATACCATCTGTTCCGGCCGATACTGCAAGCAAAGACCATATGTGGGGGAAACCCCACATATAAGACCTTGGTCAATGTAGGGGCAACCCTTCATACCAATTGTCACTATCCAGCTCCCCTACTCCCCGGGGAGTTGGTCCCCATTTCCCCTTCACTCCTCACATTAAAAATCGGCCTTGTGCCTAATTTGCTCGGTGGGGGAGCAAATAAATACTATCTGTTCTGGCAGATACTGCAAGCAAAGACCGTATGTGGGGACAACCCCACATATAAGACCTTGGTCAATGTCGGGGAAACCCTTCATACCAATTGTCACTACCCAGCTCCCATCGGGAACTGGTCCCCTTTTCCCTCCCTCCTCCCTCCACAGTAAAAAACAGCCTTATGCCTAATTTGCTCAGTGGGGAAGCAAATAAATAATTCTTGGCCTTCGGGCTGGGATCAAAGATACAATGCAGTTCTGGGTTTTTGGAGTCGCCTGATTGTCCCCGTTGTGGGACAACGGCCGTGGAAACTACGGATCACGCTTTCTTCGATTGCCGCGAACTCCGCCAGTACTGGTCGTATGTCAGTGGGGTGACGGCTCGCATCGATCCTGAGCATCCTCGCCCAATTACTGTATCCAATGTTGTGGACAACGTGAGGCCGCCGTGGGACCGGGAAAGACAAATGGTCTACGTTACGATCCTGGCCGTGGCGAGAATGGTGATTTGGACGTCGCGTCTGCAAGGTTGCCGGGGGGGTGTTGTCTTTTTCTGATCAAGATCTGATCGCTTTCTTTAAACACCAACTACGGGTGAAGATCAGATGTGATAGAAGAAGGCTGCATCGCGCGGCATTTGACAGAAGATGGATACATGTGGCAAGTCTGTGTGTACGAAGAGGAGCCAAATTTGAATACATGTTCCCCGCCTAGGTGTGGAACGCGCAGTTCTGTAAAGTAAAATTAAACAAGTAGTCTCTCAGCTAGCTGAGTGTGTGTTCCATCCCTCCCCGATTAGGAAGCCTCCAAGATCCCCATCCCCTCTTACCTGCAATTTTTGTTCTCACCCCTTCCTCTAAATTTTACCCATCTTGGAGAAAAAGAAATACAAACTAATCTCCATCCCTTACACACAAAAATTTTCTTTTCTCCATTCACCCCCATCTAGAGGGCATCCCCACCTAGAGACTGACCCGCAGAAGCGAGGTTCCTTTTACAAACCTAGTGGAACGGGCAGTCTATCAATTAGACGGGGTTGGGAGGGTCCTACTAATCACCTTTTGTTTTTTCTTCCCCCGCCCTCGACACAAATGAATTATTGTTACCATTTTATTGTTATCTTTTTTGTTTTTACACGTCAATAAAAAATGTTTTAAAAATTGGGAGTTACTAGGACGTCCCCCAATATGAAAGGGTGAATGCGGTATTATGGTGAAAGAAGATACTAGCTGGGAGAAACTTTTGACTTTGTTTAGTTCTGGAGTGACAAGGATGACCAACGACCCCCAAAATCCCCCCTTTTGAGTTGGCCATGTGTCTAAGTTTTTTGTTCATCGTTGTTTTTTTTTTTTTCTGTATTTTTTTTAACATGAATAAAAGATTTAATATCTCAAAGTGTAGTATCTGTTCTGCAGATGCTGCACTTAAGATAATTTGTACCAGTCAATGGAGGGGAAACCCTCTATACTGAGACAATTATTATTTTTGGTAACCAGAGCGCCCTCTTTTTGCCTACTTTTAGGAGAGCTGGTTTTTACCCCACATTAAAAACGGCCTTGTGCCTAATTTGCTTTGGTGGGGAAGCTAATAAATACAATAAACTCAACTGTATCAAAGAAAACCAGAAGATTTGGAGTTTCTATTATTGCGTGCATGGAGAAGTCTCCTTGCAGAGATAGTCGGCCAGGAAAGAAAGGTATATGCATAAGGGTTGATATGACATTATGTAACAATGTAGTTTGGTGCCCTTTTGATGATTTCATTCAAGGGTCTTCTCCAGAAACTTTTTTTTTTTTTTTTTTAATTCGGATGCAACACGTATCCTCAGATGAGGGTTGAGAATAAAGTTGTGTTGAGAAAAATGATCTGAAAGTATATAATATACATGTAACACAAGTGCTACAAGATTAAGATTTTATAGTCTCAAAAAAAAAAAATGAACTGCAGACAAAAATCGGGAAATTTACAAAAACAGGAGATTTCTTTGGTTTGGTCACATTTAAAGAATAGACGAAGTAGCAGAATGAGCTGGCAGGAGAAAGCGAAAAGATGAAAACGATGGACATTTTTTTTTTTTCCAAAGGAGTCGCCACTTATCAAGGCCCAGAGACCACTCGAGGATAAGGGTTAATGAGAGTACAGTAGTCCACAGGGAAATGCTGTGGTAATCGTTAGTAGTGGGAATTAAGTAAATTGGATTACAAAAGGAGATGACTGATCAAGAACTTGTTTATGTTGGACTTGAAGCAACCATATTGTAATCAGCTGGAAAGCAAGAAAATGGAAGAGAGTTTTAAAAAAGAAGCTTTGTTCATGGAATCTACGTTTAGGCTTAGGCACAAAAAAAGAGCGGGGGGAAATTATTGATAGTGGTTTCAGATAGACGAGTGTTTCATGAATGTCAGGCCAGGGCGGGGGACCATAGATTGGAACTCAGACAATCACTTGCCATGAAAACTACGATAAAGTAGAGACAGGTTCACACAAAGAGGTTGCACGGAAGAGAAAAGGACATCCCCCTCCCCACTAGCTTATGAAGTCTATTGTGAATTCTGTTAAGGCAAGATATGATGTACATGTTGCATCTCAGATCAGAGTAAAGGTCAGACCAAGAAGCTTGTCAAAACATGGAGCCTCCCCAAGACTAGAGCCATTCATTTTACTTAATGCCTGACAGAAATCAGAGCATTGATGATGTAAAGATAAAAGCTTGGTTTTAGATGCATTAAAATTAAGCAGCCACTTCTTTCCCCATTGCACCATGTGATCAAAATCAGAGGAGAGAGAATCAGAGAGAACTTGGTCGTTTACAGTCTTTGAAGTGTTGCTATAGATGGTAGTGTCGTCAGCATAAATGTCCACAAATGATCTAAGGATGCGATTTGGGAGATCATTGATATAGATTAGGAAGAGAGTTATGACTCCAGCATTAATACTCTGAGCTTCTTATTTCTGTCTATGAACCTATGAGAGAGAAAGGATTAGACATTTTCAGCTATACTGTAGCGGAGGGTTTGTGAAGTAGACCTTTATGCCATACCCTATCAAAGACCTTTGATATGTCAAAGGCAATTGGCTCTAGAAATGAAGACTGTCAAGATTCGCTAATCCTATGAGATATAACTGTCAGCACATTTGTAGATCTAGCAGAACGGAAACCATATTGCATGTCACTGAGGAGGTTATTTTTGCTGAGATGGTTGACTACTTCTCTATTTAACACAGATTCCAGCAACTTACTCATGACGCACAAGAGACTGATTGGTCTGTATTGAAAGGGAGATAGCAATCACCTGAATTTTTAAATACGGGACATACTGATGAGGTTTTCCAGAGGTTTGGGAAGCATCGCTGGATTGCCGCAAATAGCAGGGACATGTCCAGGGTAATGAAAACAAAGTTTCCGGTCACAGTTATGGTCTTTGGTGTGGTTTAAAGTGAAGGCCACATCATGCCACCTCACATCTTCGAAGTCGGCTTGAAAGCCAACATCAAAGTGTACTTTGATGTGCTGAAGAGTGTGGTGATCCCTGGGGTAATCAGGTGGCCGCTGACAGATCTTGGGTGTGGCAGCAGAACTCAGCGCCAGCCCACAAGTCCAAAGAGACATAGGCTTGGCTTCAGAAGGAGTGCTACGACTTTGTATCTTTCTCCTAATGACCCCCCCCAAACTACTGCGTTTGGTCATATGCCAAGAACATCACCTACATGACCTCCCACAACACCAAAGCCAGCCTGATCGCCACCATCTGCCGAGTATTCACCAAGCTATCACCAAACAATGATTGCGGCTGAAAGCAACTACATGAAATAGATGTCAACTCTACTACATAATCAAGTTACCTGAATTGATTTTTTCAATGTATGCTTGAAAATAAAAATTTTGTTTTAAAATAAAATTTAAAATAAATTTTATTATTTTAAAATAAAATTTAAAATAAATTTTATTATTTTAAAATAAAATTTAAAATAAATTTTATTATTTTAAAATAAAATTTTGAAATAAATTTCTTTAAGGCGGCAACTTTTATTGCTCCACCCTGTACACATACACACATAAATACATACATAAATACACACATAAATACATACATAAATACATACACACATAAATACATACATACATATTAAGACATGATTAGATGTAGACGAGTTTCGAAGTTAAATTCGAAAAGCCGTTTAACGTATACTACTTTGTATCCTTCTCCTAATGACCGCTCCCCTCCCCAAACTACTGCGTTTGGTCATATGTCAAGAACATCACCTACATGACCTCCCACAACACCAAAGCCAGCCTGATCGCCACCATCTGCCGAGTATTCGCCAAGCTATCACCAATGCTTGTGGAAAAGGCATGCTCCCAGTTCCAGAACTGTATTTAGACAATGATTGCGGCTGAAAGCAACTACATTGAATAGATGTCAACTCTACTACATAATCAAGTTACCTGAATTGATTTTTTCAATGTATGTTTGAAAATAAAAATTTTATTTTAAAATAAAATTTAATTGTTTTAAAATAAAATTTAAAATAAATTTTATTATTTTAAAATAAAATTTTATTGTTTTAAAATAAAATTTTATTGTTTTAAAATAAAATTTAAAATAAATTTTATTATTTTAAAATAAAATTTTATTGTTTTAAAATAAAATTTAAAATAAATTTTATTATTTTAAAATAAAATTTTGAAATAAATTTCTTTAAGGCGGCAACTTTTATTGCTCCACCCTGTACACATACACACATAAATACATACATAAATACATACACACATAAATATATACATACATATTAAGACATGATTAGATGTAGACGAGTTTCGAAGTTAAATTCGAAAAGCCGTTTAACATATACTAGCATACAAAATCTGACAATGATGAAGGAACCGTTTTTTTTTTTTTTTAACAATATTTCTACGATTAGGAATTGTTCTTTAGAGGTTTTGGACAGCTTTCTCCATCCAAATTGTTGCCGCTTTCGGAACACGTTGTCTGGGGGGAGGATGGGGGGGGGCAGAAAACAAATTTTAATACAGACGCAGTACAAAAAGTTATTTTAAATAACAAGGAAGTTAAGATATAAACATAATTTTTTCTTTTTTGGAATGACCACTTCAGGCAGACATCATTAAATGCTTTCCCAAGCAAAATTGGTCAGTGATGAAAGATGTCAGCTTCCTATCAAAAAAATTGGAAGTGGAGGTAACAAAATCTGACAAGTTTGTTATTTTAAGTCCCAGCTGTCAGCAAAATATCTTTTACACTTAAGTGAACAGTGTTAAAACAAATTTATATTGCGTGGTTGGTGTCACATCTTTTAGGATGAAAAACTGATAATTTTGATTCATATGGGTTCATCCGTCTTGTTAGGTGTCAGATTATTAGTGATTACCATATGTAGATCTCGGTTTAGAGAAGATGGCTATAATATTCTCTTCATTATAGAGTGACATACACACAAAATGTATATACATCTATATGCACACATATACACTCACGCATACATACATGCGCGCATGCATGCATGCACATGCACACATACATGTGCACACACATGCACACATATACATACATACACACGTACATACATACACACACACACACGTGATGATTGCAACGTCTTGTCAGACGAGTGCCACTCCCTCAGACATTTAAAATCCATGAGCCCAAATGCCTGAGGGAGTATCTATACAAAGATGATGTTACAGAGTCTTAGCTTTGTACGACAGCTAAGTCTCTCTCTCGGTTCAAAATGTTGAGATCCAGCAACAAGCAAGAGCAAGATAGCCAGCAACAAATTAAACAGCAGACCAGCTTAATGCGGGTACTGGTCTCCCGCTTTATGGTTTTTTAAATCAGAGATTTGCTTCTCCTAGAAAGGTTGCCTTTACCACGGCTTACGGGAGCCCTCTCCACCCCAATACACATATACACACACAAATATACACGGTGCTAGTTGGCCGTTGACCCAGAAAAAGAGTTCATTCGCCCTTTGGAAGGTCTTGTTTTTAATCCTCCAGGGAGACTAACCACCCTCCTCACCAAACAAGTCTGGTGGGGGTACCAGTTTAGTTGCCGGTGACCCGACCATGAGGCAGGTAGTACTGGGTTACATGGTACCAGTAGCCTATGACATGACCTGACACAAACACATACACACACACGCATACATACATACACATACATACATACATACACACACATACATACATACACACACATACATACATACACACACATACATACATACATACACACGCATACATACACACACATACATACATACACATACATACATACACATACACACACACACACACGTATACTAGTAGGCCGCCCGGAATTGCCCGGTCATAAAATATGTATAAATATTATATTGTCATTCATACAGAAACCGACACATGTGCATTTTTTTCCTAAACCGTTCACTTCTCGTATGTAAAGAAAAAATACTCGAACCGAGATCAAAACCAAAAACAGTGAGCCAAGCACAATAACCATTACACCAGCTTGACACGTTCGTTAAAACCAGTTTTAAAACCTACTTATTCTTAACATAAAGAAGCTGTCATGTTTCATGAAACAGTTAACAAATAGATAAGATTCCGATGAAAAATCCCAATTTTTCGAGTTTTACTCCTTTACAACAAATTTTTATCCGCCTAAAAACCAATTAAAAAGTTCTCCTTCACTAAAAAAAAAAAGTTGTGCAAATTTATCATTTTCCTCTACGATCGTGTCTACATACATATTGGGTCCGTTAGAGGAAAATAGACGACTACATTACCATAACGTTTAGACAAAGCTAGGAAAGTCAAACGAACGTCTTATTATACCAAGTCATGGATATGCGAGCGACTTCATAAAAGTTAACTAATTTGCATATTCCTTTAAGAAACGAACTTTAATTATTCTTTTTTTTATAGTTTCTTATTGAATGATTAGGGTTTTTTTGGGGGGGGGGGTTTACAAGGTGATCACCACTTATCAAGGCCCGGAAGCCACTCAGGGATAAGGGTTATTGCATGTACAGTACGTTAGTGTGGGGGTTTAATAAAAATGTCTACTTAAGGGGGCGGTTCATCAGGAATTTGTTTACGTTGGACTTGAAGACATCCAGGTTGTAGTCAGGTGGGAAGCAAGCAGACGGAACAGAGTTCCACAGGCGTGCAGTTCTAAGAAAGCTTTATTCATGGAATCTACGTTTTGATTTAGGCACAGATAAAGAGTGGGGCAAATTTTTGACAGCGGTTTCAGCTAGACGGGTAACTATTATGCTCAGTTCCATTTATGTACATTTTCTATATTGTACAGAAATGCTAGAACATTTTCATCCTTAATACTACTCAATTATTATTTGGTTCATGCCATCAAATGAAACACGTGTAAGACTCAGTAATTTAAACAATATCAATGTGAATTAAGTGTCTATCCCTGTGATTTTGAAATGTTTAATAAAGTCATATATGCTCTGAAAGTGTAAATCCATTTTCATTGAGCTTAATAAACCGTTGGAATTTTAGAGTAGCCTTATTGAATGTATACATGATAAACGTATATTTGTTTTAAGGAAAACACACACGCACACACACCTATAAAGGTGAGATTTTTCTTTCACTGGCAGTTACATTTAAAAACTATTTTTCTATTTAAAAATTATTAAAACGAATATTATACTAATTTGCATATTCCTTTAAAAAAAGAACTTTAATTATTTTTTAATTTGCATGATGTCTTAGTGATCAATTTGTTTCATTTTACTATGATGCTCAGTTCTATTTATGCATATTTTCTATATTGTGCATAACTGCATTGCATTTAAGAGAAAAATTTGTAGCACGTGTATAATATATATAAGTGATCTTATCTGTGTGTGCAGAACAGTCTCTATCAAACTCTTCTATCATCTTTGGTCTACGGACTTGAAACTTGATATATAGGGGATTTGGAACTCTTGAACAAATTCGATTTGGCTTCTGGCCAGTAAAAATAGCCACTAAGTGGTCAAAATCGTAAAGAGTGGCCTTAGCAAGAGTAAGCCTACTAAAGCTTACTTTTCTACATACACAAATCTACATTTTTCCATTCAAGTCACTTAATTTTGAACGTTTTATCCATCTGTTGATAGCTCAAACAGTTATGACTAGGGCTCGAGTGCTAAATGTTTTTGTTTCTATTAGTGTTGGGATAATTAATCAGAATTGGGAATCAAAAAAAATCCACACTTTATGGTGTATCAGAAAAATTTGTGCCTATTTTCCGATGCCAAAAACGATTCTTTTAATTGGCGTTTTTTATATTTTAATTTCTTTAAAGAAAAAAAACTTCTACTGCTGATAGTAATAGTAAAATAATGAATATCTATTGATTTTAAACGATTAGTAAGACTAAAATCGATAGATCATCCCTCACAAGTGTATTTTTACGTTTTAGAATATATCTGCATATGTAAGATATTTTTACAGTAATCGTGAAAAATAATTTTATAGTTAAATATTTAGATATTTATAATGAATCAGAAATTGTATCGGAATCCAAAATTATATACAGAATTGGTAATTGTATCAGAATCAGAAAAAATATTGGAATCGTCCCATCCCTAGTTTCTACTCTAGCTGATGGCACCAAAGTCATTTTTTTTTAACTTTTAAAATCATTATTATATATTTGGTACAATATAATATTCAATAGAAAATTGACTCTAATAATCCAAAATCTCCATGAATTAAAATATCATTTATTTTATACTGGACCATGCCGATGAGGTACTACTAAATATTGGGTACAATATAATAATCAACAGAGTTCTGACTATAATAATAAATAGGAAATCCCTATAAAGTAAAATTTATTTAAGCTTATTTTACAACCGAGCAATGGCAGGCGACCTGTTAGCTTTTATATAATTTTATTTATATATATATAATGCTAATTATTTTACAGTGTAACCCGGATATAAGGTACCCTAATATAAGAGCAACCGTATATAAAAGCAACCGTATATAAGAGCAACCGTATATAAGAGATTTTCTCTGGTCCCAAATAATTATCTATAATACATACTTACATTTACAAAAACAAAACAAAATTACACCTACTGAGAGAGAAGGGGAGAGAACTAAGGGGAGAGAGGGAAGGGGAGAGAGGGAAGGGGAGAGAGGGAAGGGGAGAGAGGGAAGAGGAGAGAACTAAGGGGAGAGAACTAAGGGGAGAGAGAAGAGGAGAGAACTAAGGGGAGAGAGAAGAGGAGAGAACTAAGGGGAGAGAGAAGAGGAGAGAACTAAGGGGAGAGAGAAGAGGAGAGAACTAAGGGGAGAGAGAAGAGGAGAGAACTAAGGGGAGAGAGAAGAGGAGAGAACTAAGGGGAGAGAGAAGAGGAGAGAACTAAGGGGAGAGAGAAGAGGAGAGAACTAAGGGGAGAGAGAAGAGGAGAGAACTAAGGGGAGAGAGAAGAGGAGAGAACTAAGGGGAGAGAGAAGAGGAGAGAACTAAGGGGAGAGAGAAGAGGAGAGAACTAAGGGGAGAGAGAAGAGGAGAGAACTAAGGGGAGAGAGAAGAGGAGAGAACTAAGGGGAGAGAGAAGAGGAGAGAACTAAGGGGAGAGAGAAGAGGAGAGAACTAAGGGGAGAGAGAAGAGGAGAGAACTAAGGGGAGAGAGAAGAGGAGAGAACTAAGGGGAGAGAGAAGAGGAGAGAACTAAGGGGAGAGAGAAGGGGAGAGAGAAGAGGAGAGAACTAAGGGGAGAGAGAAGAGGAGAGAACTAAGGGGAGAGAGGAACTAAGGGGAATCTCCTCACTAACTTAATGTACTTGCAATAACCCTTATCCCTGAGTGGCTTCCGGGCCTTGATAAGTGGTGATCACTGCGTAAAAAAAAAAAAAAAAAAAGAGAAGAGGAGAGAACTAAGGGGAGCGAGAAGAGGAGAGAACTAAGGGGAAAGAACTAAGGGGAGAGGGAAGGGGAGGGAACTAAGGGGAGAGGGAAGGGGAGGGAACTAAGGGGAGAGGGAAGGGGAGGGAACTAAGGGGAGAGGGAAGGGGAGAGAACTAAGGGGAGAGGGAAGGGGAGAGAACTAAGGGGAGAGGGAATGGGGAGTAGGGGGAGATTAAGTACTTTTGAAAGGAAGCACATCTTTCATGACCCATACTTCTAACCAGAGTCTCTTCGCTTGCAACAAAAACGCAAGCAGAATAGAGCCGGCTCACTGGGTGGTCGGCTTACAAGCAAACAACCCCGTAGAGCAATTTTACAAGTGGACGCCCTAGCAAAACATACACGCAAGAGCATTGTCAATATTTGTGAAATTTTCCAAACAGGTAAAGAACTGCAGCCAAAGACGAGGCTCACTCTCCATCGAGCAGATGGACAGGAATTAATTCGGCCATTCAAAGAAATGGTAACTTGGCAATGAAACTAACAGAAATAAGGGTACACAACGTCATGGGTGGGAGGTGAACGTGATTCTTGGCCATGATTACATGTTTTGATTTGTCTACAGAAAAAAAAGGTAAATAAACCTTATTTGAGTTATTTAATGCCAAAACGTAGGAATTGGTGAAGATGCAGTGGTTATTGAAACAGACTGTGGATATGGCGTGTGGGAGTTTGAATTATGTCGGCTTGTATGATTTGGATCTTTCGAACTACTGTTCTTATTTTCATATTTTCAGCCAATGTAACCCCCGACCTATAAATCTGGCACCATGCTGTAAACTCGGGTACCCTGCTGCAAGCTCTGCCACAAGCTCTGCAATCTGCATGGAATTTTGAACAGAACCCTTTAATCCATGAGGGTAGCATGCTCTTGTTCTGTCAGCCATGCACAGTTAGAAGTCTTAAGTAATTCACAATTGTATTCCGAGTATCACCCACACTCACGATTTTTTATGGGAATTGCTCCAGACAAGGCATAAACTCGCTTGATATAAATAACTAAAAAAAAACAAAAAAAAAAAAAGTGAAGCATGCATGGTCCCCCGTGAGTGCACACTGAGCGAGACATAAAAAAAAAAAGGCCAAGTACAACATTGCCCCCCCCCCCTACAATTTAGCCACAAAAATCCCTAGGGGACGCCAAATCCTGATGAAAATCAACAAATGGTGCAGTTTTAGGCCTTAACATATGTAAATCTGAGTTCTACACCATGCAAAAAGAAATGACCAAGTTCATCATTTAGCCCCCCTCCCAAATCCACAAAGCCTTAACATATGTAAATTTGAGTTCAGCACCTTGCAGAGCTTCTAAAAAATTTTGCAGACAAAAAATTGCAGAGAAAAAATTTTGAACAAATATGGTAAAATAGTCCCAAAAATCGAGTGTTTTTATTAGCCGTAAAAGAGCCCCTCGGGCACACCCCAGAGTTATTGTAAAGTATAGACAAACAAACAAACAAACATACAGAAATCAGTTAGTTACAACTTTTCAGAAAGTTTTATAAAAATCCAAGGTAACAATTTTTTTTTTTTTTTAATAAGCACAAAAGTGTCAATTTTAGCCATTTTAACCCGAAAGGCACCCTGGGGGGGGGGGGGCAACCGGACTTTTCCCGGAAAATCCGTTTTGTTACATTTTTACTCATATCATGGTTAATGTTTGTGCAAAATTTCAAAAAATTCCAAGGCATAGTTATTGAGAAAATTGTGGACAGACGAATGGACAAGCATAAATTTACAGGTCCATCCTCTTTTTGTCAGGGAACCAAAAACTTCAGCATCAAAAGCTAACAATAAGTGTTAGATGAAATAGAAATTCTTCCCCCTTTGATGTGATGAACGACATTATTTTGTTTTGTTTTTTTGCGAATTAGTCCACCAGGCAAATTGTTTCTCGTAATATATAATATAAGGATTGATTCTATAATAATACATACGTAATCTGCATGAATTAAAATATCATGTTTAAGCGTATTGTATGACTGGGCAATGCTGGGCGTCCAGCTAGTGTGTGTGTATATATATATATAAGTTATAAAATATATATGGCAATTAAGCTACACAGAATATTTTGTGTTTCATCCACGCTAGAATTCATCAGGCTAGTATGGATGAAAAGCGGAATATTCTGTGTAGCTTAATTGCCATATATATTTTATAACTTAATACCTACCTCTACCTACGTATTGAGCACTGTTGAAATAAATACTTAAAGTTTATGCATAAATTTATACTTTTGTATATTAATTTTATGTGATTAAATGAAGTAATCATATATATATATATATATTAGTGTTGAGACGCGGAATCAGGAATTTGAAAAATCGACAAATTGAGGGGTATCTGAATAGGTATTGAAAAAATTGGTGTCTATTTTTAGATGCCAAAACGATTCTTTTAGTTGACTTTTTTTATATGAATTTTTTTTTCAAATAAAATTTTCCATTGCTGATAATGATAAAATAATGAATATTTATTGATTTTAAATTACCAGTAAAACTAAAATCTATAGATTATCCTCCACAAGTGTTACGTTTAGGAAAATGTCTGCATGTTTAACATGTATTTTTTTTTTGTTTGTTGTTTTTTTTTTTGTTTTTTTTTTACTGAAATCAGGGAAAATAACTCTAGTTAAATATTTAGATATTTATAAGAATCAGAATCGGTAATTGTATCGGGATCAGGGATTTAGTACAGAATCGGTAATTGTATCGGAATCGGGAAAAATATTGGAATCGTCCCATCACTAATATATTATAGTTACATTGATTTGTCATCATTTCGTTTTGAGAATACTTAACCTCTCCATATCCTTTCATTTGGATTTTTAATCTTTAATTTATCTTTTTATTTTTCATTTCATGAATTCTTTGCACTAAAAACTTTTTTTGCATTCATGACTAGTTTTCATATAATGCTGGTTTTAATTCATGCCAGTACCAGCACATTCATAGCTTCACCATAACATTCATTTGCTAATATCTTTCCTCTGATGAGAATACGTTTCTTCCAAAATTTAAGGAAATTTTAAAATATATTATTTGAGTATCCTACCGAACAATAAATTCATGTAAAATATAATTCATAGTCTTAAATTATGTTCTCGCTCTCTCTCTCTCTCTCTCTCTCTCTCTCTCTCTCTCTCTCTCTCTCATATATATATATATATATATATATATATATGAGAGAGAGATAGTAAAAAGATTAATAATTGTGAATAATAAATCAGTTTCAAAAGGAAAAAAACAAAATCGACTTGATTTTTTTTTTTTTTTCTTTTGAAACGGATTCATAATTTAGAATTATTAATCTCTATGCTCAATATTAATATAGCTCTAGGATACATATACCTATCGAGCTTATTATATATCTGCAGTACTATGGACACTGTTCTTTTAAAAGTATTAATACATTAAAATAAACTCTGCTCTTTATACTCCAAGTCTAATTCCCTCTATAAAATATATATATATATATTTCACTGTAATTGTCGGGAGGTGATGGTGATTTAGTGGTTAATGATTCAGACTGACAACTTTGGTGTCCCAAGTTATTCCACAAAAAAACTACTTTCACTTAGGATGTTGGCAACCTTCATGTTGTTCCTCTAGTAATCGCCGATTTCTTTCTAGAAAGAATTCTTAGTAAAAAAAATATCCGGGAAACCAGTACCAACAATAGAAGCTTCGGATTCATTCGAGATGACGATAATGATGCTGACTGTAATTCTGTAACTTAATTTCCAGTTTGAGCAAAAAATTTCCATAATCCAAAAGTTTGCGATAGTGTTTTTATAACACTTTTGTATCGTGATCCATTAAAAAAAAAAAAAAAAAAAAAAAAAAAAGGCATCACAATTAAAAATCTGGTTCACATTCCTACAAGATTCATTCCTTTATCACTTCCTTTCCCCGGGTGGCCACTAGGAAAGCGTCCTTCATGGCAACCTGTATGCCAGCTATTTGTCTCAATAACTGTGTGAACTTACATAAAAATGAATGTTTATTATTACAAATTATGTTCAGCCAATCACAGCTTAGTATCTCTCAGAACTCACCCACATCTTGTCCCCAAACTTAGATAATATCATGTGATACACGATACCTATGACTTTTCTGATGCAAGTCCTTGGCTCTTATTTCCTGTTTCAAAAGATCAAAGAAGCGATTACCATTTTGGAACTGTTTAGAAGATCAACCAGGTTACAGTAAACCAAGCATCTCAACCAGAAACCAGCAACCACTTGAATCACTGTTATTCATATTTATGTTGTAATTAAGGGGCAAGTCTTTTCCACAAGAACATCAATGGTTCACTGTCTGGGGTTACTTCACAATGTAATTCTCTACAATGGTACTGTCGCCTTTGAAAGTCATCAGAAGAAAGGGAAGACAAAACACCTGCAATAATAAAAAAGCCTAACCAAATGTTATATATTCGCTACAGTCTATACAATTTCTAAATCAACTTTTGTTACTGGTCTACGATATATACACACTGACAGAATAAAACACAACACAGCTGATCTATGAAAAATATTTTTTCTTATTTCACACTGATAACTGTTTTGGATTTTACAGTTATGACGATTGTTTGACATCATTGAAGGCACGTTGGGGTGGTGTGGATGTTTTGGCAGTTTTACCCGGGAATGTTTAATATTTCCCATTGTTTATTGTTCTAATCTTTCAACCGATATTTCTCATCAAATTATGCATTTTTTGAGACAATGGTGGAAAGCCTCACATTCCTCGAATGGATAAATCTACATGTGTGCAACCCATTGAACGCCTCTCTCCTTAAAGTCACCTGTCAAATATCCAACACAAATTCTTCAACAGAAGCAGTTGTTTCTGCTACCGTGTTCTCAACATGGTTGTTTCATTTTACGACATATCAACCCTTTTGGGATTAGTTTGGTTTAATTTGTTTTGTAGAGGAAAATCGTTTTGTTTTTGTCTTTGCAGAACATGATTGAGTTTTGCGAAGGTAAAGGGAAAAAAATAACACCGATGTTTGATGCATTTTAGGTCAGGAAGCCATTAGTTTCAGACAGTCTGATCTGGTGGCACCACAACTTCCTTTATTTTTTAATAAAATCTGGATTGTAGAAAACGTCTAATTGTAGGAAAAAACACTGCACACACTTAAATTTTGACGATGTAAGGGAAATAATTCCCTATCGATCTTTATTAGACTTCCCTTCTTTGTCAACCAATTTTTTTTCACAAATACGAAGCCATAACCATAAAATAGAGACTAACTCACAGAATACGGATATATCCACAAAGCCAGTATCTTTATCTTTTCCAAACAATAACATGCTTGAGGACAGATGAAGGCCAATCCAACCAAAATGTTGCACAAATAACACTCAAGATGAGAACAATAGTCCAATCAAGACAAATATAAACAATCAGTCCTCATCTAAAAAATTCAGAGCTTCAATACAGAATTATTTGGAAATGAGGATAATTTGCGAGAAGAGAGAGGTGGGAGGAGAAAAGGAGAGGTGGGAGGGTGAGAGGAGGAGAGAGAGGGTGAGAGGAGGAGAGAGAGGGTGAGAGGAGGAGAGAGAGGGGGGAGAGAGAGGGGGAGAGGAGGAGAGAGAGGGGGAGAGGAGGAGAGAGAGGTGGGAGAGGAGGAGAGAGAGGTGGGAGAGGAGGTGGGAGAGGTGGGAGAGGAGGAGAGAGAGGTGGGAGAGGAGGAGAGAGAGGTGGGAGAGGAGGAGAGAGAGGTGGGAGAGGAGGAGAGAGAGGTGGGAGGGGGAGAGGAGGAGAGAGAGGTGGAGAGGGGGAGAGGAGGAGAGAGAGGTGGAGAGGAGGAGAGAGGTGGGAGGGGGGAGGAGAGGGAGTAAGGGAAGAGGAGAGGGAGTAAGGGAAGAGGAGAGGGAGTAAGGGAAGAGGAGAGAGAGTAAGGGAAGAGGAGAGAGAGTAAGGGAAGAGGAGAGAGAGTAAGGGAAGAGGAGAGAGTAAGGGAAGAGGAGAGAGAGTAAGGGAAGAGGAGAGAGAGTAAGGGAAGAGGAGAGAGAGAGAGTAAGGGAAGAGGAGAGAGAAAGAGAGTAAGGGAAGAGGAGAGAGAGAGAGAGTAAGGGAAGAGGAGAGAGAGAGAGTAAGGGAAGAGGAGAGAGAGAGAGAGTAAGGGAAGAGGAGAGAGAGAGAGAGTAAGGGAAGAGGAGAGAGAGAGAGAGTAAGGGAAGAGGAGAGAGAGAGAGAGTAAGGGAAGAGGAGAGAGAGAGAGAGTAAGGGAAGAGGAGAGAGAGAGAGTAAGGGAAGAGGAGAGAGAGAGAGTAAGGGAAGAGGAGAGAGAGAGAGTAAGGGAAGAGGAGAGAGAGAGAGTAAGGGAAGAGGAGAGAGAGAGAGTAAGGGAAGAGGAGAGAGAGAGTAAGGGAAGAGGAGAGAGAGAGAGAGAGAGTAAGGGAAGAGGAGAGAGAGAGAGTAAGGGAAGAGGAGAGAGAGAGAGTAAGGGAAGAGGAGAGAGAGAGAGTAAGGGAAGAGGAGAGAGAGAGAGTAAGGGAAGAGGAGAGAGAGAGAGAGAGAGTAAGGGAAGAGGAGAGAGAGAGAGTAAGGGAAGAGGAGAGAGAGAGAGTAAGGGAAGAGGAAAGAGAGAGAAGGAGTAAGGGAAGAGGAGAGAGAGAGAAGGAGTAAGGGAAGAGGAGAGAGAGAGAGGAGTAAGGGAAGAGGAGAGAGAGAGAGGAGTAAGGGAAGAGGAGAGAGAGAAGGAGTAAGGGAAGAGGAGAGAGAGAGAAGGAGTAAGGGAAGAGGAGAGAGAGAGAAGGAGTAAGGGAAGAGGAGAGAGAGAGAAGGAGTAAGGGAAGAGGAGAGAGAGAGAAGGAGTAAGGGAAGAGGAGAGAGAGAGAAGGAGTAAGGGAAGAGGAGAGAGAGAGGGAGTAAGGGAAGAGGAGAGAGAGAGGGAGTAAGGGAAGAGGAGAGAGAGAGGGAGTAAGGGAAGAGGAGAGAGAGAGGGAGTAAGGGAAGAGGAGAGAGAGAGGGAGTAAGGGAAGAGGAGAGAGAGAGGGAGTAAGGGAAGAGGAGAGAGAGAGGGAGTAAGGGAAGAGGAGAGAGAGAGGGAGTAAGGGAAGAGGAGAGAGAGAGGGGGTAAGGGAAGAGGAGAGAGAGAGGGAGTAAGGGAAGATGAGAGAGAGAGAGGGAGTAAGGGAAGAGGAGAGAGAGAGGGAGTAAGGGAGGAGGAGAGAGAGAGCGAGTAAGGGAAGAGGAGAGAGAGAGCGAGTAAGGGAGGAGGAGAGAGAGAGAGCGAGTAAGGGAAGAGGAGAGAGAGAGCGAGTAAGGGAAGAGGAGAGAGAGAGCGAGTAAGGGAAGAGGAGAGAGAGAGCGAGTAAGGGAAGAGGAGAGAGAGAGCGAGTAAGGGAAGAGGAGAGAGAGAGCGAGTAAGGGAAGAGGAGAGAGAGAGGGAGTAAGGGAAGAGGAGAGTGAGGGGGAGTAAGGGAAGAGGAGAGAGAGGGAGTAAGGGAGGGGTATAAGCACTTACTTGAATATAGAATATAAAATATATATATATATATATATATATATGAAATGACAGATTTAATATGCCCCCTCCTCTTACTCATTGTCGTCGTCTTCCTCATAATTATTGCAGTGAAAACTTCAAACTTGATGTAAATTATATTTCAATTGAATTCTTGGGCCGATTTCAAATGCAGAAATACCCACCCACCCCCGCCCGCAAATTGATCGCTTTATCACCAATAACATCTGCAAATTGCCGAATTCAACACTTGAGATACTTGCCTATTTGAAAATTGATAAACTTAACGTGCTCAAATATGCGAGGCCGATTCATACAGAATGACCCAACCCAACACGCGCATCCAATCCATGTTGTATAATTTAACAACGTCGGAAAAATGTAAATGTGAAACGCGTACGTCGTCACAGAATCCTTCACGCTATAACAAAGATCAATGTGCATCATTATTTGTATATAAATCAATATACAAGGTGCCTTCAATAAGTTTCCAGACTTTCTTGTAATGGTATTTAAAATTGTAGACTCTTGAAAATTCAGCATGTTATTGCTATCCATCTTATGAGATGACTGACCAATTTTTATGACTTCAGGTTTAAATGAACAGCTACAGCAGGAATTGGAATACACCCTACTAAAAGCCAATTATCACAGCTGGTGGATTTCAAAAGTGCCATCTGGACATGAGAACAATTTAGAAGAACGATATACAATAAAATTCTGTTTTAAACTTGAAAAAGATGCTACAGAAACGTGTGAAATGCTTTAGACTGCTTTTGGACTATCTTGCATGAATCAAGCATCAGTTTTTTGCGTGGCATAAGAGATTCAAGGAAGGCAGGGAGTCTGTGAAGAATGATGAGGTGTTGGAGGAGTAAGGAAATCGTGTTGCATAGTTCTTATTAGAAGAGGACTGATGTTATATATTCGTTGTGCATATTAGTAAGAGTGTTCATGTTATGATAGAGACAGGTCTTGTATATAAGAGACAGGGCACATGTTAATACAGGAGAGCCGACGGCATGTAATACACAATGAGAGGAGTTTTGATATATAGATAGATAGACAGAGAGATAGTGCGTTTGACATTTATACGTTTGACAGTTCTGTGAATGGGAGTGTTTCTATAACATTGACACATGTTTCTTTACCTATTTTTGAGATGATGATTTTCACAAAATCCTTATAATATAAATTCACAATACCTTTCTGTTGTTGAATAACATAACACAAAGATACAAAAAGATGAAGTTATTCGTTTATTCCATTTCGACCGGTCAATGGCTTTGCATCAAGGAATTAAAGTCTTTACATGATTCTTTCTTCTCCCCTTCGCTTCCAAGGTTCCATGTCAGCTCTGTCTCTGACTCCTCTTTTCTCCCCTGACTTACCCTTTACCAAGCTCCAACTATATTAAAAACTCATGACATCATTGCATGACCAACACGTGCATGTCAGGCACGTGGCCTAACATGCATTGTTTCTTACATGTCTACAAAGCCGACTCTCTAACCTAATTTTTGATTAACCCACTTTACAAACATTTTCCATTGTCCGTTTTTAAATTCCTTATTTTAATTTCATTTCTTTAACAGAAACAAAATTACATCATTACATTCCTATTTCAATAAACAGATATCTATTTTCTGTGAACTAAACAATGGTAATTCTACATTCCATTTTCAATGACATTCCTGTATTATTTATTTTAACTTATGATCGGAATTCTCAATTCCAAATCTAGCTTCACAAGTTCGAATCCTCGGCTATCCTATCTCATATTTACTCACAAGAACAGGAGACTTGATTATCCAAATAAAGATTTTCATGAATAAGGACCGTCATGTGTCTATAGAGACAATAAGTGCCAAGTTTAATGCCAGTGTGGGAACTGGACACATAATTTGTGAGGAAATGAAGATGCGGAAGATTTGTGCAAATTCACCAATCCACAACTCCATCCTTGTCACAGACTATTTGACCAAGATGAGCATCAAGACAGTTCCTCACCCTCCCTATTGTCCAGACCTTGCTCCCTGTGATTTTTGCTTATTCCCTAAGCTCAAGGAAAACCTTAGAGGCTGTTGTTATGAAACAACTGTGGACATGAAAGAGGCTGTGATGAGGACTATTGACACGCTCATACAAGAGGAGTTCCATAGGTCCTTCCAAAAGTTGTTGGAACGGTACAACAAATTCATTGCAGCCGGAGGAGATTACTTCGAAGGAGACTAGAGTTTCATGTGTGTACTATCAATAAAAGTGCCCTTATGAAAAAAGGTATGGAAACTTATTAAAGGCACCTCATACACACATACATACATACATACACACACACATACACCCTGTCATAAAAATGAATGAAGCATGTAACCCTTTTCTAATCCATTTCAAAAGGCGTGAAGTCAGAAAGCAAATCAGTCAACCAAATTAGACCTACTTTGCCACCCTAACCCTGCCACCCGAAATGAATTTGGAAAGAAATCCTTCATTCTATAATGAAACGCAAACTGATTTTTTTTATGTATGAAAAGAGTTCAAATTACAAATGGAATTCTATGTTTTTATGTATATTTTAGTAAATACCTTGTTAAATAATAGTGCAAACATTGATGAAGCAATTTTTTTCCTGATTTCTTTCAACACTATCTAGCTATATGAGCCATCGTCGAGTTCATAAATCTATATAATTATAAAACTTTCATGGCCTTACTTGCCTCTTCTCTTCAACGATCGGGCGATTCTATCTTTTCAAAAAAGGATGACAGGTGTGTATGTGTATGTGTGTGTGTAGAGCTGCCGACTGTCACCACGATGATTGTAGGTTCGATCCACGGCTGGGAAAAGGTGTATGTCTAGCCACACTGATGAGTTGTGATACAACGAAACAGTACTGTATGTGGATAACTAATAAGCCCCCCCTCCCCTCTTTGGGCTGAGCACTTTGTAAATATATCTTCACCCAACGTGTATTTAAGCGATTAAGCGAAGTCCACTGTTTGTTTGCAAAACAAACTGACAGTTTGAGCACTGTGCGATGGGCAAATGCTAATTTAATAGGCATTTGAGGAGAAATATTTACGGGCACTGGTTCCGGGTCCGATGTTTAGAGCTGCCGACTGTCAACATGATGGCTGTAGGTTCGATCCACAGCTGGGAAAAGGTGCATGTCTAGCCACAGTGATAAGTTGTGATATAACGAAACAGTACTGTATGTGGATGACTAATATATATATATATATATATATATAAAAATCGAATATCTCGACTGGCATTAATCGTGACACCCTGCACTGATGATTCCCAAAAGGATGAAACACTAGTGTCTGTCGGTATTTAATAATTATATATATATATATATATATATATATAAATGCCTGCATATGGGTGTGGTTCAGAGGCGAAGGAATGAGGATGGAAAGTTATGTTTTGATTTCAATTCTAGCTGATGGCAGCCAAATCATTTAGTTTTGATCTAACTACTATATAATATATATATTAGGTTCAATACAATAATCAATAGAGAATTGTCTCTATAATAATAAATATGTAATCTGCATGAATTAAAATATATTTAAGTGCATCTTACGACCGGGCAACGCCGGGTGGTATGCTCGTATTATGTTAAATGTCTGAATTTGTTATTGTCTCAAAATTTTAATGTTATGACGTAATTTCTAGCAAGCTTTTTCAAACTTAATGAATACCATCAAAGATGTTTTGGTTTTGATGGCACCAAAGTCATATTCCTTAAAAACTTAAATCACTACTATATATTAGGTATAATAAAATAATCAATAGAAATTTAGCTTTATAATAATAATAATAATAAATACGAAATCTACATAAATTAAAATATCATATTCAAGCATATCTTATGACTAGGGCTACGACAACAGCATATTCTTTTCAATGTTTTAACTCGAGTGTGTATCCGTTATCTTATATGCTTGTATATAAAGTGATGTGATTCTCGGTTGATTAACTGTGACAGATATATACTCGAGGGTCAAAACAATAAGAATATTCTGTTGTCATAGCCCTACTTCAGACCGGGCAACGCCATGCAGCCTTCTAGTATCTAGATAAATAGTAATGCAAACACTGATGAAGCATTTTTTCATCATATTTAAGGGAGGATGTAACACTATGTATCTAGATACATAGATTTAAGGGAGGATGTAACACTATGTATCTAGATACATAGAGGATTTAAGGGAGGATGTAACACTATGTATCTAGATACATAGAGGATTTAAGGGAGGATGTAACACTATGTATCTAGATACATTAGCCATCATCTGATTATATAGTCAGATAAGACGAGGTACAAAATTGGAGCAAATTTTAATAAATTTATCATATCAGTCGTATAAGCTGCCTGTTAAATCATGAAACCATGTTTGTTTAACCTAAGCTAGAGATTGCAACACGCGGTATCTTATGAAATATTGGGTTTTAAAGATAATTTAATTTTAAGGGTTGTCTTATATGCCGAAATATACGGTATATAAAGATATAGCGGGGGGGGGGGGGTACCCGGCGTGGCCCTGGTGTTTGTTGGTGTTTGTGTTGGGGGGGACGGGCTGATCAAAACAACCCTGTTAAAAAAAAAAAAAAAAAAAAAATGTTAGCAGAGTGTTTGGAGGTGTAAAAAAAAAAAAAAAAAAAAAAAAATTTTAGTAAGAAAGTGGGCTTGAACCCCGAACCTTTGACGTGGATGTGAAAACGAAATGGAAAAGAAAAACCCTGGGACCTAACCATCTCGGCCACAAGAGAAGAGGAATGGAAAGCATCTTAAGTTAACGTTTATAACATGAAATTAACAGTTGCAAGAAACTTGAATCACGTGATGTTTGACCTTGGAACATGACGCGGCTGCAAGCCAGTTTTCGCTTGTTTTATACTGAAAAGCAGAAGAAACACGCGGCGATCGAAATATCTGGAAAAAATAGCGCGTGAAAGTCGGGCAAATTAAATACACACCCGACCCCCGTTCTTAAGTAGATATTATCATTTAGACGTGATATAAAAGTTTTAAAGAAGAAGTGAGCCAAACGAGAAGGCCGACGAAAAAAGCCTTTTGCAGACATACACAAAAAGCATACATACATACATACATACATACACACATACACACATTTTTGCTTTTATATATAGAGATAACAGTATTGTTACATTTCAAGATCTAAATATTTATTTTTCATGCAAAACAACTCCTCCAGCATGTTAACATTTCAGTACATTAATTACAGATCCATTTCCTTATACAGAAGTAATCGGTTATGTTAATACTGGCTATTTTCGTGCATATACACTTCAGAAAAAGTAGAAATTTTTTATGTTTAGAAAGAAAAAAAAGATGCAAGACAATATAATGTCGCAAAAAAAAAAAAAATTATAGAAGACTCAACATCATGTGTTTTTTTCTGGTAGAATGTACACACACACACACATTATATATATATATATATATATATATATATACACACACACACACACACACTGACAATAATTCTGAGTGAGTGCATGCTATTTGTCTTAATTGTTTTTAGATTTGTATACGCTATCAATTCCATCGATCAAAATTTCTCTAAGAGATTCCAACTGCCCTCGCCAAGACCCAACATAGTATGTGCATTGTCATGTTCATGGTTCAAAGAATTTTGGCAGTGACTTATATCGAACATGACCAAACGGGAATGCCGCCCAACAATTAATTGTCTTTCATTGCATCTCTTGGTAAACGCTCTAAATTTTTAATATTTCTTGCAGTGGAATAACGGAGCTTCCAGAAGTTCAGCATATAATTAGAAATGCTTGCGGGAGGGGGAGGTAATTAATAGTTTGTATGCATATGTAAGGAACATGTAAAGCAGTCACTATAACTTGATCTATTTACCCGATTTTTGGAATCAGCAGTGTTTCCATGTGTTTTTGGAATATGATATCTATTGCTGGTGTCATACATTGTAAAGATTTTTATGCAATTTTTTTCATAGAAGATAATGTTTGGGAGGAAACTACGCTATGTAATACGGTTACTTGGTCTTTTGTCTAAGATCAAAGTGTAGTATCTATTCTGAGCATTCAAGCGATCTCATACATATACACTATATACAGAAAACTGCAAAAATGTATTATTGATTTCAATGATGGTAAAACTTTCGCATTTATTAATTTAGATTCCATTGAAAAGAGTCTGCGGCATAACGGATAAAGTGCTGGGTAAAATTTAGTTCTAAATGACACTTATCTTGAGATGCAACGTTTAACGCGTTTACACATGGGACCCACATATTGTATGCATTCTACGTCACAAGGAACAAAAGACAGGTAATTACTGAACTCACTTTTTCATTTTGTAACAACGTTTATTTCCGGGTACTTTCCCCGAAGAAAACGTGATCGTGCTCCTTCCCTCTGATTTCTCTCCTTACGAATGTCGTTTCGAACATGTTCTCAAATGTGCTCTTTTGTCTGTTGCCCGCGTTTTTTTTTTGTAGTCCTTTTCTTTATCCTTACCTTTCGCATTTTGTAAGCATTTGAATATGCGTGTCTCCACTGTTACAGATGTTTAAAGTTCAGTCCTCAAAGTACTAAGTAAAATTTTGTTCAAAGTAAAATTCCATTCCAAGAGACACGTTCCTTGGAGGTTAAAGGTTCAGTCCTCAGTGCCGTCAATACTAAAAATACAATTGTGAATTATTTAAGACTTCCACCTGGTCATGGCCGACAGAATAAGAGCATGCTTAACCCACGCATTAAACACAAGGTTCTGTTTGACATTCCATGCAACTTACGAGTTCGACAGAAAACTTTCAAACTTTAAGATACACGTGAAGAAGGCCGGAGATTACAGCAGTCGAAACGTGAGAATAACGTTGAAGATGAAAACAGTAGTTTGAATAATCCAAATACAAAAATTCTATATTTATTGACTTTTTTCTTCTTCCAATTTATTAAAAGTCGTCTGGCTCCATTTCCAATGATCAAACGCTCAGCAAATGAATTGAAATGTAAAAAAAAAAAATGAAAAAAATGACCGCTCCCTTCACAAAAATAATTAAAAAGTACATTCTTCACAACCCCCACCCGCTCAAATTCTAAAAATATATGAAATGCCATTACTTTTATTATTTTTTTTTTTTTTTTAAATCTTCAGATGAATAATTTGTGCATTGATTTATTTGCAGTAACTACTGTCTTCCATGTTTGTTGTTGTCTCACCACGTTTTGGTAAACTTATCCTCTGGCCTTCTTCAGATCGCCTGCTTTTTGTGTAGGATTGAAAGTAAATAAACACCTAAAATATCATTTCCAAAGATTTACTTACAAAACAAAAAGAAACTTTCTTCCTTACGATAAGTAAGTGCTGTTCCTTTTTTCTTGACGTTTTAAAATTTGATTAACGCTCAGAATATTCCAATAGTTTAATCAAATACCGGGCGACATTGAGGAAAGTCCCAATTTTACTAACAGGGTAACCCAGCGTTTTCCGGGATTTAATAACGTATATTTTTCACTCTCCCATATTTTGTCATCGAAATCGGTGAAATCGACTATTTTTCAATCAAATCGATTAATTGCTATCTCTATTTGGGAACCCATCGTGGTGCACCGAGAGGAAGTTTCACATCCCTACCTGCACTTAGTCCACAATACATTGCACTGTAGAGAACCTATCGTTGATTTTATAAGATTATTTTTTATATATCATAGCGAGAACCAAAGTTTTAAATGCAAAAGTCAAGTATAATGGTTCAATTTTGCTCTAAACAGAAACATTCATTTTGAACGCGCCCCTGCCATATAAAAGAACCTACTGCTGATTTTATACGCCGGACATATGTTTGTGCAGCGATAAATATCGATAATTATCAGAGGCATTCCAGTACAAAACCTATCTGAGAACACTCCCAGACATCTAAGATACATTTGTATAATTTTTTTTTTTTTTTTTTTTTTTTTTTAAATCAGCCCAACCGTTTTGGAGTCCATAGGAAAGGAACCAACAGATAAAATTCCTTTTATATATTAGTAGAGATAACTTTAAAAAATTTTAAATTATAGAAATTAAAAAAAAAAAAAAAAGTTAATATGGATTCAGGGCTTTGGACACCTATACTCAGTTTTATTTATTTCTAGGCAAAGCTTGTAGGTGTGTCTAGAATTGGTTATAACTTTCCTATAGGTTATTTCTGTTATTGGAATTTGTGCCTTAATCAAGGTGCATGTCTCTTTGACAAGAACATCAATGGTTCACTATTTGGGGTTATTTCTCAATGCAGTTCTGTACAATGGTACTATCGTCTTTGAAAGCCATTGTCAGAAAAAGGGAGGCGAGAAGACAAGCCACCTGCAATAATTCCGACCAAAAATCTATAACCAAATTCTTCAACAACAGCAGCTGCCGCCACCATGTTCTGCATATGAGAATTCTATTTGAACTTGTGTGAGTGCCGCCTCCAAGCTTTAAGGAATTTCCTCTTGATAAGATCTAATTTGTGTATTCATTCTTTTGCTGTCTTATCATCTTTATTGTTGTTGTTTCACCAGGTTTTGACCAACTCATCCTCTGACCTTCTTCACAGGATAGAAATGTTGCCATGTGACTGTATCCCTGGAAATTACTGCCTTCCATAGCTGTCGTCTCACCAGTACGGTTCCAGGTGAGCACTGTCTGAAGATAGTGGTTTCCAATCCTACCCAAGCAGGATAGAGGATGTGAGACCACAACTATGGAAGGCAGTAATTACTGCGGATACAGTTACAAGAGTTAGCATCCCTATCCCGCTGAAGTTGTTGATTCACCAAGCTTCAGCTATGAAGATGAGAATAACAGTCCAAAAAAAATGATACACAAATTATGAAGCCTCATAGCATAGGATTCCAAAAACCAAAAACATGTAAAGCTTATATATATATATATATATATATATGGATAAAAAAATGAATATGAAAAACATAGATGTTTATATCTTTTCGTTATTTATTTCCTATGTGTTGACGTGTAGAAATACCAAAAATCTTTTGAGAAAAAACAAAACAAAAACAAAACAAAAAAAAAAAACCACTTTGGTGTGAATGAGATGGAAACATGAATGCAGGACGGCCAGGGTTAGCAACATGAGGGGCATGGGTATAGCCAATTTTTTTTTTTTTTTTACACGGTGGTCACCACTTATCAAGGCCCGGAAGCCACTCAGGGATAAGGGTTATTGCAAGTACAGTACGTTAGTGTGGAGATTTAATGAAGTGTTTACTTAAGGGAGCGGTTCATTAGGAATTTGTTAACGTTGGACTTGAAGACATCCAAGTTGTAGTCAGCTGGGAAGCAGGCAGACGGATCAGAGTTCCACAGGCGTGCAGTTCTAAGAAAGAAGCTTTGTTCATGGAATGTACGTTTTGATTTAGGCACAGATAAAGAGTGGGGGAAATTTTTCACAGTGGATTCAGCTAGACGGGTGTTTTTCGTGAAGGATTGGCGAGGGGGGACCAGAGATTGGAGTTCAGACGAGCACCTGCCATGGAAATAATGATAAAACAAGGATAGGCTCGCAACGTTTCTTCTGTGGGAGAGAGGTTGCAAGGTAGAGAAAAGGGCATCCCCCACTAAGCCACAAAGTCTATTTTGTACTCTGTCAAGGCAGGATAGGCTGTTTTTAGCAGCTCCTGTCCAGATATGGCAGCAGTATTCCATCCTTGGACGTACTTGGCTTTTATATAGATAGAGGTTAAGATCTATCTAAATATGACCCTTCCAATATTTTTGACTTGGAATAGTCAGCAACTTGTGTGGCCTCTATTCAATATATATATATATATCCATCCATATTTCTGTCTGTTTGGTTGTTCACAATGATGTCATATCATTGTATATATAAATACATATACTATGACACCATATACCATAGAACCTGATGTCATACACGATGTCATGAATGACAGCACCAAAAAGGAAAGATTCCCCAGGCAACACCGGGCTGCCGGCTAGTATATTTACATACTCTCAAAGACTAACGCCTGTGTACCAGCAAAGCATATATGAATACTACACAACAGTAATTGTAAATACATTAAAGTTTGAAATTGAGATTAAATTTTCAATCTGCAAATTTCTCAACATAATAGAGAGCCAGAATGTTCACTCATGGTCGCCTTAAAAAAAAATTTCATGGGAGAGTAGTGAAGGGTGATAATTTAAAATATTCTTGTTTCTTTTTTTTCATACTAAGGAATCGACAAGTTTTAAAAGAGACGGGGGGACATTCTGTAGTTTGTTTGCTATTCTGCACTTTCAACTAACAATGTCCGGGATCAAATTCGACACACTGGTGTCAGAGCTTGCTACTCCCAAACCCATGCACAGCTGTCAAAGGTCGCTATTCCAAAAATCTCAACTCAGTCTCTGTAAAGCAGGTTTTGTATTCAAATAGCATCTAATTTGCATATAATCAGCGAGAAATAACGTTAGTCTGAACATTCGTTGAAGAAAAAAAATTCGTTTTTATATTATTCAACAGTTGAATCTTACAAGACGCACAGACACGTGGGCGTTTTCGAGGAAAATCATTTCTGCATCCATTACAATTTTCTTCTATACATTCGTTGATGAAATAAAAATCTTCTATCGCCTTAAACCATGAATCGTTTGAAGTATGGCAAAATTAATATTTTCAGAAACAGGTGAAATAGATACAAAAGAAAGACAAGTTTCATCTCGGAAATTTCGTTAGTTTAACTTGTTTTATGGCATATTAGTCTCTCTTAAGGTTATTTATATTGAAACAACTATTGCTGAGAATTCGTTGGGTTTGTTTTCCTTTCTATCTTGTGATATATATCATTTTGTATCCATATTGATTGCCTTTGTAGATACTGGATCAAGAGAGTTCCACAATGTTATCTCGTGTGTGCGTTCATTTTTTTTTTTTTTTGTTTTTTAAAGAACTCCAGACAAGTTTATAGCTACAGGATTTATAAAAAGTTGCGTAAACTTTTATTAGGTTAAGAAAGAAAAAATGCGGCTCGTGATTCTGGAGAAAGTGTTTTTAAGCAGAAAAAAAAAATCTGCAGGAATAAAATATTAGAAAATAAAATAAAATGTTAAAAAAAAAAAAACAAATAAAACTAGAAAAATCTTCTGGTTCTAAACTTGTTAAATCCGTTTAAAACAATGAAGTTTGTAAACGTATTTGAAAGTTTTAACGCGATTTGGAGAGAGAGAGAGAGAGAGAGAGAGAGAGAGAGAGAGAGAGAGAGAGAGAGGAACGGGGAGGGGGAGAAAGGAGAGATGGGAAGGGGGAACAGACGAGGTGATGTGGATGGGGAAGAGACGAGACACGATGGGGAGAGACATTACCAAGCCCTTAAAAATATATAAATAAATACGCGGACCTTATGTGCAAGGAATGTTAAGACCAATCTAAAACGAAATGCACCCATACAGTCTGCACACTAGACGATATGTATTGAGGTACGTTTTTAAAATTTTTTCGATAAAGGTATGCGGTGAAACGGATAAACGTGTTAAGTACAATCAATTCTATGTGACAATATTCTGGATGGGAGGGTGGAAGTTGAAGGTCTGATTTTTTATAAATGGATAGTTGCAGGAGCAACCATGGTATGATGGATTTTCATGAGTTTTTTTGTTTTTTTTGTATTAATGACAACATGCTTTTCTGAATATATGGCAAAAGGTTAAAATGTAACCCATATATAACTAACAGACTAACGAAAATGCTATTTCAAACAGAAACGTGACAGACTAACGAAAATGTTATTTCAAACAGAAACGTGACAGACTAACGAAAATGCTATTTCAAACAGAACCATGACAATAAAAATTCTATTTTAAACTGAACCATGACAGACCAGGGCAAATGCTATTTAAAATTGAACCGTGACAGACCAACGAAAATGCTATTTCAAACAGAAACATGACAGACCAATAAAAATGCTATTTGATACTGACTGACTTAAGCGCAAACAGGGATGCAAAAATACATCTGCAGAATTATAGTTGTCAAACAAAAATATTTTGTTAAACAGAAAAATTATTGCGGAGAAAAGAATTAAAAACCAAAAACAAAATGAAGATTAATCAGATTTTTTTTTACTTTTTTTTTTTTTTTTGTAAATTAACAAAATGTCGAACATTTCGATAGTTTTTTGTTTCAAACCGTAAAGTTTCTCCTTTATCTGTGAATCTGGTTACAATTTCATTGTTTCGCATAAAGCCAAAGATACCCAATGCGAACAAAGGAAGATTACTGTTATATGTCCGCCTTAAAGGACCATTTCAAGATGATTATACTTAGCATTTATTTAATGCACCGGAATTTTTGCGGTGAGAATTCATTTATGTGTATTATTTGGATTATCTACACAACCGTTTTCATCTTGGTGTTAGTCTAGCAAAGATATTTATAATTTATGCGACTAAAAGCTGTATTAAGATAATTCATTCCTATTTCGGTCACGTAAATTATTCCAAGTTGAAAGAACAAGCACTCGAGCCGAATTGTTTCCTCATCGACAACAATGGCATTCACTCTTAGCATAACAAGCGAGCAACAGTCTTTTCTTGATTGACAACAGTCCCAAACACGCGAACAACGCGACATCCAAAACGACCCCCCCCCAAAATGGGCGTCTTTTATTCAGCTATTTTTGATTCTAATATATATATATATATATATATATATATATATATATATATATATATATATATATATATATATTTAATATACATAATATTTTTTAATATACATGTAGACAAATATTATTGAATAGCACGGAATTATTCTGTTTTACAATTTTCCTTTTTATCTTCTCCAATCTCCGAATAGTCCTTTTTGTGTTCTTCTCCAAATTGTATATGTTGGATCCATAATCGCGAGCGCTTTCGACAGAAGTACTATCATCCGCAGGCATATTGTAAAAATAAATGTAGAAATTGTTTTTTAATTTACTTATATATACATTTTTTCCTAGTCACGTGGTAATTTGTTACAAGTTAGGTGGGCGGACTTTTTTTTTTTTTTTTTTTTTACATATATTAAACACATTTATATATACAAACACATATATACATTATTAAACATTTATCCCAAACATTTCAAAATGTTCCGGCTGCACTCATAATTAATATTATTTATTTGACGCTTCTTTGTTTTAATGTACAATGCTTCGAGTATTCTTAGCCTATTTACATTTCTCTTACTCTGCAATACTCTTGTATTTTCTACCATAATTCTTCGAAATTCCGAATGTTGGCAGCCATGTCCCTTCAAATGTTGTGATATGGAGCTAGAATCAGAGAGGTGGAGAGTCAATCTTCGCGACAATGTGTTAGTTGTTGAAACAATGTAGCTACTAATATTGGAGATACACTCTCCTATTGGGAAGCTAAATTTGTAGACTACATTGGTCCTTTCCAACAGGTCATTTGTTTGGAAAATGTTTTTCATTACAAGGCTTGGTGTCTGTATTTTTTATAATATATAATAAATGTTATTTTTTTTATTATTTTTGGGAGTCACATATCTACGCATTATATTTTTAAGAATACTCTCATCGATTTTTTTTAGTTTTTGTGTAACTGGTTACGGTAATATATATTAACAGGTTGATAATTTTCTTGAATATTACTAATTTGATTCAAATTACTAATGGCTAATTTTATTTCTTTATCTACAAGATTATTTACTAACACTTGTTTTATATTTTGTAATTCATTAAAGAATATTTTTTTGCTGGAGGAAATCACCTTCGCACGATGTATAAGATTCCTTATTATATTCGTTTTATAACGGAATGGACATTCACTTTTAAAAATTTAAATACAGGAATTAACGGATGTAGGTTTTTTAAAAACGGATGTGATAAATTCACCGCTACTAGAGTCAATGAGAACGTCTAAAAACTCTCCACCTCTCTGACTCTAGCTCCATATCACAACATTTGAAGGGACATGGCTGCCACCATTCGGAATTTCGAAGAATTATGGTAGAAAATACAAGAGTATTGCAGAGTGAGAGAAATGTAAATAGGCTAAGAATACTCGAGGCATTGTACATTAAAACAAAAAAGCCTCAAATAAATGATATTAATTATGAGTGCAGCCGGAACGTTTTGAAATGTTTGGGATAAATTTTTGAATATGTATATATGTGTTTGTATATATAAATGTGTTTGATATATGTATAAAAAAAAATTTTTTTAAAAAGTCCGCCCACCTAACTTGTAACAAATTACCACGTGACTAGGAAAAACGTATATTTAAGTAAATTAAAAAAACAATTTCTACATTTATTTCTACAATATGACTGAGGATTATAGAAGTACTTCTGTTGAAAGCGCTCGCGATTATGGATCCAACATATACAATTTCGAGAAGAACACAAAAAAAAAAAAGATTATTCGGAGATTGGAGAAGATAAAAAGGAAAATTGTAAAACAGAATAATTCCGTGCTATTCAATAATATTTATCTAAATGAGAAAATGCTGCCTAAATATACACAATTTAATATACATATATATATTTTTAATATACATATATTTTTCAATATCCATATATATTTTTAGTATACATATTTTTAATATACATATATTTTTCAATATCCATATATATTTTTAGTATACATATTTTTAATATACATATATTTTTTTAATATACATATTTTTAATATACATATGTTTTTTTAATATACATATAATACTAGCGGGGGGTACCCGGCGTTGCCCGGGTGTTTAGAGGGGCGTGTGCTCGGACGGGGGGGGGGAAGTTAATCAAAACAAAAGAATAAGCGAAGTAATCACCCTGTTTAAATATAAAAAAAAATGTTAAAACTTTAAAAAATCGAAAAAAAAACAAAAAAAAAACAACTAACGTATGGCAAACGAATCATGTTAAAATTTCTTAAAATCGGAAAAACAAAAAGAAAACGCGAATATGATGGAAAAAAAAAAACAGAAAAACGAACGTTAAAACTTCTTTAAAAAATCTGAAAAACAGAAATAAAAAAAAACATAGAACGTGAAAAATAGCTGTTTCAATATTAAACCTTTAAAAATCGAAAAAAAACAAAAAAAAGAAGAGACATCTCACACCACGATTCGAACTCACAACCTTTAGATAAAGTGTGCAAAAAACCTGACACGTTACCCGCTCGGCCACCAACAAGGAGTAGCAGAAACGCGTTTGAATTTATTCAAGTATTAAAAACAGAATTGACATGTGTCTGCAATAAAAGTTAACTCTGTTACTTCTATTTGACCTCATTAATGAGGTCAAATAGAAGCAACAGAGTTAATTTTTGCTGCGGGACAGCTTTTGGGTTTGTTTACCCAACTTTGACTGGTTTTTCCCTCAAGATGTTGGGGAGGGGGAAAACCAGATCCCCATTGTCCAGATTGAATAGCAATTGTCTGATATAAGGAGTTTGGCCCCACATTGATCAAAGCTGATTGCTTCTGGGCGTTCCTCGTAAAGATTGCTGGGAACGCTGCCTTAGCTTTGAGTTTGGTTTTATACAAAAAAACTGAACGAACACAAGACGGGCTGAAATAGCAATAATTTTATAAAAATCGATGTAAATAAATCTAGAGGTGACCCGCATTCCCAAACCCTAGATATTATTATCTAGGGGGTATATAAACAGTTCTAAGCGATAGTACCCCCCCCCTCCCGGACTTTCTTTTCGAGACATACAAAAAATGCGCGTGCATTTGCCTTTTATATATATAATATTTTAATATATATATTTAATATACATATATATATTTAATATACGTATATATAATATTGCTTTAAGATACATTTTTTTTTAAACATACATTTTTTGTTTTTTTTAAATATACATATTGTTTTTTTTAAATATACATATTGTTTTTTTTAAATATACATATTTTTTTTTTTAAAATATACATATTTTTTTAAAATATACACACACACACATTATATATATATATATATATATATATATATATATAAATAAATGGCATTTGGGTGCCATCAGCTAGAATCAAAACCAAAATATACAACTCCACCCTTATTCCTCAGCTCCTGATCCATGCCCATTCACCTGTCATCCCGTTTTATAGAAGATGGCATCACCCGATCGTTGAAGATAAGATGCAAGAAAGCAAGCAAGGTCCACAGTTTTATAATTATATAGATGATCACGTTTGTAAAGTTTTTGTTTGTTTTGAAAGCAGCTTAAGAATGAAACGTGAAACCATTTTATGTTGTCTACCTTAAAAAATTGGACAAGTATTTTTCCACAAAATTCTTTTTACAATACGAAAACAATGGACTTTTTTTTCAATTTTTAGGTGAGGGTTCAGTTTACAATGTACATTTAATATAAATTATTCCACCTTAACAGCTTAATATTGCTATTTACTTGCTTCCCCATGAGAGCAAAATGTGACACAAGGTCATTTTTAATGTGTAGGAAATCCCCCCCCCAAACGGGCATTCTGGCAGTAGTAATTGCCTTAGCATAAAAGAGTTTCTCCTACGTTGACTTAGGACAAATGAACTTAACTGTAGAATCAGAACAGATACTACACTGTGAAATTTATTTATTCCTGAAAAATTCAAAAAATTGGGCACTAGGCATTCCAAAGAGTTGGGGGGTCGAGTATACAGTCATTCTTTTCACTGTACTTTATATATGTCTATCATTTTTCTATCAGGTCATTCCTTAAGTTCTGTCTGAATTTATGACTACAGAAAAAAAAAGTGACCAACTCATATATCTATTTTTGAAATCACTTTATATTATATAAAAACCGATAGCAAATTTACTCTATAATAATATATATGAAATCTTCAAGAATTAAAATATCTTATTTAAGCATACTTTACGACCAGGCTACGCTGGGCATCCCTGCTAGCTTTGATAAATACTTTAGAAGTTTTAACAAAAGAACTGCAATAATATCAGGGCATCTCCATTTATGCTGAACGTCCAAAGAATGCCAGATCAATATATTACATATGAAAATGTCGACTGTTGAATTTACACAGGTCCCACTAATTGTATATAATATATATGTGTGTGTATATATATATATATATATATATATATATATATATATATATATATATATATACATACATACATACATACATACATACACTATTTAAAAAGTATCAGTTCATAATTGTGTTATTTCTTTTATTTCCATTTAAATATATTCAAGCTCCCACCTTGTATGTAATAAGTACAAAAAAAAGAAAAGGGGAAGACCAATTCATAAAGTCTGACAAGTTTTGTGTTTAAGCTGAGGGCTAATAAAGCGAGTGCGTCCGTCTCACTTGAGCGGCACAAAAGAGTCTGGTGACTGGAGGCACAAGCGAAAATTGAAGAGAAACATCGGAGCTAGCCGAGCTCGGCGGCCATCATGTCATTCATATCAAATATCAGCAGATGTGGCTTCACTTCTGAACTTGGGATCGATGATCATGAGCAAGCAAAGAATTATTCCTATTCTGCCTTGGACAATGGACACAGATGTGACAAGAACATTCGTCAGACACATACTCCCTCGACCCCCCCCCCTCCACCTACTCTCCGTCCGCTTCGGCCTGACACGATCATTCATTCATGTCCGACGATATCATTCTTACCTCTGCCGTTCTCCAACATTTATCATTCATTCGAAGTTGTCTCTAAATCTACATAAGAATTATAGTCACATCTCACCTGAACTATATTTTTCAGTTTAGTTCATGACGTCATCGAATCTTTTAATAAGTTTTAATTATTCAGTAAATTGTTTGTATTGAAAAATAAAAGTGAAGGCTAAAAGAGTGGGGTGTCATGAAAGAGAACGGAAATAGTAGTACGGAGTAGAGAGAGAGAGAGAGAAGGGAAGGATAGCACAGCAGAGCAGAGAGAGAAGGGAAGGATAGCACAGCAGAGAAGAGAGAGAAGGGAAGGATAGCACAGCAGAGCAGAGAGAGAAGGGAAGGATAGCACAGCAGAGCAGAGAGAGAAGGGAAGGATAGCACAGCAGAGCAGAGAGAGAAGGGAAGGATAGCACAGCAGAGCAGAGAGAGAAGGGAAGGATAGCACAGCAGAGCAGAGAGAGAAGGGAAGGATAGCACAGCAGAGCAGAGAGAGAAGGGAAGGATAGCACAGCAGAGCAGAGAGAGAAGGGAAGGATAGCACAGCAGAGCAGAGAGAGAAGGGAAGGATAGCACAGCAGAGCAGAGAGAGAAGGGAAGGATAGCACAGCAGAGCAGAGAGAGAAGGGAAGGATAGCACAGCAGAGCAGAGAGAGAAGGGAAGGATAGCACAGCAGAGCAGAGAGAGAAGGGAAGGATAGCACAGCAGAGCAGAGAGAGAAGGGAAGCACAGCAGAGCAGAGAGAGAAGGGAAGGATAACAGAAGGAGAGAGAAGGGAAGGATAACAGAAGGAGAGAGAAGGGAAGGATAACAGAAGGAGAGAGAAGGGAAGGATAACAGAAGGAGAGAGAGAAGGGAATGATAACAGAAGGATAGAGAGAAGGGAAAGAGAGAAAGATAGAGAGAAGGGAAAGAGAGAAAGATAGAGAGAAGGGAAAGAGAGAAAGATAGAGAGAAGGGAAAGAGAGAAAGATAGAGAGAAGGGAAAGAGAGAAAGATAGAGAGAAGGGAAAGAGAGAAAGATAGAGAGAAGGGAAAGAGAGAAAGATAGAGAGAAGGGAAAGAAAGAGAGATAGAGAGAAGGGAAAGAAAGAGAGATAGAGAGAAGGGAAAGAAAGAGAGATAGAGAGAAGGGAAAGAAAGAGAGATAGAGAGAAGGGAAAGAGAGATAGAGAGAAGGGAAAGAGAGATAGAGAGAAGGGAAAGAGAGATAGAGAGAAGGGAAAGAGAGATAGAGAGAAGGGAAAGAGAGATAGAGAGAAGGGAAAGAGAGAAAGAGAGAAGGGAAAGAGAGAAAGATAGAGAGAAGGGAAAGAGAGAAGGGAAAGAGAGAAAGATAGAGAGAAGGGAAAGAGAGAAAGATAGAGAGAAGGGAAAGAGAGAAAGATAGAGAGAAGGGAAAGAGAGAAAGATTTTTGTTTTTCTGACAATGTAGACTCCTGCTGCATATGTAATCCGGTTTATCTCCATGAAGGATATGTTGCAAAGAATAAGTCTTTAAAGGGCGGTGTTTGAGTTTTTGATAACTGTCTTGGTAGCTTTTGAAGTGTGGATTTTTGGCAGTTGAGGTCTTTCCTCCATATTCATCAACTATTTCCTCAATCGTGTTACAGGGTTCTTCCTCCAGGGCCAATCTAACTCCTGCAATTCATGAGATGGTGACGATTCTTCAGTTGTTGACAGTAGTGAGAAAGAACAAAGGTTTATTGTAGAGCTATTCAGTGGTTGTGAAGAGACATCTGATGGTAGTAGTAGATTTGTTGAGGAGCCACTTGATAGAGGGGATCCTAATGATGAGATGGATTTGTGATAGGATGCCATGAGCCGAGACTGTTCACTGGATCAACTTATGACTGAGGATATGGTTCTAGTTGTATTTGTGATACGGTACGTCCACT
Source organism: Euprymna scolopes (assembly GCF_053919585.1). Taxonomy (NCBI): domain Eukaryota; kingdom Metazoa; phylum Mollusca; class Cephalopoda; order Sepiida; family Sepiolidae; genus Euprymna; species Euprymna scolopes. Next base: position 24,986,479 of record NC_136507.1, on the reverse strand, counting down.
CGTGACGGTCAGTGTGGGAACTCTAATAGGACTTTCTAATGGACACTAATTGTTGTACTAGCGGGCGTACCCGGCGTTGCCCGGGTGTGTACAGTTAGTGTAGTAAGGACACTAAGCGGGGGGGGGGGGGAAGAAGAAGCGAATGGAAAAAAAAATTACATAAATGTAAAAACTTAAAAATAAATAAAAACAATCCAGCGTTGCCTGGATGTGTCGAGTAAAAAAAAAAAAAAAAAAAAAAAAAAAAAAAATCGAAACAACAACCGGGTGAAGAGAGATGTTATAAATAATTAAAAAAAAAAAGTGGTAGTAGGCAGGCAAACCTGTAATGCGAAGGAGGAGAAAAATAACCTAGCGCCTTGATCGATGTCTCCATTGCCCGACCAGAACTTGAGAACGTTGAAATTAAGCATAGTCAACCGAAAAGAAAAGATAACTTGCAAAAATGGCGGTGCAAAAACCAACCCCTCCTTGTAGAAAACTGCCCAGTTGAAGGTGAAGGAATTAATATTTTTGGCAAATTTTTCGATATTTGTCATCCGAAGGATCAACGTTCAAAACAATACCAGTTTACTCAGGTTCCGACCACCTGTCGGGAGTTTTTGACAGACATACAAACATTCACACACATTTTTGCCTTTTATATATATATACTAGCGAGGGGTACCCGGCGTTGCCCGGGTGTTTGTAGGTGTGTGTGAAAAAAAACAGGTGCCCGTGAAAAAAAAAACGAAGCCTTTACGACGCGCAGTTGGAAAATAGTAAAGTGTGGAAAAAAAAAACAGGTGCGCGTTTTTGATTGACGTGACGGCGATAGCTATTCAGCAGTCAGCATTTTGTGCTGAACAGTTTTTAATGAGGTCAATAAATCGTTTTTTTGGTTTTTAAAAACCCGCTCCCTCGTCTTGAAATGAAAGCTACCGTCTGATATGACGAAGTCGACATTGACCAAACGTTACTTAGCTCTCTAGAGACCACTGGCTCTGGGCCTGTGGGTATTTATTTGCTCCCCCACCGAGCAAATTAGGCACAAGGCCAATTTTTAATGTGAGGAGTGAAGGGAGGGGGAGGGGAAAAAGGGGACCAGCTCCCGAGAGGTGGGAAATGGGAGCTGGTTAAAGGTCAGGTAATACCTGACCATTAACCAGCTCCCAACCCCACATACCTGAGGTATGTGGGGTTGCCCCCACATCTGGTCTTTGCTTGCAGTATCTATCGGAACAGATACTACACTTTGATCTTGTCGCCCGGGCCCCGGAGGGCAGCAGGCCTATGATTAGAGTCGAGTTTTGCTTTTTGTTTATACCGAAAACCGAATGTAACGCATGCTGATACGGGAAATGTGGAATAATTAACGTTTGAAAGTCAATAAAATTAAATAGACAGGCGAGCTCTGTGGTTAACTGTGAGATATTACAATTTATAGATGATATAAAAAGTTTTAAGAAGTTGTGAAGCGAGCGAGCGCTTCTCTGAAAGAAGCCTTTTGTGGACATCGAGGAAAAGCGTACATACATACATACATTTTCACTTTTATATATATATATAGATTATAGAGAAAACGCTTTAATAGAAAGGAATGTTATAAAACAAAATATATCAGTTAGGAATTTTAGCTGACATTTCATTTTTAGATGAATAAAATATGGACTTGCATCAGGTGATTTTGATTCTTTTCTTACGTAGGTGGTGACGGAATGAAATAGGGGAAAGGTTTTTGTACACAGATTTTAGAGTTAAGAGTCAGAATTTGAGAAAGACCGTCGTTGGAGAGACCGAGTCAAGCCGACCGATCGTAATAGCTCAGAGCACCTCAGGTAGCGAGGGGTCCAACGCCTATCAAATATAAGGAACGTAGAACAGCGTGCAACTTTGCAATGTGGAAACTGCCGAAATAAACTTGCTGAAAACACAAAAAAAAAAGAGAATTTTCTCTTAATATTTTCTCTACATAACATTTAACAATATTAATAATCGATCAGGATTATCTGGCGTTGTCCTGGTATGCTAATATGTTACATTATGAGGGCTGCTATTTCTGATTTCATATGGTCTTGCTCAGACTCACTGAACAAATTCCTGTTATACTTTGGCAGGTTATTTTTCAGGGTGGAATATATCACTTGCCTGGACAAAGGTGTAAGAATATCTTCCTCTATGCCCCCGCCTTCTGCTTATGTCTGGCTTGAACATATTCCATAGCCCATGGCAGTGTCCATTTTCCTTCCCTCTAGTCTCCTGTCTCCACTTAGCCTCATCCCTTTTACCTGGGTGCATTCAGATATGCATTGACAGATCGTCAGTCAGAACAGATAATAAACTTTTCCATAGGCAAGCCGTCTCTTCCTCCACCCTCCTCTGCATACACACCATTCTTACCAGAGCAGGTTGCTTGTAGAAGTATTGTACTTTTCAGAAACTATGAAGAAGCGTAGATTTTAGGACCACTGATCTGATAACCATTTCCAAACAGGAGAACAAACATTACCACTTCCCCCAATCCCACCTCCCCCAAAAAAAGACCATACAGAAAAGTAATTTTCATAGAGCGTTTTAAATTTTGGAAATGTTATCTAACATAATGAATACCCTTGTGTCAGACCATGCTAGTCCAAATACTCTTTCTTCTAGCCACCAATCTCTTTAAGAGGAAGTTTTTTTTGTTTTTTTTTTTAAATGGTAGTCACCACTTATCAAGGCGTGGAAGCCACTCAGGGATAAGAGTTATTGCAAGTACAGTATGTTAGTGTGGAGATTTAATGAAGTGTTTACTTAAGGGGGCGGTTCATTAGGAATTTGTTAACGTTGGACTTGAAGACATCCAGGTTGTAGTAAGGTGGGAAGCAGGCAGACGGAACAGAGTTTCACAGGCGTGCAGTTCTAAGAGAGAAGCTTTGTTCATGGAATCTACGTTTTGATTTAGGCACAGATAAAGAGTGGGGAAAATTTTTGACAGTGGATTCAGCTAGACGGGTGTTTTTTGTGAAAGATTGGCGAGGGGGGGGACCAAAGATTGGAGTTCAGACGAGCACCTGCCATGGAAATAACGATAAAACAAGGATAGGCTCGCAACGTCTCTTCTGTGTGAGAGAGGTTGCAGGGTAGAGAAAAGGGCATCCTCAACTAAGCCACAAAGTCTATTTTGTACTCTGTCAAGGCAGGATAAATGAAAAATGAACATTATATATGGATGAACAATTATCACGCATGATAAAGTATATGTAGCGTAACATGTGACACACGTCCAAGGATGGAGTATTGTTACAACATCTGGGCAGGAGCTGCTAAAAATAACCTATCCTGCCTTAACAGAGTTCAAAATAGACTTTGTAGCCTAGATGCAAATGCCCTTTTTCTTTCCTGCAGCCTCTTTCCCACAGAAAAGACGTTGCAAGCCTGACTCTGCTTTGTCGTCATTTTCATGGCAAATGCTCCTCTGAGCTCCAATCTATGCCCCCCTCCTCGTCAAACTTTCATAAAAAAAAAACACTCGTCTAGCTGAAACCACTGTCAATAATTCCCCCCCTCTTTATAAACGTGGATTCCAGTCGACTATATAAGCAAAAACCCAAACACAATCAGCCATGATGGATCTTTGAGATTTGTTGCTAGAGGAACTTGGCACAAACAAATTATTAATATAAATTTGGTGGTGGTGGTGGGGGGGGGGAGGTAAATCAAATCTAGTATTGCCCACTATGCTACTTGACAAACAAACACTAGAAAGATCAATGAACTCTCATAAATCCACATATATATGGACTTAACGAATCCAATGTGTCCTCATATAATTTCTCTTCATGCAACACATATCCTCAACCCTTACTAGCAAGGTTTCACTTCCAAACATCACACTGTATAAATATTTTTCTTCATTTATTTCAATTTCTCAAAGCTCTATTAATGTTCACTAGCGGGACCTGTGGAAATTCCACTGTTGACTCATTCATACTTAATATATTGATGTTGGCATTCTGTAGATGTTCAGCGTAAATGGAGACGCTCTGATATTATTGTAGCTCTTTTGTTAAAATTTCAAAAGTATTTATCTAAGCTAGCAGGGACGCCCGGCATAGCCCGGTTGTAAAGTACGCTTACATATATTTTAATGGGGAAAGAGGTGGCTGGTTACTTTTAATGCATCTAAAAAGAAGCTCCTATCTTTACATTATCATCGATCTGGTGCCCATCTGGCATCAATTGAAATGAACAGCTCTCATTGTGGGGAGGCTCCATGTTTTGACAAGATTCTGGGCTTGACCTTTGCTCCTGATCTGAAATGGAACACGTATATCAAATCCATTGAAAGGGTCGTAGGAAAAATGATGGGATCGTTCTACCGCTCCAGTAGATATCTCACTCCTAATGCAATTCTCTACCTATATAAAAACCAGGTACGACCAATGATGGAGTACTGTTGCCACATCTGGGCAGGAGCTGCTAGAAGCAGCTTATCCTGCCTTGACAGAGTTCAAAATAGACTTCGTAGCTTAGTGAGGGATGCCCTTTTCTCTTCCTGCAACCTCTTTGCCACACAAGAGACGTTGCGAGCCTGTCTTTGCTTTATTGTGATTTTAATGGCAACTGCTCATCTGAGCTTCAGAAAATATATAACACACGCATTTTAATATCTAGACTAGTTGGACCTGTGGACATTCCACATATATAATATATTGATGTTGGCATTCTGCAGATGTTCAGCCTAAATGGAGACACTGATATTATTGTAGCTCTTTTGTTAAAACTACAAAAGAAGTTATTTAAGCTAGCAGGGACGCCCGGTGTAGCCAGGTAATAAATTACGCTTAAATATGATATTTTAATTCTTGTATATTTTGTATATATTATTATTATAGAGTTAATGTTCTATCGATTTTTATCTATCATAAAGTTGCGATTTCAAAAATAAAATATATCTATTTGACTTAGGTTCATCAGCTGGAATCGAAACTGAATCTCAAACTTATGAATATATATGTAACTTTATTCTGTCAGCTGAAACCGAAACCAAGACTTGTGAAGAATTCTTGATAAAATTATTTTTAAAAAATAGATTATTGGAGTGCCATTAGCTATAATCGAAACCAAAACTTATGAAGATTATTACAAAAAATTTAAGTACATAACAATTAAACGACCCTGATGTAAGCGTAACACAAAATAATATGCGCTAACGTATTAATATGTATCTAAATAATTTTATCGTATTTCCATTAATTGGGAGGCAGCGAAATACGCATCCAGCTAAATCCCGAGAAATATAATAATCTGAAATCCCGAAAAATAGATCAAAACGGATCCTTAGAATCATTATGCTGAAGAGATGCTTCGAAAAAGGCTAACCGAAACGTTCGATGTGTGTGATGAAGACGTTGAGCGAGATGATGATGATCATGATGATGGTGGTGTTAATTGCACATCGGATTATTTACGACAAATAAGTCTAAAATAACATTTGCAGTCATTTGTGCAAATTTATGCTTTCAAGATTACCATGGCAACGGTTTAAAATTATTTTATGTGAGAAAAATATTTACCATACATTTTGCCGACATATTTTAATATGATTTAGTATTGAGACACAAGGATAATCGATGAAAGAAAAAGAAAAAGGCAGAGAGAGAGAAAGGCAGAGAGAAAAAGGCAGAGAGAGACAGAAACGGACAGAGAGAGAGAGAAAGAAGAAGAAAGGGAGAGACAGAAAATAAGAGACAAAGAGAGCGAGAAAAAAGAGCCAGAGCGAGAAAAAAGAGACAGAGTGAGAAAAAAGAGACAGAGCGAGAAAAAAAGAGACAGAGCGAGAAAAAAAGAGACAGAGCGAGAAAAAAAGAGACAGAGCGAGAAAAAAAGAGACAGAGCGAGAAAAAAAGAGACAGAGCGAGAAAAAAAGAGACAGAGCGAGAAAAAGAGACAGAGCGAGAAGAAAGAGACAGAGAGAGAAGAAAGAGACAGAGCGAGAAAAGATAGACAGAGAAAGATAGAGAAAGAGAAAGAAAGAGAGAGAGAAAGATAGAGAAAGAGAGACACAGAAAGAAAGAAAGAAAAAGAGAAAAAAAAACAGGCAGAAAGACAGACAGGCAGAGTGTAAGAGTGAAAAAAGAAAGGAAGAGACAAAAACGAGAGAGAGAGAGACAAGGGAGGGGAGAGAAAGAGAGAGAGACAAGGGAGGGGAGAGAGAGAGAGAGACAAGGGAGGGGGGAGAGAGAGAGAGACAAGGGAGGGGGGAGAGAGAGACAAGGAGAGAGAGAGAGAGAGAGAGAGACAAGGAGAGAGAGAGAGAGAGAGACAAGGAGAGAGAGAGAGAGAGACAAGGAGAGAGAGAGAGAGAGAGAGAGACAAGGAGAGAGAGAGACAAGGAGAGAGACAAGGAGAGAGACAAGGAGAGAGAGAGAGACAAGGAGAGAGAGAGAGACAAGGAGAGAGAGAGAGACAAGGAGAGAGAGAGACAAGGAGAGAGAGAGAGAGACAAGGAGAGAGAGAGAGAGACAAGGAGAGAGAGAGAGAGACAAGGAGAGAGAGAGAGAGACAAGGAGAGAGAGAGAGAGACAAGGAGAGAGAGAGAGACAAGGAGAGAGAGAGAGACAAGGAGAGAGAGAGAGAGACAAGGAGAGAGAGAGAGAGACAAGGAGAGAGAGAGAGACAAGGAGAGAGAGAGAGACAAGGAGAGAGAGAGAGAGACAAGGAGAGAGAGAGAGACAAGGAGAGAGAGAGAGACAAGGAGAGAGAGAGAGACAAGGAGAGAGAGAGAGACAAGGAGAGAGAGAGAGACAAGGAGAGAGAGAGAGACAAGGAGAGAGAGAGAGACAAGGAGAGAGAGAGAGACAAGGAGAGAGAGAGAGACAAGGAGAGAGAGAGAGACAAGGAGAGAGAGAGAGACAAGGAGAGAGAGAGAGACAAGGAGAGAGAGAGAGACAAGGAGAGAGAGAGAGAGACAAGGAGAGAGAGAGAGAGACAAGGAGAGAGAGAGAGAGACAAGGAGAGAGAGAGAGAGACAAGGAGAGAGAGAGAGACAAGGAGAGAGAGAGAGACAAGGAGAGAGAGAGAGAGACAAGGAGAGAGAGAGAGACAAGGAGAGAGAGAGAGACAAGGAGAGAGAGAGAGACAAGGAGAGAGAGAGAGACAAGGAGAGAGAGAGAGACAAGGAGAGAGAGAGACAAGGAGAGAGAGAGAGAGAGACAAGGAGAGAGAGAGAGAGACAAGGAGAGAGAGAGAGAGAGACAAGGAGAGAGAGAGAGAGACAAGGAGAGAGAGAGAGAGACAAGGAGAGAGAGAGAGAGAGACAAGGAGAGAGAGAGAGAGACAAGGAGAGAGAGAGAGACAAGGAGAGAGAGAGAGAGAGACAAGGAGAGAGAGAGAGACAAGGAGAGAGAGAGAGACAAGGAGAGAGAGAGAGACAAGGAGAGAGAGAGAGACAAGGAGAGAGAGAGAGACAAGGAGAGAGAGAGAGACAAGGAGAGAGAGAGAGACAAGGAGAGAGAGAGAGACAAGGAGAGAGAGAGAGACAAGGAGAGAGAGAGAGAGACAAGGAGAGAGAGAGAGACAAGGAGAGAGAGAGAGACAAGGAGAGAGAGAGAGACAAGGAGAGAGAGACAAGGAGAGAGAGAGACAAGGAGAGAGAGAGACAAGGAGAGAGAGAGACAAGGAGAGAGAGACAAGGAGAGAGAGACAAGGAGAGAGAGACAAGGAGAGAGAGACAAGGAGAGAGAGACAAGGAGAGAGAGAGAGAGAGACAAGGAGAGAGAGAGAGAGAGACAAGGAGAGAGAGAGAGAGACAAGGAGAGAGAGAGAGAGACAAGGAGAGAGAGAGAGAGACAAGGAGAGAGACAAGGAGAGAGAGAGAGAGACAAGGAGAGAGAGAGAGACAAGGAGAGAGAGAGAGACAAGGAGAGAGAGAGAGACAAGGAGAGAGAGAGAGACAAAGAGAGAGAGAGAGACAAGGAGAGAGAGAGAGACAAGGAGAGAGAGAGAGAGACAAGGAGAGAGAGAGAGACAAGGAGAGAGAGAGACAAGGAGAGAGAGAGACAAGGAGAGAGAGAGAGACAAGGAGAGAGAGAGAGACAAGGAGAGAGAGAGAGACAAGGAGAGAGAGAGAGACAAGGAGAGAGAGAGACAAGGAGAGAGAGAGAGACCAGGAGAGAGACAAGGAGAGAGAGAGACAAGGAGAGAGAGAGACAAGGAGAGAGAGAGACAAGGAGAGAGAGACAAGGAGAGAGAGAGACAAGGAGAGAGAGAGACAAGGAGAGAGAGAGACAAGGAGAGAGAGAGACAAGGAGAGAGAGAGAGACAAGGAGAGAGAGAGAGACAAGGAGAGAGAGAGACAAGGAGAGAGAGAGAGACAAGGAGAGAGAGAGACAAGGAGAGAGAGAGAGACAAGGAGAGAGAGAGAGACAAGGAGAGAGAGAGAGACAAGGAGAGAGAGAGAGACAAGGAGAGAGAGAGAGACAAGGAGAGAGAGAGACAAGGAGAGAGAGAGACAAGGAGAGAGAGAGACAAGGAGAGAGAGAGACAAGGAGAGAGAGAGACAAGGAGAGAGAGAGACAAGGAGAGAGAGAGACAAGGAGAGAGAGAGACAAGGAGAGAGAGAGAGACAAGGAGAGAGAGAGACAAGGAGAGAGAGAGACAAGGAGAGAGAGACAAGGAGAGAGAGAGACAAGGAGAGAGAGAGACAAGGAGAGAGAGACAAGGAGAGAGAGAGACAAGGAGAGAGAGAGAGACAAGGAGAGAGAGAGACAAGGAGAGAGAGAGACAAGGAGAGAGAGAGAGAGACAAGGAGAGAGAGAGAGAGACAAGGAGAGAGAGAGAGACAAGGAGAGAGAGAGACAAGGAGAGAGAGAGACAAGGAGAGAGAGAGAGACAAGGAGAGAGAGAGACAAGGAGAGAGAGAGACAAGGAGAGAGAGAGAGACAAGGAGAGAGAGAGAGACAAGGAGAGAGAGAGAGACAAGGAGAGAGAGAGACAAGGAGAGAGAGAGACAAGGAGAGAGAGAGACAAGGAGAGAGAGAGACAAGGAGAGAGAGAGACAAGGAGAGAGAGAGAGACAAGGAGAGAGAGAGACAAGGAGAGAGAGAGAGACAAGGAGAGAGAGAGAGACAAGGAGAGAGAGAGAGACAAGGAGAGAGAGAGACAAGGAGAGAGAGAGAGACAAGGAGAGAGAGAGACAAGGAGAGAGAGAGAGACAAGGAGAGAGAGAGAGACAAGGAGAGAGAGAGAGACAAGGAGAGAGAGAGAGACAAGGAGAGAGAGAGAGACAAGGAGAGAGAGAGACAAGGAGAGAGAGAGAGACAAGGAGAGAGAGAGAGAGACAAGGAGAGAGAGAGAGAGAGAGACAGAAGACAAACAGAGAAAGAGAAACAGACAGACCGACCGAGAAAGAGAGAATCATTCTTCTTGCTGATTGAACTTTTCATACAACCGAAAGCTGATATACAAAAGCATTTCATCCAACAGGCTGTTGCCCCCTTTGCAGTCTCAATTCATAGAGTAAGGACGACTGATGACTTTTCAGTCAATTGTGCTGAACAAAATGCGAGACCAATTCGAGCTGCAATCAATAATGTTATGATCTGTTCGTTTGCAGCCGGAAAACAAACACGCATATTTATATAACAAGTTTTAGTGGAAATTTTAGGGGTTAGTTTTTTTTGATACGACAGAGGTGGAATAGACATTAGAAAGGCTACATTTTGGGGCGGCAGGAAGGGGGGGGGAGTCATGAATTAACAATACTTGACTTTTGCCCATAAACAGTTTTATAACGGAACAAAACAAAAGAAACCGGATATATCTGCTCCAGATGCTAGGAGTTTGCATCAGATCACCGAAGTTAAGCAACGTTGAGTCCGGTCAGTACTAATGTAACTGAGCCCGTTACGTTGCTAAAGACACTCCGATGACATGGCTCTGTAATAAAAACCACGTGGTCTCCAGCTCAACAAACACTGATCCCAATATTGTGTGCCAAGGCCTTCTTTGTCATCTTTTTTGGCTATGTCGTCCTCTCTCACATTTGCGGCTGCCAAAGGGAGGTAATCGCAGGTTTATAAAAAAAATAAAACAAAGTTAGAAATAATGCAAATAATAAAAAGCAGAGTCAGCATTTTTTTTTTCTCCCCGGTATAATTGTTTTAACACCACGTAAAAGAAGTGTCACACCATCGTCCATCTCATCCAGTACACTTTTCCTCTCTGGCTGCAGCCAGCCATTTCTCGCCTTCGCGTTACCCATTCATTTTCTTCAACATCGTATCCCCCCCCCCAAAAAAAAATGCCTGATGCATTTTTTCTCCTCCTCATGCACTTTTCCTAATTTGCATATGCAGTTTTTCAACTACTGCTGCTGCTAATTAGCCATCCTTCGCTGCTGCTGCTGCTATTTCCAATCGCGCTCATACGCCCTTTGTTACACTAACATGGGTGACCATTTTTGAATTCCAGGTGTTGTATGTGCTCTCCACTTATCTCGGCATTGTTTTCAGTCAGTCTTGGACTTCTCCTTGCCAATGGACCCAAGCAGTGCCGATTCAAGAGAGGTGTGGTTGAGGATTACGCAACCCTTGCTTCACAATTACATGTGCAGCTACCCTTACAGGAGGTATCCGTTGTTTTTTTGAGACTGAACGGAGGCATTGACTGTTAAACTAATTTAATTTTGGAATATCTAAGTTAAAGTTACAGAAAAGATGAAAGTCACTTTTGGCAATATTCTGTTCCATTTGTTTTTTTGTTTTTTTTGTAGAGTATCTCCACTTGGCCCATGTTATAACCAATGAAGTCCCACATGTTGTATGACCTTAAGTTCAGTCATCAAAATTTTAACAATTTTAATTTCCGATTTTTCTACATTTTATGCACGGATCTGATGTTCTTTGATGACAATAACCACCATGCAACATTTCATTTAATCAGGCAGATAATTTTTAAGTTATCGTTTTCATGGCGGGAATACTTTCCACAATATGGAGAAGTAAGGTCCAGATAAGACCTGACCCATTTTTACGTTGTCAGGCTTTGTCTTATCTATCTGACACACACATTATTTAATTGTACTATATATATATATACAGAGTGTGTCAAGAGGCAATGAAAAAATCCAACAAAGTGCTCGATCATAGATGTGAGAGCTGACGATAAAATATTTATTACGCCACTATATATATATATATATATAAATAAAAAGGTCGTACCAGTGGTTTCATTGCGCTGAATTAACCATAAGAGGTTGGAAAGAGTCAGCGCAAATTCATCAGCGACTTTGTTTCAGTTTTTTCAAAGTCGCTGAGGAATTTGCGCTGACTCTTTCCAACCTCTTATGGTTGATTCAGTGCAATGAAACCACTGGTACGACCTTGAAATATGTATATACAGTGTGGTTTATATATATATATATATATATATATATATATATATATAGAGAGAGAGAGAGAGAGAGAGAGAGAGATTTTAAAAAATCAAGTTAACAAACTAAATAGTTCTATACATTTTTAGTACTAATATTCATAGTCTAATTCTAAGTTTTTAAGTACTAATAAATTTTAATTTTTAAGTACTAATATTCATAGTACAATTCTAACCAGATAAAAAAAAGTTCAATATTCACGATAGAGCATGATATAAGAAAATCATTTTAAACTTTGTAAATTAGAATTCTATGCATTATATTATTCGACAAGGAATAAAAGTTGAAAACAAATTCTAATTTACAGCGTTTAAATTAGATTTTTACATCACACACACACACACACACACACACATATATAAACAGTATTTTGAAATATTAAGTAGAGACGAAAGGTACAAACACAGCCTATTTCTACAAATTTTGTGTTATTTGGAATTATATTGTTCTATTTCCTATATACTAGCCATATGAAAATCTTTTACTCCTCGAAGACATACAATTTCAACAAAAATGCTTCTGCATTCATGCTTTAAGGCTTTAAAAAAAAAAAAAAAAAAAAAAAAAAAACAATAAATTTTTAGGACACCCTTTAAATATAGTGCAATAAAGTGCTATACATAGTCCAAACTTAAAAAGGGAACATCTTTCAAGAAAAAGTGTTAGAAAAATGATCGATTTCATCATATTTTGATGAAATGGTTAATTTTGAAGCACCCACCCAGTATATAAACAATAGTTTCATTTATTAATATTAAAGTTTAAGTTTAAATTAAAAATAATAATAATAATAATAATTGATTTTCAAGGGAGATAATTTAAATGAAACTAACACTGCTAGCTGGATAGACTGATGAGACGGGTCCACTGGAGAAGGCGACCTGTTGCTTGTGAATAAAATAAACTTACCTTGGGCATGATTATCTTGCAAAATCACAAACGTGAAAACTGGCAGGAGTTACCACTTACCTATAACGAGAGAAAAAAAAATAAACATCTTAAAATAAGTTTTATAAATCTATATATCTATAAAAGTGAAGATGTGTGTGTGTGTGTGTGTGTGCGGAGAACTCTCAACCTATATACTCAACAAATTTTTGATCTACCGACTTAAAATCTGGTATATAAGGAAAATTTTAATTTTTATCCAGTAAAATGATAAGAGGTCAAAATTGAAAAAATGGTATTGGGAGGGCGGATTTTTATCTTTTTGTAAACTGTTTTACGACAGTGCATGTGCAAATCATTCACATGACAGCTTCCTTATGGTAAGAATAAGTAAGTTTGTAAACCTCGTTTGATCGTGTCAAGCTGGCCTAAAGGTCATCGTACAAGACTTACTGTTCTTAGATTTCGATCACAGCTTGAGTATTTTTTTTTTTTTTTTTACTGACAAGAAGTGAACTGTTCAGAAAAAACTCACATGCACATGTCTCAGTTCTTTTTTTTGTTGTTGTTTTTATTTAATTTTTTTTTTTTTTTTTTTTTTTTGTTTTAAGGAATTTAATGTTAACTATAAGACCAGGCAACGCCGGATTGAATCTTCTAGTAAATATATGCAAACAAAAGATGGAGTAGAGGTACATGAATAGTGAGAGTTTAGAATTAAATCTTGAAGAACAATATTTATGAAAAATGGAAACGAAAAGGGAACAAAACAAAAAAAATATGGCAAAACGTTTTCTTTTCGATACAACGCACGAAAGTCCTTTTTCCTTCTTTCCTCAACTTGCAATAAATCCTCGTGTATTCTATATTACCTTCCACCGTTCGTTTTCGGTCTAAGCTGTCCTACAAAAAACTCCACCGTCATGCTTTAGAATTCGTCCCCTTTAACAGTTAACCAATTGTGTACATATGCAAATTAATTACATACGTTCACCAATCAGCGACCTAAAAAATTATGCTTGTCTTTTCTTTCCTATATTTTCTGTTGTCATTTTACAGGCTAAGCAAACACGAGGTCGTTTGCGAGATTTATTTCTATTAAAATTTACATTTCAACTAATACTTCCATTAAAGTAAACAAGAATGATCTTATTCAAACGCGGTATTGTTTGAATATATGGTTACGTGGTAGTTTCAGTCATTTAGAACTGCTTTAAAGCTTCACCGCTCACTCATTTTTCAACAATTATTACCTTCTCAGCTATATTGTAAAAAAAAATTTTCAATTTTCGTTCAGTAAAACAAAAGTTATGGTAAATTTACTGGTGTTCAAAATCGTAAACATTCGTAATGAGGTGAGTAACGTTTTTTTTTTTACGACCAGTTTCCATAGCAACCACGTTGCTTCAGTAACTAGTGTTGCTACTAGTTCACTACTCTTGCAAAAAGAGAATTAACAAGTGAAACACAGAATGAAAGACGAGTGCCGTACATTGTGTATGTTATGTTTATGAGTGGGGAAAATAAGACTGAAATTAAAGAAAAAGTGAATTTACTGGAAGCCTGGAAAAATCATGGATTACAAGAGAAAAATGCGAGCATGAAAAGAAATATGGTTACACTTAAACATGGAAACTTAAAGGACTAGTTAAAACCGGAAAAGAAAAGGACAAGATATTCTAGTAAAAATATAATAAATTTGTAACTTAAAATATTGTAGCATTAAGAATTGTTTTTTTTAATTCAATTTGACATTATATAATTAATTCTTAATGTTGCAATATATAATTCTCCACTGACACAACTCAACCGAGTGGCTGAATCTAGCGAGATTCGAAACCAGGATCTCATGGTAAGAAGCCTAAACTCTTACCACTGAACCATTTGCCACTCCAATGAGTCATAGATGAGGAAACATGTGTCGGTGGATAATTATATTTTGAAAACAATATATATGTCACTCCCTATTTGTGGGTACCAAATTGGTCAAAGGGAAAATTATTCCCAACTCACATTTAGGTAAAAATGCACTTTCGTATAAATAATTGAAATCATTCAAAACGTATCGCAAAAACAATAACAAAAATAACATCTAAATAAATCGCGATATAGCCAAACAGTCATGCAAGATGGTGCAGTGATAAGAACCAAGGCTTCTTACTATGAGGTCCCGATTTCGAATCTCACTAGATTCAGCCACTCTGAGGAGTCGTAGATGACGAAACACGTGTCAGTGGATAATTATATTTTAAAAACTATATATATATATATATATATATATATATATATATATAAAAAGAGAAAGAGAGAGATAGATGTTATTTGTTTTTGTGATACGTTTTGAATGAATTCAATTATTTATGAAAGTGCATTTTTACCTAAATACGAGTTGGGAATAATTTTCCCCTTAACCAACTTGGTACTCCCCACATGGGGAGCAGCATACATATTTTTTAAAATATAATTATCCAACCACTCTGATGAGTCGTAGACGATGAAATCCATGTCAGTTAATAATTATATTTTAAAACCAATATATATATATATATATATATATATATATATATATATATATAGGGTGAGTCACGGGAAACGGATGGTTTTTTTTTAAAAGAAGGCTCCTTGTTCTCCTTGAGTAAGTGATAGGGAATGTTTTTATGTACATTATACAATTTTTGCGGAAATATTCAGTTTTGTTTTCCATAAACATCCGTTTCCCATGACTCATCCTATATATACAGGGTGAGTCACGGGAAACGGATGTTTTTTTTTTTATGTTCCTTGAGTAAGGGATAGGGAGTAAGCAAGGTAGTCTTTAAACCTACTTAAGACGCCGTTTAGTTTTTTTCTTTAAAAACATCCGTTTCCCAGTAACCCACCCTGTCTGCATACACGCATACCTAGACACATACACACACACATATATATATATATATATATGAATTTATAAAAGGCAGTACAATGCAAAGATTTAACAAATATATACACATTAAATATATACTAGCAAAAGTACCCGTCGTTGACTGGGTTCAAAAACAGCCTACAGTAGATGGACTCTGATTTATGAAAGTATGATAGGTTATGAAAACGAAGGGTTGTAAATTTGGGTCGAATTTGGGGGTATCAAAGCCAAAGCAAAATATAATGAAAGTAAAAATAAAATAGATAAACCCCATAATTTATTATACCATACCTGTTCACACTGAAACACTTATCACAATATTCTGTGGATCTATATTAAAAATAAACTTGTTAAACTTTGTGACATATTTCCATTCTATGGAGGTCAGGTGCGAACAAACACCCAATAATTATATTATACCATATTTCTTCAAACTGAAACATAATTATCAAAGTATACTTACGCAGATAGATATGAAAAGTCTTTATTAAAGTTTGTGCCTATTTCCATTCTATGGAGGCCAGGCGCGAACGCAGACCCCACAATTTTATTATACCATCCCTATTTAAGTTAAAACATACTTATCAAAGTATTCTTATGTACACCTATATCAAAAACCCTTGTAAACGTTTTTTTTTTTTTTTTTTTTTAATTTTTTAATTTTTTTTATTTCAATACTTTGTGGACCAAGCGCGAACGCAGACCCCACAATTTTAATGAACCACCGTTCTGCCAGATCAAACATACCCATTCCTGTGTCTCGATACATCTATCATTTATGTAATCAGTTTTTTTGAAATAGTCAACCATATAGGAGCCTATTCGTGACCAGACACACACACACAGCTTTATATATATATATATATATATATATATATATATATATATATATATATATATAGGAATTGAAGCAAATAAGGACATAACAGTGAAATGAGCTTAGAAGTTTACATCTTTATTGATGTAATTTTTAGTTTGTTTTATTACAATCTTTATACAATTGCTGTCAGTACGGTTAATAGGTTGTTCCGTAAAACATTTTAAAAAAGAAATTCCCTTCCTCGGACTTACATTCAAACAGAGCACAAAAAAAAAGATTGTTTCCCTGTCAATATTTTAATAAAACTTTCAAAAATTAATTACCTTGATATACACACTAACCAATGCTACAAGCAAACTACATTAACGCACATCTCTCTCTCTCTCTCTCTCTCTCCACTCACACAAGCGCTATCAAGTTTTTTAAAAAAAATGCTGGATGAATTCATTTCACGTGTTTAGAGGAGGGGAAAACGAATGGCAAG
>NC_136507.1:24574990-24964990 GCF_053919585.1 Euprymna scolopes | reverse complement strand
AACAAAAGAGTGATGCAAATTAATAGAAGATCTCGGTTCTTGAATGAAGTGCAAAGGAGTTCTACAAATCATTGTATACTCGTGAGGGAAGTTTCAAATATTAAAAAAAAAAAAAAAAAAAATAGAATACCCGTCCCAAGATTGGGTAAAATTAATCCTCTAAACAATAGTTTTCCATCATTTTATGCTTCTTTATGAAGATTAAAATAAAGATCTCTGCTTTTATAGAAAGGAAATTGTGTGTGTTCTCGTTCTTAATGGACTCAATAACGGCTGTGTCGATTTTTATGAAATTTCACGATTTGACTCTCGAGTATATATCCGACACAGTTAATCAATCAAAAACCACATGACTATATAAACGCATATAAGATATCAACGGTACACACTGGAGAGTCAAAACAATGAAAAGAATATGCTGTTGTCATAGCCCTGGTAATTACCCAATGTTTTTTTTAGAAAAAAAAAAAAGACTAATAAGAAAAACATTGGGGAAATGAATGCCCACAATGATTCTATTTTCTATTGCAATATTTTTGATATGATTAAAGAAAATTGGAAGGTTCTATTTACAGACACTGACGATAGGAACTGACCAATCAAATGGAGCCATGATCCGCTAGTAACCAATCAGAAACCGTAATTAATCAATAATACATACTGAAAATCTTAGAATTCTCACCCATACATTTTTGTGTCTGCAAAACTTGTACAGTTCAAGACATACAGATTAACTACCCACCGAAAACTATTTTTTTTATCTCAGGACTTATACAGATTACCTACCCATTGGAAACTCTTACAATTAAACATGGCTTTCAATTCAAAAGATTTATTCGAAATGAATGAATGATCAGGGCACTATGAACAAATTTATATTTAGTTGACCTTTAACAACTAAATATTTTCGTTTACTAGCCAAACCTACATGATTTTTGGAATATGATATCTTCGTTCTGTGACGAGTATGTACGTTATAAAGATTTTTCTGTATATTTTTAAATAAGTGTAATTCTAAATATACAAATTTTATGTTGATACTTGAAGGTATAACATTCTGATTTCTTAAGATGTTTTTTTTAAACAGCCTTCGTTAAAAAAAAAAAAAAAGAAAAAAAAAAGCGTATATTGTTCTATTAAACTTATTGTTTAAATAATTTAACTTTATTTGCTTTATTATAAAAAAAATCTTGAAAAGATATTTTTCACTCGGTATTGTCAGTGAAAGAAATGCAATTGCCAAAAGATAAGCGTTTCATTATTTCTTGTCGCCACTTTGAAAAAAATCACTCGCAAATGCGACTGTCTCACTCGCAATGTAGAGCCCTGATGATGCTTGACAACAATAACAGCAACAGAAACAGCAAAGTAGAAAAATACAAAAAAGTCGAGCATGTGGTATCCCCCTTCACGAGTAAACGATTTGAGGGCAATTTTACCTCTATAATGTTCCTCAGAGGGAGGAAGCAACCAGAGTTATCTGTTCTGGCAAAAATTTACTTTCACCATGACTAATGTTTGTGCAAAATTACAAAAATAATCCAAGGCGTAGTTATTGAGAAAAGTACAGACAGACGAACGGGAGTGGATTACTAGGTCCAATCCATCCTTTATCAGGGGACCGAAAAATCATGCAACTGCAGGTGTAGAGTTTAAGTAGTTCTCTCTGTACGAAGCACAACTTTTAAACAACTGAAATACCGAAAGTTCTATTTATGGCATTATTCAGTGCCACCATACTTTCCTCGTTGTGCAGTATAAGCAGGTCTGAGCAATAATTCAATTTATTGAACAAATTCCCCAGATATTTCAAACGATCCAAGTACCAATTTTCC
Organism: Euprymna scolopes; assembly: GCF_053919585.1. Classification (NCBI taxonomy): domain Eukaryota; kingdom Metazoa; phylum Mollusca; class Cephalopoda; order Sepiida; family Sepiolidae; genus Euprymna; species Euprymna scolopes. The sequence goes on along the minus strand of NC_136507.1, from coordinate 24,963,155 downwards.
ACCAAGAATTCTTAAATTAAATTACCTATTCTTGCCAGTTCCATAATAATATCAAGAGATTGGAAGAAGACTCAGAAGAGTTCAAATTAACCTCTTGAGAAAACATTTTAAAAACTTTTTGAAAAAATTAAATTAGACAAATGGAGGCTGGTTTTGATCAAGGGTTCGTTTCAGGAGAAGGGATAAACATTAAGCCATGTTTTTATTTTTAGTATACGACAAAAAATGTACATTGGGGGACATTATCGAATTGAGTTTTATCATCTGGCTGATTAATCTGCTCTTTCAAATGTAAGGAAGGTAATTAATTCAATTTACACATTTGGAGAGTAATATAATGGACTGTCTCCTCTCCTATTCCAGAAAGTTATACGAAACTTAATGACAACACAAGAAAAACTGAAAAGGATGCAAATATTAATCTTTCACCAATTAAAATAAAATAATTGTAAAATTAGTTATTAATTCTTGACGATTCCATTCTTTCAACCAACTAACGTCATAGACAAAGGAATGTTCTGCTTTTCAATTTCTTGGCAGAATGATTTTTTTTTTTTTGTTTGCATTTTATTTTTGCCTTAAATCATTATACATTATCCATACACAGCTTCGAGCCGAGATACCTTCATTCGGGTTTCTAATTTGTGCTGCCCTTTCCTGTATGCATCATCACTAGGGCGGTGATAACAGAATATTCTTTTCATTGTTTTGACTCGAGTATATATCCGACACAGACACAGTTCATCAACCAAGAACCACATCACTATATAAAAGCATATAAGATATCAATGGATACACACGCGAGAGTCAAAAATATGAAAAGAATATGCTGTTGTCCTAGCCCTAGTCATCACCCACTATCATTATCTCTACAATTATATAAATGCAACTGTGTGTGTGTGTGTGCGAGTTCGTTCCTTATAGAATCTGAAACGGCTGAACAGAATTTCTTTAAAATTTACAGAACTTTAGTGTATGAGTCTGGGAATGATCTTAAGTTTTGTCTCAGAATACCCCTGATAACTACCAATAATCAAAACCGTCTTTTATCATCTGGCTGATTAATCTGCTCTTTCAAATGTAAGGAAAGTAATTAATTCAATTTACACATTTGGAGAGTAATATAATGGACTGTCTCCTCTCCTATTCCAGAAAGTTATACGAAACTTAATGACAACACAAGAAAAACTGAAAAGGATGCAAATATTAATCTTTCACCAATTAAAATAAAATAATTATAAAATTAGTTATTAATTCTTCACGATTCCATTCTTTCAACCTACTACTTTCTGCTTTCTAATTTCTTGGCAGAATGATTTTTTTTTTTTATTTATTTTTTTTTTTGCCTTAAATCATTATACATTACCCATACACAGCTTCGAGCCGAGATACCTTCATTCGGGTTTCTAATTTGTGCTGCCCTTTCCTGTATGCATCATCACTAGGGCGGTGATAACAGAATATTCTTTTCATTGTTTTGACTCGAGTATATATCCGACACAGACAGTTATCAACCGAGAACCACATCACTCTATATAAAAGCATATAAGATATTAACGGATACACACGCGAGAGTCAAAAATATGAAAAGAATATGCTGTTGTCCTAGCTCTAGTCATCACCCACTATCATTATCTCTACAATTATATAAATGCAACTTTGTCTGTGTGTGTGCGAGTTCGTTCCTTATAGAATCTGAAACGACTAAACAGAATTTCTTTAAAATTTACAGAACTTTAGTGTAGGAGTCTGGGAATGATCTTAAGTTTTGTCTCAGAATACCCCTGATAACTACCAATAATCAAAACCGTCTTTTAATTTATCCATCCTCAGAAACAACATTTTTCTATGTCATCGCTTAGCAACAATGATAGAACAAACAGACCATGAAAATTTTACTGTGGTAAGTGGTAGCGTTTTTTTTTTTTTTTTTTTTTTTTTTTTTTTTTTTTTTTTTTTTTTTTTGCATGACGTGGTCTGTAGGTTCAAACCCCGCATATAAATTTCTTAATGATTTTTTTTTTTTTTTTTTTTTTCGTTAACTGGAAAAAAATTTATATAAAATAATTTTCTAAAAGAAACAGTAGATTCTCTAGAATGCAAAGTAGAATAACATATTTTGGACTAAATTACTGCATGGAAGCATGTGAAGTTTCTTCCCAGACGATTTTACGGATTTCGATAATAAAAATATATGAGTGTGAAATATTCATTGATCATCATTCATCGGGTCTCCCTGCTAGTATTTAATAAAGAATGTACTAACACTATACTATTTTTCTAATTACTTATTATTAAACATTGTTAATTTTAATTGAAGGGCTTATTATCACGTCAAATTGTGCCCTATATAGTGCAGCATTGCCCGATATAGCTTGGACCCGTTTAACACGCTGAGGATGTGAGATCATTAAGACATTTGGTGCAGAGTTCAGGATAGATTTATAAGAACCTGAAGGACTGGACTGTAAAGTATCCCTAACTCAGAGCGCTGATCGCACTGCCTTGTACCATATTGTTCACAGAGGCATTGCAGGTGTAGATGGAAGGTTCGACTTATAGTGGAGTCTTGAGGCATACCACAACATAACACAGCAGATGGGGTGGCACATGTGAATGATTAAACATAAGTTATTTCAGGCTGTTCCTCACTTCCAATCTAATGTTCACATTTTGCGAGCCTCTTTTTGCATATATAAGTGTTGGAATGATTGTTTGGAATCAAGAATCGGAACTTGCAGGGGTACCAGTAGAAATTATTACCTATTTTCTGATGCCAAAAACAATTCTTTTAATTGTGCTTCCATATCTCAATTGACAGTTGCGAGCGAAACCTGCTGGCGTGTTTGAAAGTTAGGGTCTCCCTTTATGCGCAATTACCAATTACGAAATCTAGATAAATTAAAATATCATATTTAAGCGTATTTTATGATCCAGCAACACCGCATGGCTTACTAGTGTAATTATATATATATTTGTTTGTTTATAAACAGGCGGTTTGAGCACTATAAAAGTGGTGGACGGAGGTTTACTTAAAATAGACATTCGGCGAGGTTATTTGTGGGCATCGCTTCCATGGTCGAGTGGTAGAACTGCCGACTGTCGACAACGGTTCTAGGTTCAATCCTTGCCTTGTATGTGTGTATATATATATATATATATATATATATAAAGTCAACATCAGTATTACATAAACATAGAGTTATAAAAAAAAGGGGTGGTTTTAATCAAACTCAATATGAAGTAAAAGAAAATATTTTTTAATATTTTGAATTTATTTACTTTGGTGTTTATATTTTTCGTTTATTTGAACCGCCATATTTTGTATGGAAAAAAAATAGCAGGAAAATTTATGGATACACTTTTCAATGAAAAATATTAGAATTTTGATAAAAAAAATAAAATTAATATAATTTTCAGAGTCCTTGAACCCTGCATGACATTTGCGTAAAGCCAACATGTCGTAAATTATCTCCCTTTTAATATGAAGACGAACTTTTGATTCAGAGTTGGTCGACTCTAAAATTAATTCTCTTTTTTCCTTTTTTCTTTCTTCGTAATTTTTGGTGTATTTGGATTAGTGTGTCAATAAGTTTTCGTGTTACTTTGAACGAACATATTCCACATGTAAATTAATATAAAAAAAGAGCACCATTTATTTCCTATTTACAATTCCTCCCCACGGGACAGAGTTAGACACAGGGTCGTTTTTTCATGTGGAGAAAAGGAACAAAAATAAAAATTGTCTCAGTCGTGGAGGATTTCTCCTCCACTGACAGAGAACAAGAAATTGAAGTGCAGCATCTGAAGATAGATACTACACTTTGATCTTGTCCCGAAGGCCAAGTAATATTTTAATAAAAAAGGCAAGATTTATTCGAGAGTTAGAATTAAATTAAAAGAGCTGTTGTCGGTGGAACGGTATAGAATTTAGAAACTAATTAAAAAAATACAAACTTATAAAAAGAGGGGGGTTAAATGAAGGCGAAAAAAAAAAACTAAAGAAAAAGACAAAAAAAAGGACGCATGTTGAGAGAAAGGCGACAGAACAACTTTTTAAATATGTTATTTAAGCAAAAATAATATTACTTAATTGTCATGTCGAAAATAGTAATATATCCAAAAATTATGAAAATTAAAGTAGAACTGCTATAGGCTACAAATCTTGGCCAACATTATGATGTAATCTAAAATGTTTTCTTGGTTATGTCCCCTATTTCTACACTCTTTATGATCTACTCTTAAACGTCTATGAAAAATGCAATTTTACCTAATTTGATAGAAAAGGCGAGATTTATGCCAGAGTTGAGTTAAATTAAATTGGTGGAAGGGTATAGGATTTAAAAGCTGAAAAAAAAAAAAAAAGTGTGAGCGCAAAAAATGGAGGCGTGAAAGTTAAAAAAAAAAAAGAAAAAAAAAAAAGACAATTGCAATTGATTTTTGGCCAACGACCAGCAACCTCAAACGCAAAAGACAGCTTGAATATTTAAGACCTCTTTAGGATTTCATTTTGATTAGTTTAAAAAGAAAAACGTTGAAACAGTTGAAAATAAATAAATAAATAAATAAAAAACCTAGTTTTTGACAAATGGAAATGAATCATTTTTTTTTAGAAAAAAAAATTTAAAAAAAATTTTAAAAAAAGAAACAAAAGTAAATCCCCTCAGTCACTGTTTTTTTTTGTTTTTTTGTTTTTTTTTTGTAAAAAAGAGAAAATCTTTAAACAAACTTATTTTATTCAGTAAATCAATAAATTTTATTTAGAACATTTTTCGAATCCTAGTTTTTAAAATGGCCAATTTCTAGGGATGAATATTCTAATCATTAAACCTTTTAATTTGTTATTAAAATTTTAAAAATATTTTCTGAGTCACGTAGTCTCTTCGATCTTTTAACCACCCACCTTAGTCCGCCATCCAAACCCCTTCATTAGAACATCCCTTTCGCTAATATGATTGTTTTTAAACTTTTGAATAAATAGACAAACTGTCTTTGAAACCGTGTTATGGTGCAAATATCTTATTAAAATTCTGTCAACTTTAAAACTTGACTTTTATTAGTTTCGGATAAAATATCCATCATTGAAAAAAAGTTTTTTTCATAAATTAAATGTCGCTCGTTCGTGTTATTATGTCAAGACCGTGAAGATCATGTTGCATGCTGTAACGTGGAAAAAGTCTTTGTTATCCAAATTTTAAAAAATAAAAATGATTTTCAATAAAATACTAGCTGGCCACACAGTCGTAAGATATATTCATGTATATAAGGTTGGTGCAAAAAATTGTGTTTTTTTTTTTTTTTGACGTTCAATTTCAAGTCAAAAAACAACATTATTTTTGCATCAACATAATATTATATATATATATATATATATATATATATATATATATATATATACTTGTCATCTCTTTTAAATGGTGGAATCACCCGATCGTGGAAGAAAAGACTCAAGCATGGGGCGTCTCGACAGTCCATAGAGTTTTATAATTATGATTTACATCTTAACGTGGTTTCAAAAACAGTTTGTCTTTTTATACAAATAATTCAAAACTCTACATTTTCTTATAGATGCTTCTAAGAGCTTTTTCAACCAATTTGCATTTGACTTTAATGACCACGCCCCCCCCCTCAAAAAAAAATTAAAGTAAAAAGATACTTTTTATCACACGAAAACATGCAACAACATCTGCCCCGAGCTACTACAATTTATTTACGAAAAAAAACTTTCCTTGTGAATTACTAATGCTATTTGAAACTAGTTGACAGAAGAGGATCAAAACCTTAGCCACCACCATCTATCCATCCATAGCCTTGAGCCCCCCCCCCCCAAGGAGGATAGACCATCCACAACATTGTACATGCTTTTATAGCGAGGAGTTCTTTTTTGGGGTGAGGGTGCTGGCCCCACGCTCAACTTTCCCAGGAAGTACATATAGAACCTAGCTTTCCCAAATGGTCACCCATCTGGTACTGGTTAGGCTCATCATTGCTTAACTTCGGGGATCTGGCAAGAACCAGTGTGTCAACGTGATTGTGCTGTACCAAAACCTTAGCATATGGTCTTAATATCCTAGTCGCGTAACTAATAACCGTGACATGATAAAATATCTATCATTGAGAAAGTTTATTATTTTGAATTCAATAAAACTCGAAAACTCAATAATTTCCATTTTTACTTGTAATTATATTTCTATTAGATCATTATTTTTTTTTTTTTGTAATTTTTTTAATTTATAATTTTGCCATGACACATAATTACATAATTTTTTTCACTTGAAATACATTATTTTACAAAAATTAAATGTAAACAAGCACCTTGGTTATTTATCAATATTAGATCATTATTTTTTTTTTTTTTGTAATTTTTTTAATTTATAATTTTGCCATGACACATAATTACATAATTTTTTTCACTTGAAATACATTATTTTACAAAAATTAAATGTAAACAAGCACCTTGGTTATCTTCTATATAAATAAAATGAACTCATTTTTTCCCGTCTGATTTTGACATTAATAGGATTAAAAATCAAGATATTTCATGCAAATATAATATGCACAAACGGCAGAACAATATCTGAGGTGTGTTATAGGCTTATTATTTCTCAAATTCCTCGATAATCTTAGATTTCTATACTTTTTCTGCTGAGAAGTCACGGCCAAAATCGGTTAAGATCAATGGAAGTGGTAAAATATTTTCTCTCTAATAAAATCCTCCTCTCCCTGCCACCACTTAACACCGTTTGGGGATCGTTCACAAGGAACAGTTGAGAAGAGAACACCGGTTTGGCCTCGTAGTTCTTTCATGTGAAGTTATTTAAAATCACTAAACTAAGCTGCAGTGCTCTGTGGCGTAGTGGTTAGCATGCTGGACAATTCACATTATATTTTCACGTTCGTGCCGACCTACCGTAGTCGTTTTTTTTTGTTTTTGTTTTTTTTCCTAAACAACTGGAATGGACTTTTCTTGGTGGCCGAACTGTTAACGTTGCAGATGTTTTTTTTTTTGTTTTTTTTTTTCACACTTTATTTTCCTACTTTTACTCATGACTCCGGGTTTGATCCTTCCTACTTACCTACCATAACATTTTTTAAAACTCCCCCCCGTCCCGGAAACAAACACTCGGGCAACGCTGGGTACCCCCGCTAGTTTATCAATAAAACTGGACCAGAATACTTTTATTTGCTTCTACTTTACAACTTTGTATCTTCTGCAAGTACCTGCTGTCTTTTTAAGAATAATTCTAATTAGAAAATCCTTGGAGAAACAAATACCAACAATCAATTTCCATATAAACTTAATTCTAATTCATTTGGATGCAGTAAAATGAGATATTTTTATATCACTACCTCCATTTTTGTTTGGACTTCGGCAACGATACAGTCTCAATCCAAATATAACACACCACATGCCCTGGTGCAGAAGGCACATGAGGTGGGTTCATCTGGCTTTATCAAGATGACGTTTCTGGGGAGTATCAAGTTCAAAAAGCGGTTCACTGTCGCATGTGTATTATACTAAGCTCAGATGATTTTAATGACATTATTTTTCAGTTTACTTCTAATTAGATGGCCTAGCATCCCGAAATGCTCACACATCCGATGCTGACGATTCAGCGTATTGTTCCTATTTACTTTGCCTCCCCACGGGACAGAGTTAGACCCCAGGGTCGTTTTTTAACGCGGAGAAAAGGAACAAAAATTAAAAATTGTCTCAGCCGTGGAGGACTTCTCCTCCACTGATAGAGAACAAGAAATTGAAGTGCAGCATCTGAAGAACAGATACTATACTGTGATCTCGGCCCATAACTTGATGAGAAATTATGTGACATGAGAGGGATAGTTAGCACTGCAACTATCTATAACGTAGGATTAATAGAAAAGCTTCCTACAAAAACGACCCTGGTGTCTAACTCTGTCCCGTGGGGAGGCATAGTAAATAGGTACAATATATATATATATATTATATTTTGTAGGAAGCTATATATATATATATATATATATATATATATATATATATATATATATATATATATATATATAATACACATACATTAAAACCTTCATACTGTTATATAAAAAAATAGTTGCTGGACGACGCATAACTATACAGGGTAGAACGATAAAGTTAACTGACTTAAAATTCGACTGAACCAACGATGACACGACTTCAGTGAACACCTGTTTAATAAGAAATTAGGTTGTAAACTCTTAAGAATGGATAAAGGATGACTTAAGAGGTCTTGATTTTCCAAGAAGACGGCTAGCCACGTATATGTTAACATTAGACTCAAAGACAACTGTAACGTGCACAGAAATAAAGCAGAATCTATTTTCTGATACAAAATATTAAAAGACGTTTTCATATCCCAACCAAAACGTCCTATCTCTCTCTCTCTCTCTCTCTCTCTCTCTCTCTCTATCTCTCTCTCTCTCAATAAGATGTGAATGGACGAACGTGTATGACGCCGTTCCACAAAAAAAAAAAAAAAAAAAAAAAAAAAAAAAAAAAAAAAAAAAACACGTCTTTGTAGATAAACGTTTACAATCTTTCACGAAAAACACCAGTCTAGCTGAAATCACTGTCAATAATTTACCCCCCAAAAGTTTCTTTCTTAGAACTGCACGCCTGTGGAACTCTCTTCCGTTTGCCTGTTTCCCAACTGACTACAACTTGGATGTCTTCAAGTCCAACATAAACAAATTCCTGATAAACCGCCCCCCCCCCTTAAGTAAGACACTTAAGCAAATCTCTATTACTAATGATTACTACGATATTATCCCACTGATTACTGTATACGCAATAATCTTTATCCTCGAGTGGCTTCCGGGCCTTGATAAGTGGTGACTCCCATGTAAAAAATAAATAAATGAAGAAATAAAATAAGCAATTAAAAGACCAACTTCGTTACGTTAATTCTTCCTACTTCCTTGAAGTAGTAGTCAAAAATGTAAGAATGGTGACCCCGACCAACATCAAAATGTGTGGTTTTAGGTATTGATAAGTGGTGACCAATTTTTTTTTTTTTTTTTTTTACAAAGGAATCATCACTTATCGAGGGCCAGAGGCCACTCGAGGATAAGGGTTAAAGAGTGCATGGTGGTCCAAGGGACAATATCGTAGTAATCGTTAGAATTGTAAATTTGGTAAATTGGATTACTTAAGGGGAACGGCTCATCAAGAACTTGTTTACATTGGACTTGAAGACGGACATATTGTAGTCAGCTGGAAAGCAGGTAAAAGGAAGAGAGTTCCACAGGTGTTCAGTTCTTAGAAAGAAACTTTGTTCATGGAATCTACGTTTAGGTTTAGGCACAGATGAAGAGTGGGGGAAATTATTGACAGTGGTTTCAACTAGTTGAGTGTTTTTTGTGAAAGTCAGGCCGGGGGGAGGGCATAGATTGGAGCTCAGACAAGCACTTGCCATGGAAATAACGATAAAGCAGAGACAGGCTCGCAATGTCTCTTCTGTGAGAAAGCGGTTGCAGGGAAGAGAAAAGGGCATCCCCCACTAGGCTACACAATCTATTCTGAACTCTGTCGAGGTAGGATAAGGTCTTCCTAGCAGCTCCTATCCAGATGATGTGACAGCAATACTCCATCCTTGGACGTATCTGGCTCTTATATAGATAGAGAATTACATCAACAGGTAAGTATCTACTGGATCGATAAAAGGATCCCATAATTTTTCTATTGACCTTGGCAATGGATTTGATGTACGTATTCCATTTTAGGTCAGGAGTAAAGGTCAAGCCCAGAAGGTTGTCAAAACATGGAGCCTCGCCAAAACGAGAGCCATTCATTTCAATTGATGCCAGATGGGGATCAGAACGTTGATGATGCAAAGATAGAAGCTTGGTTTTTAGATGTATTAAAAGTAACCAGCCACTGCTTTCCCCATTGTACCACATAACGGTTAGAAAAATCAAACGAGTGTGAAATTGTTTTTAATAAATATTGATATTTATAAAAAATAAATTTGAATTTTTTTTTTTTTCTTTCAAATTTGGGAATAGTAAAATATTCATCTTCAGGAAATTGGACAGTTTTTTATTGGATTGTGTAGTGGACTTTCGGTCAGCGTTCAAGTTGTGGATAACTTGGCAAAGACTAAAGTTACCTCTCATGAAAGAGGAGAACTATTTATGGCACAATGGGAGATTTCATTGTGCACACATGGGCCAAGTCTATTCTTTGGATTATGATTGGCTGAATCACCTGATTGGATATGCTTGTACATAAATACAAGCCCTCAGTCCAGCTCAATCTGGTGTCAGTCTTGTGCATAAGCTGGACCCTTGGTAAGTGTTGCTGTTATTATTATTGTTGCTGTTATTATTATTATTATTATTATTATTATTATTATTATTGTGTGTTATTGACTACTACAGTTCTTTTGGTTATTCTACATTTTTGGGTTTTTTTTTTAAAATCTTTTTCTTCCTCTTATATGCCATAGCAGTGGTAATCCCTGGCATGACTTGAGATGTTTGGTCTTTCTAACCGTTAAATCTTAAATTATTATCCAGTGTTTCAAACAGTGAATTCCTTTTTATTACACACGCGTTCGACAGACGCTTTTAAAAAGCTGTAATCGGACATACAAGCATCGGGTTTGTTTTACTATACACAGTTTCGAAAAAGTTGTCAAAAAACAAATATAACAAATAAAGGTAATCAACGGCAAGATAAGTTACTTTTCTACCTAACTGGATAATTTTTTAGTGTTTTTATTTAATGTAACATGTTTATTCGGCTCGAAAAACATACAGTGTTTACCGATGTATTTGAAAAATGCAAATGGCGGCATGTTTGGTGTTGAACACGGTAAGTTTGGGAAAACGAGTTTAAACAAAAAAATTATACAAAATACTGTTAGAAACTCACTCAATATATGTTACCGTGACATAGGCGGACATATATTCGGTGGGTTTCTAACACTATTTTGTATAATTTGTTTGTTTGATCTCATTTTCTCCAACTTGCCGTGTTCAACAGCGAGCATGCCGCCATTTTTCTTTTTAAAATATATCGATAAACACAGCATGATTTTCGAACCGATTACACGTTTTAAAGTGAGTAAACCCACTAAAAACTTTTCCAGGTAGGTAGAAGAGTAACTTATCTTGCCTTTGGTAACATTTATTTGTTATATATTTGATTTTTTTACCACTTTTTCGAATCTATGCGTAAAGTAAAACAAACCCCAAGCATCCTTTTGACTTGCCTTCAAACATCTCAAGTCATGCCAAGGATTACCACCACCATGGCATATAAGAGGAAGAAAAAGATAAAGAAAACAAAAGAGAAAAAGAACTGTCCAATTTCCTGAAGATGAATATTTTATTGTTTTTAAATTTGAAAAACAAAATATTCAATTTTATTCTTAATAAATAGCAATATTTATTAAAAACAATTTCACACTCATTAATTTTATTTATTTTTTAATTTTTTAATTTTTTAATCTTATTTAATTTCATTAATTTCATTTAATTTTATTAAATTTTAATTTTATTTATTTTTAATCTTAATTTTATTAAATTTTATTTCATTTTAATTTAATTTTATTAATAGCATCTTTTCTGTATATAATATACAATATAATAAATTTCACACTCGTCTGGTATCTCTAATCATTAAATCTTAAATTTATCGGGTGTTTCAAATAGTGAATTCTATTTTATTAATATAATTATCGAACCCCTCCCTAATTAAAAAAATATATATACTAAACTATTTAAATTATCTAACCGCAACCACAGCATCAAACTTTTCTTTCTCGTTCAGTACCAAAAAACTAAATGGAAGATCCATGAACAAAGTTTCTTTCCTTCCACATGGTATCTAGTGGAAAAAAAGGCAGCCTCAGGGTACTTCGTTACAGAGTACAACATGGTCGTTTTCAAGTCTAATGTTAACAAATACTCGAGATGTCCTGTTGGATAAGTTATACGTCTTGAATGATTTTCTGCCCGTACAATTTGTATTTTCTAATCATTTCATGATGGTGAAACACTCGTCTATCTATAACTACTATCAACAATATCCCCTATTCTCTTTCTGTATCTCAAACAAAAATGGGAGCTCTAAATATGACATTTTCTATGCCATTGAGATACACCAATCCGTTTATTCTTTTTTTTTTTTTTTTGTATTATTATTTCCTCAGAACAACAAGCGACCAATGTTTAGAATGGCCTTGTACCAGACTCTTAAGAATCTGCACTCTTTCCATTTTCGTTTTAAATCGACACAAAAACCATCGGAATAGATTAATAAATGAGATTATTGCATTGAATAAATAAATAAAAAAAATTTAATCTGAAAAGAAAAAAAAATGTACGGAAAATAAAATTGGATTTTTGTGGGATTATTTTCAATTTCCATTGTTAAAACGATTTTGTACATAAATTTTGCGCACATCAATTACAACACGAAACCTTTTAAAATCTCTAATAGTGTTAATGTATCGATCGGCTTGCATTTATATATATATATATATATATATATATATATATATACACACACACACACACTAAAACCTTTATATTATTCATCGTGCGAGTCATTATCATCAGCATGAGATGTAAAAGAAAAAAAATGTGTGTGCGTTTTTGGATCGAAAATTAGAATTTAATTTTAACAAATAAATCTATACACAAAAAATATCCTACACTTGTTTGGTCTTTTAAACCAGTAAATTAAATATCAACAGTGCTTATTAAACTGTTCTTTTATGATTTGATATATATATATATATATTACACCCACAAATTTAATCAAAAACTATGTTGTATATTTCAGAGACATACCATGGTTTCATTATAGAACATGTAAGAGGATATATTTATTATTAATCATCCAAAGTTCAAGGTTATAACTCGGTGGGTGTAATTTCATTTTAACAGAGCATATATAAATTAAATAGAATGCCACATTCCAATTTATTCATTTATCAAAGAATCCATAACTTTACGGACCGTTCCATCTACACATGAACAACCAGGTAAATATACTGAATTTTCCATGAGTGTGACTCTTCAGGAGACCAAAAATCGTGTCTAGAAGCAGCAGAAAACAAGGCTCAGATTATTCCTCAAATAAAAATGTAAGGTTCTTTCTAGTTATTGAACGCCATCTTTTCGGCACACACATACATACACATGGTGTATGGTATTTTTTTTTTTTTTATTCACAATAGAACATATAAATAGACAACAGAGTTCTATACTCCAACAAGCACATTTTTTTAATCATTTATATTAAAAAAAAAAAAAAAAAAAAAAAAAAAAAGTCGATATAACTTTATGAACTATTTCGTCTATAAATGAAAAACCAGATACGGATATCTTGGATTATTCATATGGGTGACTTTTCAGAAGTCCAAGACAATATATGATCTATATATTAATGCGATAGCGTGTGTTATTTTCTGTCACGCTTACATCCGGGTCGTTTAATTGTTATGTACTTCGATTTCTTGCAATAAATAATTTTATCAAGAATTCTTCATAAGTTTTGGTTTCGGTTATAGCTGAAGAACTAAAGTTTTTTATTTTTATTTATTTTTTTTTATTCAATTTTCACACCAAACAAGGCACAGTGCCACTTTGAAGCAGGGGGCTACTATTAGGGACTTAATTAGCGGGGTCATTATGAAGGGAGAAGAGTAGAAAGATGTTTGTTAACATTACACTTGAACTTCTGCATATCATTGCAGTTGGGAAAGCAGAATCCCGGAAGGGAGTTCCAAAGACCCGCAGTTCTGGGGAAGAAACTATTGGAGTAAAAGGCTTTCTTGGACCTAGGGATTTCTACAGTAAAGGGATGAGACTTAGTAGCTTGTCGGGTTTGTCGGGGGTAGTTACAAGTGTTTGCAGTTCGTCAGAGCATTCACCATTAAAGTATTTGTAAAACAGGCAGAGGGATGCAACATCTCGTCGATGGGGCAGAGATTGAAGCCTAGATGACAGTTCAGGACCTATCAGGTTGGCGACTCTTTTTTGAACCCTGTCCAGGAGTGAGAGACAAGCAGCAGATGCACCAGCCCAGATGTGACAACAGTACTCCATACATGGGCGAATGGTTGCCTTATAGAGGTATAGGATACTGTCAGGCGTAAGTAGTTTTCTAGCACGGTAGAGGGAACCAACCTTCCTTGCAGCAGCGTTGGCAATGCTCTCAATGTATCTATTCCAGTTCATATTCCCTGTAAACGTTAGGCCGAGGAGTTTAAAAGTACTTTCAGGCAATGTGTTCTTGGCCATTGCTATTGGTGGTAGAGAAGTTAATATATATATAAGTTGGTTGGTTGTTTTTGTTTTACGGCATATCAACCCTTTTCAGGTTATTTAATGCCGAATCCAAAGATTTTGAAGAAAAAATTTTTAATAGAATATATTTGTTGTTTTCAGGTCCGTTTCTATTTAACCCATAGTTGGAACCCTAACAGGTACTACCACTCCGGGTCAGAGTGGACCTGGGAGCAAGGGTAATTAAAGGGTGGCTCCACACTCCCCAAAGCCCACAAGCTGGGGCCTCACCACTGGATATAGTTTAAGGTCATATCCAGGACCCCCATTGAGGGACTTTTACCCTCTGCAGGGGGGGGGGGGCAGTCGGTGTATTCTAATGCCCCACCGACAGGGCCATATAAGTTTGGGATTTAGTTTTGATTCAAGCTGATGAACCTAACTCATATAGATAAATATATATATTTTTTTTAATCACAACTTTATAATATATAAAAATCGATAGAACATTAACTATAATAATATATAAGAAATATGTAGGAATTAAAATATATTTAATGTACTTTATGACTGGGCTATGCCGGGCGTCCCTGCTAGCTTGGATAAATACTTTTGCAGTTTTAACAAAATAGCTACAATAATATCAGAGCATCTCCATTCACGCTAAACATCTACAGAATGCCAACATCAATATATTACATATGAATGAGTCCCCTGTGGAATTTCCACAGGTCCCAGTAGTTCATTATTTTTCAATATCCACATGCATATGTGGAAACAAAGAATCATCAGTGTGGCTAGATATCACTTTATAATCAATTACAGGATTCGAACCTCAGACAGAAGTCACCTTTGTCTTCTATCTGGCCACCGAGATGATCATAGGATGAAGCAAAGGAAAATATATACATACAATCAACCTCCATGAAGTTTTTAACCAAGAACAGTGAACTTTATAATTTTGTTTTAGTTAGAAGCTTTTCAAATATCTCTTACAGAGTGCTCTTCTTTGAAGAGAGCTTATATATATATATATATATATATAAGAGATGAGATTGCATAGTCACCATAGAGAGAAGAGAACCTTTTGATTTTATGAAGTTATTTTTATATAATGGCTTGAATTAAAGTTTCAAATGCAAAAATCAAGTATCATGGTTCAATTGTGCTCTAAACAGAAACACTCATTTCGAATGAGACCCTAAAGAACCTACTGTTGATCTTAAACGCCAGGCCTTTCTGCCTGTTCAGTGATAATACCTCTCAAATGCACTCATGGTGTTAGGCAGTATAAAGGTGTTAACTTTTATCAAAACCAGACGGTCCTTCTTTAATCAGATTTTTTTCTTATCGAGTTTCGATACTTACCAAGAGACATTCTGATACAAAACCTATCTAAGAACACTGCCAAACACATTATGTACATTTGTGTGAAATTAAAAAAAAAAAAAAAAACAGCCCAACCATTTTTGAGTTCAAAGGAAACGAACCCGCACATCTGACACACCAAGTGCCTTTTATATGCGCGCGCGCGTGTGTGTGTGTGTGTGTGTGTGTGTGTGTGTGTGTGTGTGTGTGTGTGTGTGTGTGTGTGTGTGTGTGTGTGTGTGTGTGTTCCATCAGAATCCTATAAATGCATCTGCCCAAACTTTGTTATCCAAAATAAAATAGATTCCATTTAAAATAACTTAATTCATTTTTGAAAATATTGAAATCTGTTTTTTTTTTTTTTTTTTTGTTTTATTTTTTTTTTCACAAGAAGACAGCAGCATACGATGTTAGCGCAAAATAACTAATCTATTTCAAGAACTGAATGCACTGAATATTATCAACACTCGCAAATATATATGTGCCCTCCGGATGAAAATACACTGAACAGTTCTATGAATACATATACCCCACTATTATTTTGGGAGCTCTCTCAAATTACTGTGCAAGCCAAACATGTTTACAACACAATTTTTGCCCAGTTTCAGCTTCATCTTGCATTTTTAATAGCTTACTCTCATTTGTAGTTCACTATTCAACGTAACTGACAGAAATGTTGTTTTATAAATTAACTCAAAATGAATTCATTTTCATACTAGCTGGACGCCGGCGTTTTCCAGTCATACAATACACTTAAACATATTTTAATTTATGCAGATAGCATATGTATTTTTATTATCGAATCAATATTCTATATTGAATATTATAAGGAATAATTTGCCCGGTGGACTAATTCGCAAGATAAATAAATTAAAAAAAAAAAAATAAATAATGTTTATCAAATTCCGTCTGTGTTTGTTCACGTCAGCTGATATTTGGGCTTGCCGATCTTAATAGTTTTTCTTCATTTATAGATAGAAAAGAGTTTTTACAGGGGAGTATTTTACATTACACGGGCCAAGGTTATACCAGTGTAACATAAAATATTCCCCTGGAAAAACTTTTGGTACTTATGTATTTTCGGCACCGTGCTGAAATGATAACGTTATTTTGAAAGCCATTCTGAACATGTGGAGGGGAGGGTGGTTTGTAACTATTCTATGCTTCAACCTAAAAATTTAATTTAAAAGATCGTTAAACTTGAATTTAACCTGAAAAAAAAAAAAAAAATTTAAATAGCGCGGTACCAAAAATACATAGGCATCAATTTATTTTTATCTATAAAGAAAAACTATTTTTAGGATCGAATTTTTTCGATTTCTGATACCTATCAGATGAATTTCTTTACAACACATATCTAAGAACACTGCCAGAAATATAAATTACCTTTGAGTAAAATTTGCAAAAGATAGGCTCGGCCGTTTCGGAATCTATAAGGAAGGAGGGAACTCACTTACACACGCGCACACACACACACACAGTGACTTTTATATAATAGTAGAAATATTTATCTTTCAGCTGAACCAAAAATTTTTACAGATTATTAAAACTTGTGAATTATGGTTAACGGAAAGATGTTGACAGCCAGTGAAAGAGAGTCAAATTATGAAATTTCTTGCCTTGAAGTCTACATAAGAAATTGCAAAATATCTGAAGCGACACACCATCGAACTGTGAAAGATTTTGTCAATGAGGGCAAAAAAAGAAAGAAAAAAAAAAAAAAAAAAAAACAAAAGCGCCAGACCAAGAACGACCACATCAAAACATTTAAGAAAAATCCAAGTACGTCCAAGGATGGAATACTGCTGCCATATCTGGGCAGGAGCTGCTAAAAACAGCCTATCCTGCCTTGACAGAGTACAAAATAGACTTTGTGGCTTAGTGGGGGATGCCCTTTTCTCTACCTTGCAACCTCTCTCCCACAGAAGAGACGTTGCGAGCCTTTCCTTGTTTTATCGTTATTTCCATGGCAGGTGGTCTCTGGTCCCCCCCTCGCCAATCTTTCACAAAAAACACCCGTCTAGCTAAATCCACTGTGAAAAATTTCCCCCGCTCTTTATCTGTGCCTAAATCAAAACGTGGATTCCATGAACAAAGCTTCTTTCTTAGAACTGCACGCCTGTGGAACTGTTCCGTCTGCCTGCTTCCCACCTGACTACAACTTGGATGTCTTCAAGTCCAACGTTAACAAATTCCTAATGAACCGCCCTCTTAAGTAAACACTTCATCAAATCTCCACACTAACGTAATGTACTTGCAATAACCCTTATCCCTGAGTGGCTTCCAGGCCTTGATAAGTGGTGACCACTGTGTAAAAAAAAAAAAAAAAAAAAAAAAAATCCAAAGTTTGTAGAGCCACACAGTAAAAGCTATTTTCAATCCTGCACAGTTTACTAAAATTTCAAAAAGGACCCAAAATCTAATGTTGAAACAAATAGTAGACCAAATGGCACAGATCAAATATGATGTGATACAGACTTCCATAACCAACTTATATGGGCCACTAAGTATCTGGACAACTTTTAAAAATTGACTTTCAAACTAACCTATCTCTGCCCAGGTCTTTATCCATCTCTCAATGAGACCATATCAACAAAGTCTCTCGTTCTGCACACATCTACTTGTACTGTCCCAATTTGATCTGAAATCATTAGCCATAAACCTGTTTCAGACTCATACATCCACTGTATCAGTCTCATTTCTCTCCATGCAACACATATCCTCAACTCTTACTCATGGGATTTATCTTCCAGACACTATGACACTGCATACACATGTCCAATAGACGTTTTCGTTTGATTAACAGCAGTAACTCTCTGCTAGTTAATAATGGCAGAAATTTGTTCACACTTCATCCATTTCTAACTCATGCAATCACACCAGCACTGTACGAAATGTTTAATAAAGCCTATTTTATCAATATGAATGTGGTCGTACGAATCAAATAAAACATCTTCGGTCAGCTTTAATGACGTGTTTATAGTAGCAGATTGTCTTGATTATAAACATTCCCAGAGAGTAATTTTTCACACACACACACACACACACACACACACACACACATGGTGGATAATCCAGTTGCCCGGGAATAACGCTAAAAGTTGGTCAGAAGCCTGGATGTGGGTGCTCCCGGAAATGATGTCAATGTCAAAATGGGGGGCGTAGAACCTCAGAGATTAGGTCAGCAAGGTTGATCAACATTTCAAGACAATGCATGGTGGAATATTGACGTCACCTGTGCTAATAAAAAAAGAAAAAAAAAATGCGCAAATGACAGAAAAAAAAGAAAGCAATGATGATGGCGAGCTAAGCGACACATTTTTCTCAACTGCAAAACACACCAACCCCGCTATGTGCGCCATCACTAATGTCAAAACTGTCATTCGGAAACCGAAAAGGTTATTTTGCATAAATAAAATATCTTATTACTAGCTGTGTTTTTATTACACTGTCAATGTATATATCGAGACAATGACAAAGGTTGATTTTTTAGAAATTATATAGACTGAAAAACACCTTTGGTGACTGGAAGGAACGCATGCATATATATATATATATATATATATTAATTTTATTTATACAAACATTAATGGCTACATATGTGCATACATGTTTCTGTAATCACCCACGTTGGGGGATTACGTCTTCAGGCCAAGAACTACCTTCAAAAGTGACATTTCCACCAAATACATTTTTCTACTTCGTTTATCAAGTTAAAAATACAACCTGGGTGGGAGTCAAAAAAAAAAAAAAAAAAAAAAAAAAAAAAAAAAAAAAAAAAAAACGGTAAAAGGATGAGTGAGGTCTCTGAAGATGATAAACATCTTTTTTCTCTTCCCCTTCCCCCATCTAACCTAACTTTTGGCTTTTTATGACATAGGGTACTTGAGAGTTTAGTTTTCTTGTCTTAGAGTCTGTAAGTTAATAACCTTAGCTATGGTCAACCAAGTACTGACCGGTGCCTTTTAATCTACCTCCACCCACACATACACACAACACACACACATAACACATCCATATACAGACACTGCCAACACACACACACACACATTAATCAATATATTCAAAAGCGAATCCATGCTGAACACTCTTTGTTTTATTTACTGAAACTAGACAATGATTCTGAAACTACATAGAGGATAAAGTAAAAGTTACATTAAGGTAAATAAAAAAATATAAATGAATAAAAATAAAATACATAAATAAATAAATAAATAAATAAAAATAAATAAAAAATATAAAATATAATAAAAAATAAAAAATAAAAAATATAAAATAAAAAATAAAAATAAATAAAATAAAAAAATAAAAAATAAAAAAATAAAAAATAAAAAAATAAAAAATAAAAAAATAAATTAAGAATAAAGTAAAATTAAATTAAAACAAATAAACCAACAAAATGTGAATAAATATAAACCCGAAAGTTTTCTAAACCCCACATGTACCTATATGCGTGTATCAATACACTTATAAATGTCTAACATTTATCTACACCCGCGCATATATACACACACACATTACAGACATACAGAGACAAATAATAGTATTTTTCTTTACTTATGCAGCGTGGTAACATCTTCGTATATGCAATATTATGCTACCCGACTACAGACGGGTGTATATATATATACACATATATGTACATATATATATATATACATATATATATATATATATATACATACACATACACACATACATACATAAATACATACATATACATATATATATACATACATACATATAAACACACGCACACAACAGACATACATATACATATCAACACATACATACATATATAACATATATATAAACAACATTCGGACATCCATACATTTTTGTAATCTATATTGTTACAACAATTCTATACGAGGCCGCCTATTCTAATAGTTCAGAAATATACGTGTGTATACATACATCTACATACAATAGACACAGAGACACATCCACATACAAACATACACACCGATACATAGATACAGATATACATATATATATATAAACATACAAACATACATGCATACGTAAAATACACCTATATATCCAAAGTCACACAAATATAGACATATATATATATATACATGCAAACATGTACCGTGCCACCAAATGATACATCTAAAGTAGAAACAGACATGAATACACCTACTGTATAAATTCACTTTTTCTATCAAATTCCACATCTCTAGTTATGTTTCATGGCCCCTTCCGCTTGTTACACTTTCTTAAGTTGTAGGTTTTTACCGTAAAAATTGACACTACGTAAAAATTTATATTGAATTCAGTATGAAGTTCATAGGGTTATCCTCATATTTAACAAAGATTCTTTCGATGGTAAGGCAGATATACATAAGATGTATCACGACACAATAATAATATATAATAACATATGACAGAAATCAGAGTATTTAGGTTATATAAACCTAGTATATAAGCTTATATATTGTAGTACTTACCTTCATCTTTGCTTATTCACTCTAATACCCTTATTCCTTTCTCTTCCATTTACCCTTCATTCCTTACTTTCTTTCATCTATTTATTTCTTCTATTTTTTTTTTTTTTTTTTTTTTTTATATTAATAAATTATTTTTCCTACCCGGGTCTATAAAGATCATATATCCATACATGCACACACCCAAAAATATCCATATGCATACATTATTACGGGCTTCACTCAAAACGATCTATTACTCATTTAGTTCAAATATACCTTCATGCAGGTGCTTATTTCGGCTAGTAATAACATAACTGCTCGATGAAGTAGAACATTAAGTGACTTACGTAACCCATATGGGTATGATTATAGTTGCGACCTCACTTATCCTCTTTTTTTTTGGGGGGGGGTTATTTGATGGGGGTTAGTTGTACTTATAGCAGTTCCATTATCCCAATTTAGAGTTCCTTAAGTGCATGTATTCTGAAATGTTTGCAGGATATAGCAGTTTCTTGTTTAATATTCAATAATTTTTCTCGGTCTTTAAACATAGTTATCTCAAGTTTTTCTGATAAGCATAATAGACATGGTGAGTTCAATGAGTGGCAAGTATTGGCCCTTCTAATAATATTCCATTCTATACTAGGTGTTTTATTTTCTCTAACTAATTTCCAGTAATATAACGATAAGGAAGTGTCCTTTTCATATGTTTGATTATTCATCGAGCGTGTATGTCCATAGAATCTATTTTTGAAAGTCATTTGGGTACTCCCTATGTAGAATCTTTCGTCCCTTGGGTTCTCCATCGGGAATATCCTTGCTTGGTATACCACCGATGAGGTCAGACATTCATTTTTTATTGGGCATTCCTCAGGTTTTTTACAGTTACATTTATTCACCGCAGTGTTTGCACTAGTATTCTCCCCTTCTCTATTAGTCGTCTTTAAAATTCTTCCATTATGCTTTTTTATAATCCTTTCCAAATTATCACTACAGCTGTAACTTAATTTTAATGTATTTTTATTAAATATCTTATGTAATATATTATTTGGTGGGAAATGCTTATTAATAAGTTGTAAAAATTTTGCACCAAGTTTTGTTTTCAACATAATGTTAAAGGGGGGTGTGAACCAAATAATTTTCCTACCACGATTTCTAGATCCATTTGTGCTAGTGTTATTTATTTTATATTTTATCTCTATGTCCTTATATCCACTATTTTTAAGTGCTGTATTATAAATAGCTTTGCAATTATTGAAAGTTACTTCATTAGATGAATTGTTACTTATTCTACTTTCAATAGATAACGGTATATGTTTAATAATGGATGGTGGATGGTTAGACTGCGGATGTATGTAAATAGGATTAGCGTTATCCTTCATATATGGTTTATAAGCATTTAAATCCAGATCTAAAGTAACGTCAAGGAAATCAACCTGTTTTAAGTTAGCATTAACTTCTACTTTTAGGCCAAAATTTTTCATGCCCCTATGGATTGCTCTCCTAATTTGATCGCATTTAACACTTGTAGCATTCTTCACTATTATCAGCCCATCATCACGATATAGGCCCATGTCCCTTCTATCAATAAGATTATCGCTCGTTAAATTATGAATGATATAAAGTCCAACGAGATCTGTTGCCTCTGCAGAGTCCAGCGATCCCATTGATACCCCGAAAAAGTTGTTTTGCCCATTTTTTGTCCATTGTTCCCCGTTATAGACAAGGACAGTTGTGCGGCATTTCATAATAATATCCAAATCCTCCTCGGAGACATTAGTATAGGTCTTGGCAAATTCAATTGCCTTTCCAAAGAGATCCTTTGTGATTGACGGGTAGTAATCCATAATGTCAAATTGCACAAAGGCGCAGTTTTTCTTGTTGGCAATGTTAAGAAACCATTTTACCGGATCCGCCGTATTTATCCATAGGTTCAGGTTGAACTGCCGTTTTAATTCTAGATTGATTTTCTCTAATATTCTTTTACTAATCTTTCCAATTTCGGGTCTGGTTGGGTTAATCAATCTTGTTGTTGGTTTTGTGTTGAAGCTAGGTTTATGATCCTTTAAAAGGATATACGCTTCGTTTTCTCTAAGTTTATTTACTCTATCGCTGATTTGTAATTCATCCGTGATTTTTTTACTGTCCTTATTTATCAAATGAATTACGTTGTTATTTTTTACCTTGTGATAGTCTTTTTTCAAATTCTTCTGGACCAGGTCATTATATTTCTCCCTGTCTAATTTGTAAAAATTTCTGGTCTTATCAGCCTTAACAAGGATATGTTGTGACTTGTTGATCTCCTTTACAATATCGTCGAGTTTTTTTTGGAATTGATTTTTTTACTCAAAAGGATGAAATGGAAAGCTACCTTTTTTCTATTGGATAAAAATGATAACACCAAGAAAGAGAGATATGGATTTAAAAGCATTAAATCACCACCAGTAATCCCACAATTAGTGCTATTCGAGAAGGATCTCTATTCACTAATTAGAAATTTAGAATTCCACAAAACTAAAAATCAATTCCAAAAAAAACTCGACGATATTGTAAAGGAGATCAACAAGTCACAACATATCCTTGTTAAGGCTGATAAGACCAGAAATTTTTACAAATTAGACAGGGAGAAATATAATGACCTGGTCCAGAAGAATTTGAAAAAAGACTATCACAAGGTAAAAAATAACAACGTAATTCATTTGATAAATAAGGACAGTAAAAAAATCACGGATGAATTACAAATCAGCGATAGAGTAAATAAACTTAGAGAAAACGAAGCGTATATCCTTTTAAAGGATCATAAACCTAGCTTCAACACAAAACCAACAACAAGATTGATTAACCCAACCAGACCCGAAATTGGAAAGATTAGTAAAAGAATATTAGAGAAAATCAATCTAGAATTAAAACGGCAGTTCAACCTGAACCTATGGATAAATACGGCGGATCCGGTAAAATGGTTTCTTAACATTGCCAACAAGAAAAACTGCGCCTTTGTGCAATTTGACATTATGGATTACTACCCGTCAATCACAAAGGATCTCTTTGGAAAGGCAATTGAATTTGCCAAGACCTATACTAATGTCTCCGAGGAGGATTTGGATATTATTATGAAATGCCGCACAACTGTCCTTGTCTATAACGGGGAACAATGGACAAAAAATGGGCAAAACAACTTTTTCGGGGTATCAATGGGATCGCTGGACTCTGCAGAGGCAACAGATCTCGTTGGACTTTATATCATTCATAATTTAACGAGCGATAATCTTATTGATAGAAGGGACATGGGCCTATATCGTGATGATGGGCTGATAATAGTGAAGAATGCTACAAGTGTTAAATGCGATCAAATTAGGAGAGCAATCCATAGGGGCATGAAAAATTTTGGCCTAAAAGTAGAAGTTAATGCTAACTTAAAACAGGTTGATTTCCTTGACGTTACTTTAGATCTGGATTTAAATGCTTATAAACCATATATGAAGGATAACGCTAATCCTATTTACATACATCCGCAGTCTAACCATCCACCATCCATTATTAAACATATACCGTTATCTATTGAAAGTAGAATAAGTAACAATTCATCTAATGAAGTAACTTTCAATAATTGCAAAGCTATTTATAATACAGCACTTAAAAATAGTGGATATAAGGACATAGAGATAAAATATAAAATAAATAACACTAGCACAAATGGATCTAGAAATCGTGGTAGGAAAATTATTTGGTTCACACCCCCCTTTAACATTATGTTGAAAACAAAACTTGGTGCAAAATTTTTACAACTTATTAATAAGCATTTCCCACCAAATAATATATTACATAAGATATTTAATAAAAATACATTAAAATTAAGTTACAGCTGTAGTGATAATTTGGAAAGGATTATAAAAAAGCATAATGGAAGAATTTTAAAGACGACTAATAGAGAAGGGGAGAATACTAGTGCAAACACTGCGGTGAATAAATGTAACTGTAAAAAACCTGAGGAATGCCCAATAAAAAATGAATGTCTGACCTCATCGGTGGTATACCAAGCAAGGATATTCCCGATGGAGAACCCAAGGGACGAAAGATTCTACATAGGGAGTACCCAAATGACTTTCAAAAATAGATTCTATGGACATACACGCTCGATGAATAATCAAACATATGAAAAGGACACTTCCTTATCGTTATATTACTGGAAATTAGTTAGAGAAAATAAAACACCTAGTATAGAATGGAATATTATTAGAAGGGCCAATACTTGCCACTCATTGAACTCACCATGTCTATTATGCTTATCAGAAAAACTTGAGATAACTAGGTTTAAAGACCGAGAAAAATTATTGAATATTAAACAAGAAACTGCTATATCCTGCAAACATTTCAGAATACATGCACTTAAGGAACTCTAAATTGGGATAATGGAACTGCTATAAGTACAACTAACCCCCATCAAATAACCCCCCCCCCAAAAAAAAAGAGGATAAGTGAGGTCGCAACTATAATCATACCCATATGGGTTACGTAAGTCACTTAATGTTCTACTTCATCGAGCAGTTATGTTATTACTAGCCGAAATAAGCACCTGCATGAAGGTATATTTGAACTAAATGAGTAATAGATCGTTTTGAGTGAAGCCCGTAATAATGTATGCATATGGATATTTTTGGGTGTGTGCATGTATGGATATATGATCTTTATAGACCCGGGTAGGAAAAATAATTTATTAATATAAAAAAAAAAAAAAAAAAAAATAGAAGAAATAAATAGATGAAAGAAAGTAAGGAATGAAGGGTAAATGGAAGAGAAAGGAATAAGGGTATTAGAGTGAATAAGCAAAGATGAAGGTAAGTACTACAATATATAAGCTTATATACTAGGTTTATATAACCTAAATACTCTGATTTCTGTCATATGTTATTATATATTATTATTGTGTCGTGATACATCTTATGTATATCTGCCTTACCATCGAAAGAATCTTTGTTAAATATGAGGATAACCCTATGAACTTCATACTGAATTCAATATAAATTTTTACGTAGTGTCAATTTTTACGGTAAAAACCTACAACTTAAGAAAGTGTAACAAGCGGAAGGGGCCATGAAACATAACTAGAGATGTGGAATTTGATAGAAAAAGTGAATTTATACAGTAGGTGTATTCATGTCTGTTTCTACTTTAGATGTATCATTTGGTGGCACGGTACATGTTTGCATGTATATATATATATATGTCTATATTTGTGTGACTTTGGATATATAGGTGTATTTTACGTATGCATGTATGTTTGTATGTTTATATATATATATGTATATCTGTATCTATGTATCGGTGTGTATGTTTGTATGTGGATGTGTCTCT
Organism: Euprymna scolopes; assembly: GCF_053919585.1. Taxonomy (NCBI): domain Eukaryota; kingdom Metazoa; phylum Mollusca; class Cephalopoda; order Sepiida; family Sepiolidae; genus Euprymna; species Euprymna scolopes. The sequence continues at coordinate 24,936,750 of NC_136507.1, read as the reverse complement.
GTGTCTATTGTATGTAGATGTATGTATACACACGTATATTTCTGAACTATTAGAATAGGCGGCCTCGTATAGAATTGTTGTAACAATATAGATTACAAAAATGTATGGATGTCCGAATGTTGTTTATATATATGTTATATATGTATGTATGTGTTGATATGTATATGTATGTCTGTTGTGTGCGTGTGTTTATATGTATGTATGTATATATATATGTATATGTATGTATTTATGTATGTATGTGTGTGTGTGTGTATATGTGTGTATGTGTATGTATATATATATATATGTATATATATATATATGTACATATATGTGTATATATATATACACCCGTCTGTAGTCGGGTAGCATAATATTGCATATACGAAGATGTTACCACGCTGCATAAGTAAAGAAAAATACTATTATTTGTCTCTGTATGTCTGTAATGTGTGTGTGTATATATGCGCGGGTGTAGATAAATGTTAGACATTTATAAGTGTATTGATACACGCATATAGGTACATGTGGGGTTTAGAAAACTTTCGGGTTTATATTTATTCACATTTTGTTGGTTTATTTGTTTTAATTTAATTTTACTTTATTCTTAATTTATTTTTTTATTTTTTATTTTTTTATTTTTTATTTTTTTATTTTTTATTTTTTTATTTTATTTATTTTTATTTTTTATTTTATATTTTTTATTTTTTATTTTTTATTATATTTTATATTTTTTATTTATTTTTATTTATTTATTTATTTATTTATGTATTTTATTTTTATTCATTTATATTTTTTTATTTACCTTAATGTAACTTTTACTTTATCCTCTATGTAGTTTCAGAATCATTGTCTAGTTTCAGTAAATAAAACAAAGAGTGTTCAGCATGGATTCGCTTTTGAATATATTGATTAATGTGTGTGTGTGTGTGTTGGCAGTGTCTGTATATGGATGTGTTATGTGTGTGTGTTGTGTGTATGTGTGGGTGGAGGTAGATTAAAAGGCACCGGTCAGTACTTGGTTGACCATAGCTAAGGTTATTAACTTACAGACTCTAAGACAAGAAAACTAAACTCTCAAGTACCCTATGTCATAAAAAGCCAAAAGTTAGGTTAGATGGGGGAAGGGGAAGAGAAAAAAGATGTTTATCATCTTCAGAGACCTCACTCATCCTTTTACCGTTTTTTTTTTTTTTTTTTTTTTTTTTTTGACTCCCACCCAGGTTGTATTTTTAACTTGATAAACGAAGTAGAAAAATGTATTTGGTGGAAATGTCACTTTTGAAGGTAGTTCTTGGCCTGAAGACGTAATCCCCCAACGTGGGTGATTACAGAAACATGTATGCACATATGTAGCCATTAATGTTTGTATAAATAAAATTAATATACATGCTCTGTTCACTCATTGAGCACTATTTTGGTAGACACGTGTTGTTTCATTGGATGTACTTCTAGGAAACTAAACTCTACTGGCTATATATATATATATATATATATATATATATATATATATATATATGCACGCCACTCTTTTTTTCATAGTATAGTTAAATAGAAACAGCATAAATATGTATGCAGCTTAAAATATATTTTTTTAAAATCTGGAAATAGAGTTCTAAACTTGGTTTTCAAAAGAAAAAGAAAAACTCAAATATTAGTTTGAATGAACTCTTTTAGAAAAAAAAAATCTGAAAAATTATTCAAGTCAGGTCGAAAGAAAAAAAAAATTTCACTTCCTCGTAGAAACTTTATTGGAAAATGGAAATGAACTTTTATGGATTTATGGGGGATGGTAAACCGCGCAAGAGTTTTATATATATATATAAATGTATGTATTTTTTTTTTAAATAAAAATAGAAGAATGATATGAATTTTGAGAGATGTGTTTAGAAATAACCATACTTCTGCTGTCATGCAAATCAATGTTTAATACAAAATTCTTCAACCGGTCTTTAAAAATAACTTTTTTTTTTCAGCTGCCAATGAAGATCGTCACAGACTTTTTTCAGGAACTATTAATGCCAACGCTTCGCATCAAGAATCCGATTGAGTGCATCTGAAACTCATATTGCAACAAACACAGGCTTTCTATATACAGGGAGAAATAATAAAATTGTTGCCTCAGAAAAGACATGATTCCATTTCCGTTTGAAGAAAACCGGTTTTCTTTTTTGTTACAGACCATCTACTAGTTGGCCAGTTGCATACAAATCCCAAGCGTTGAACGTTTTGTGTTTGAAAGTGACAGAACGTTCAACGAGCGAGATCAGAGATACACCGCTGTACAACTTATGCTCTTTACCGATCAAAATTATGGCAGCAGGATCATTGCCAGCATCCTCAACGTGCAAATCCGAACAGCTCAACTCATCAGAAAATCTACAAATATGGTCTTTGGTGTCGTTAGAATGAACTCGTCCAATTTCCAGCATCACGCGTTCATCTCGTCTCACCAGATACCCATAAACCATTATCCTTGAGTTGTGTCAAGGCCTTGATAAACGGCGACTACAGTTAAAAAAAAAAAATTAAGAAATAAAATAATTAAGGAACTAATTCTTAATTGGGTAATCTAATTAGGAGATTCTTGCGGAACAATACTGGCTGCATTTTGTACTTGAAAAGGTGCATGATTAGCATGGTACCAAACCAAAGAATTGGATTTGTTCAAAGAAACAACCCACTTCAGAAAAAGAAAAGTGTAGGTGGGGGTAAATTTTAAGAAAACAAAAAGGTGATTCAGTTAAATTAACGTTTCTTCCAAATTTGACGCTCCTTAATGACACGCTAACGCACTGAAGTAGGCTTGGCATGAAAATTAACAAATAAACACAAGCAATCAGCATAATCGAATTGTATCATTTCTGCACAGCCAAATTTTTTTTATGCTTATCTTTGAAAATCCATGAAGACGCTTTCATCCTCATCCTTGCATCTGCCCATCAGTTCGAATTATGGTTTGATTTTACGGCATATTTTTAGGTTATTTAATGCCGAATCCGATCATTTTGGTCAAAGTTTTTATGCTTTAAGTTCTTTATATCTTCAAATATAAATTTATTTTCCATCAATTTGGAATATTATTTCTATAAGTTTCATTATACAGGATGTTCCAAAAGTCTGGGTCAAGTCCTCATATCTGCTTAACTATGGTAGTAAAACGAGAGTGGTGCCATTTTAAAGCTAAATGCATTAAGTCTTTTGTAATTTTGCTATTGATTTTTTTTATTTCTTTTCAGATCCAGTAATGGCGTTCACTCAACCAGAAAAGGCGTTTGTGTGCTTGAATTTGCAAAAACCGAATCATGGACATCTCTCAAAATTCATATCATTCTTCTATTTTTATTTTTAAAAAAAATACATACATATATATATATATATATATATATATATATATATATATATATATATATATATATATATGTATGTATGTATGTATGTATGTAATAAAACTCTTGCACGGTTTACCATCCCCCATAAATCCATAAAAGTTCATTTCCATTTTCCAATGAAGTTTCTACGACGAAGTGAATTTTTTTTTTCTTTCGACCTGACTTGAATAATTTTTCAGATTTTTTTTTTTCTAAAAGAGTTCATTCAAACTAATATTTGAGTTTTTATTTTTCTTTTTATTTTGAAAACCAAGTTTAGAACTATTTCCAAATTTTTAAAAATATATTTTAAGCTGCATACATATTTATGCTGCTTTAAGCAAGAAAGATCTCACACCGTGCGATTTCTTTTTTTTTTTTCTTGTGGAGATTTGTGAAAAGACTGATCTATGCGCCTCCCATTCCAAGAGCGGTGGATGAGCTGAAGGACCGAATAACAGAAGCTGCTGCAACCATTGACAACACAATGCTCAGACGCGTTTGGCAAGAATTGGACTGTCGGGTTGATGTGTCATGTGACCAATGGCGCTCACATTGGACATCTTTGAACATTCCATGAAAAAATTGAGATCACGAGCTTTCTGAATATACCAGATGCGTTTTTATATCATTAATGGTTTTTTTTTTCTTTTTTCATAGGAGGCAGCACAAGCCACTTGAGGATATGGGTTAAAGAGTGTGCAGAAATCAATGGGACAATATTGTAATAACCGTTAGTAGTGGAAATTTGGTCAGTTGGATTACTTAAGGGGAACGGCTCACCATATTGTAGTCAGCTAGAAAGCAGGCAAACGGAAGACAGTTCCACAGGTGTGCAGTTCTAAGAAGCTTTGTTCATCTACGTTTAGGTTTAGTTCGAGATATTCAATATCAAAATGCGCCCAAGACTTTTGGAACACCCTATATATATAGGGTTTGTATTACTGTACACATAGATTCGAAAAAGTTGTCAAAAAACAAATATATAACAAATAAATGTTATCAAAGGCAAGATAAGTTACTTTTCTACCAAACTGGATATATTTTTCGTGTTTTTATTCAATGTAACATATTTATTCAGCTCGAAAAACATACAGTGTTTACCGATGTATTAGAAAATTCAAGATGGCGTCTCAACCCTCTTTAACACCGTAAGTATGGAAAAAGGTGTTATAAATAAAAAAAAAACTATACAAAATACTATTAAAAACCCGCCAAATACATGTCAACCTATGTCACGGTAACATATATTGAGCGAGTTTTTAACAGTATTTTATCCGGTTTTTTATTTATAACATCTTTTCCCACACTTACCGTGTTAAAGAGAGAATAAGACGCCATCTTGAATGTTCCAATACATCGGTAAACACTATGTTTTTCGAGCTGAATAAATATGTTACATTGAATAAAAACACGAAAAATATATCCAGTTTGGTAGAAAAGTAACTTATCTTGCCTTTGATAACATTTATTTGTTATATATTTGTTTTTTGACAACTTTTTCGAATCTATGTGTACAGTAATACAAACCTATATATATATATATATACACACACATATACATATATATATATATATATATATATATATACATATATATATACACACACATACTTTTTCACTTTAAACAAGGCATGTTGCCACTTGTAACATATGGAGCTACTATCTGTGACTGTCTAACAGGGTATTGTGGACAGTTGTGTAGTGAGATGTCCGTTCATATTAAATTTAAACTTGGATTAATACAGTTAGGAAAGCAAGAAACAGGGAAGGAGTTCCAAAGTTTAACAATCTAATGAAAGAAACTATTAGAGTAGACTTTTTTTTTTAGGCATCTATGGACATCTATAGTGAAGGAGTGGGATTTTGCTGTTTGTCGGGTTAGTCAGGAGGTATGTACATCGAGAGGGTACAAGTTCATCAGAGCACATTCCATTAAAATGCTTGTAAAACAAGCACAGGGATGTGACATTGTGGTGATGGGACAGAGGTTGGAACTTGGCTGATAGTGTGAGACCTATTAGATTTGAGACTCATTTGGACCCTGTCGAAGAGCGAGATGCATGAGCCCAGAAATTGCTGCTTGGTAAAGATATAGGGTGCTTGCTGGTGTGCGTAATGTTCTAGCATACTAGGGGAGTCCACCTTCTTTGCAGCAGTCGTGGCAATGTCCTCAATATATTTGTTCCAATTTCTGTTGCCCGTGAATGTTAGGCCAGGGGTTGGAAAGACAGACTCTCAGGCAGGATGTTGTGTTATTTATTATGGCAATTGTTAGTTTAAGATTTTTTGTAGTCGATAAAGGAAAGAAGCTTAGTCTTAGTAGTATTAAATGTTACAAACCAGGGCTCTACATTGCGAGTGAAACGGTCGCATTTGCGAGTGATTTTTCAAAATGGCGACTAGAAATAATGAAACGCTTATCTTTTGGCGATTGCATTTCTTTCACTGACAATCTTTCGAAGCTTACTACTGAGTGAAAAATATCTTGTCAACTATTTTTTTTTAACGAACAAAGTTAAATCATTTAAACAATAAAAGGATAATAGAACAATATACATATATATATTTTTTTAGATTGTAGTTTGCTTGAAGCATTGTTGAAGAAAATTATAAGGTAAAATTAAAAGCCAAGAACAATGCGAGATTTTTTTTTTTTATATATATATAGAGTAAAATTAAATGAAAACAAAAGAAATAAATTTCTTTTTTGTTGTTGTTTGTTTTTCTTTTTTATATATAGAGTAAAATTAAATGAAAACAAAAGAAATAAATTTATTTTTTTGTTGTTGTTTGTTTTTTCTTTTTCACACAAATTTTAACTATAAACAGTAAATTTTTTTTTCTGTTGTATTCAATGGTGTTATAAATCTCATACATTTATAACACCATTGAATACAACAGAAAAAAAAAATTTACTATTGTTTAGAGTTAAAATTTGTGTGAAAAAAAAACAAACAACAAAAAAAATAAATTTATTTCTTTTGTTTTCATTTAATTTTACTCTATATATATAAAAAAAAAAAAATCTCGCATTGTTCTTGGCTTTTAATTTTACCTTATATATTTTTTTATATATAACGAAGGATGTTTAAAAAATATCTGAAGAAATTAGAATGTTTATACCTTCAAGTATCAACATAAAATTTGTTGTATATTTAGAATTACACTTAAAAAAAAAAAAAAATCTTTATGATGTACGTACTCATCACAGAATGAAGATGTCATTCTAAAAATCATGCGGGGTTTGGCTAGTAACTTTTCTATTTTGGCTAGTGAACGAAAATATTTAGTTGTCAAAGGTCAACTAAAGATAATTTTTTCCAGAGAGCCCTGCCAACCCTTATTTAAGTTGTTTTATTAATAAGGCTAGGACAACAGCATATTCTTTTCATTGTTTTGGGTGTGTATCCGTTGATATTTTGTATGCTTTTATATAGAGTGATGTGGTTCTCGGTGTCAGATATATACTCGAGAGTCAAAACAATAAGAATATGCTGTTGTCATAGCCCTATTTATTAAATTCATGTAATCTGTTTAAAATCAATTTTATAATTATTCATAAACTAGCAAGGAGACCCAATTAATTGATTATCAACGAATGATTCAAACTATATTTTATCGTTATCAAAATCGGTGATTTTTTTCAAATAAATCAATTGATAGCCTACTCAATTGGGAACCCATAGTGCACCGAGAGGAAACTTTACATGTCTCCCCACAGTAGCTTATTCCACAAGATATTGTAATCTACATTGCACTGTAGAGAACTGTTGATTTTATAAAATTATAAATTAATGCAGAATTACTCCGACTGACAAATTTATGTGTTCTTTCGATATTGAAAGCCTTTTTACCTGCGTTTCACTCTCAGAGACTTGATATATATGCCAATGCCCTTTATCGCAGTCAGCTCCCAACTCCCCCTATTTCTGAGAATATTTTTGTGGAACTTTATGGAATTCGCCACCATGTCGATCGAATTCAGTTTTAACATTATGTACAGGCAGATAGATGGTGTTTCCATGGGTTCTCCCCTGGGAATGACTCAAGCAAATATTTTCGTAGGTTTCCACAAAAAGGGTATTTTATCTGGCTTTCAAAAACCAGATATTTATTTTCGTTATGTTGACGACACTTTTTGTTTGTTCAACAATGAAACGGAAGCAGATACCTTTTTTGCATCCCTTAATAATATTCACCCAGTTCTAAAATTTACTATAGAAAAGGAAAGTAATTCTTCCCTTCCTTTTCTAGATGTACTGGTGTGTAAAACACCTTCCATTTTCTTGACTTCCATCTACCGTAAACCTACATTCACTGGTCTTTACACACGTTGGGACTCTTTTTGCCCCACCAAACAAAAATATAATCTTATCATCTCTTATCAACACCTTTATTGTATGATATGTTCTGATAACAAATTAAATGATGAAGTCAAATTTATTACCAAGACTCTTTGCAATAATGGTTTTCCATTGCAAATCGTGGAATCTACAATTAGAAATTTTATTTCTAATTTTAATAAAATTAAACAGGCATCTGTCAACAGAGGCCCTATCTACCTACACCTACCTTGGCTAGGTAATATTAGTGAAAGATTTGCCAAGCAAATTTTTTCTGTCGTACAACAATGTTACTTTGCATCAAATACCCGTGTTGTTTTTTCTTGTAAACCCATTTTGTCTTCAATTTGTAAAGACGTTCTTCCCCCCCCCCCCACCATAACAATTCTATTATTTATTTATTTAAATGTAGCTGCGGTGTGCACTACGTCGGGCGAACGTCTCAAAGATTAGATAATAGGGTAAAACAACATGTTCCATCCAAAATTCAAAATGGAAATTATCTACCTTCGGACGTTTTGAGCAATACCCATGGCTCATCTATAGGAGAGCACCTTATAAATAATCGTATTTGCACTTCGAATTTTAATGCGGACTTTTTTTCCAGCTTTAGCAAGTCGCACTCTCTTTACCATCTCAAAATTTTAGAAACTATATATATTAAGACTCCGAGACCTTCTCTTTGCAAAAAGAGAATCTCTTAGAGTTTAATCTAGTTACTATTTAATAATTCTCCCCCCTCCCTTTTTATATACATATATTCCCTCCCTCTACTTTTTCATCTCCGATTCATTGTTTCACCCCTTTTCTTTTAAAACCGTAATTAAGCTCGATTTTAGCGCTGTTGAGTGAGCTTCGAAACCAGCAAACTGACGCATTCATTTTTATTTTTTAATTTCACAATCTAAAATAAAGAATGTTTTCGAACAGGTTTAAATTTAGTCTTTACATAGCCATAATAAAATTTTGTACTCTGCAAAAAAATATTTAAAATTATATATATATATATATATATAATGGCTTGAATTAAAGTTCAAAATGCAAAAGTCAAGTATCATGCTTCAACTGTGCCCTAAACAAAAACAAAAAAATCATTTTGAATGCACATCAGTCATATCAAACAATCTGTTGATTTTATATGCCTGGCCTTGCAGCTCGTGGGTTGATAATCGCTTAAATTTAAGATTAAAATAAAAAAGTCAAGCATCATGATGCAAATGTGCTATAAATAGAAACGTTCATTTTGAATGCACCCCTGTCGTATCCAAGAACCAACTATTGATTTTATATGTTGGGGTTTTCAGCTTGTACGGTAATAAAACTTCTTAAATGCACTTGTGATGTTAGGCTGTGTAAGATGTTAACATTGGTCAAAATCGCTTGTTCTTTCTTCATCGGATTATTTTAATTATATCAAAGATATTCCAATACAAAACCTATCTAAGAACACTGCCAGATACATAAAGTACCTTCGTCTAAAATTTCATAAAAATCGGTCCAGCTGTTTTTAAGCCCATAGAATACAAACTCGTACACACATATCTTAAAAGGAGATCAGCTTAGTCTTACTCGCAATAAATGTCACCATTCAACGACGGAGGTTATTTTCTAAGGATTTAGCCATTGTCTTGGATTTATGTACATCTGTTCTTCCCTCATGCATGTTATAGAGCATTGTATCATCAGCAAATATACCCATCTCGGACTCAATATTATCGGGGAGGTCATTGATGAATATCAGGAATAATAGTGGTTCAAGGATCGACCCGAGCCATTTCCGAATTAATGTTATACTGCTTGAATGGACGTCTATCAATGACAACCTGAATAATCCTATTGTCTAAAAAGGATCTAATTACATTTAGTATTTGTCCAGTTATACCATATTTGATTTTCAGTACAGCCCTTCATGCCAAACTTTGTCAAAGGCCTTATATATATTGAGGACTACGGCCCCAGCTTCACCTGCCTTATCCAGTGCATGGTATATGCACTCAGAAAGGATTTAAAATATCTGCAGTAGATCGACATTTCCTAAATCTGTACTATTTGTCAGAAAGATTAGCTTTTGCAAGGTGGTGGACTAGTGCTTGATTGCTTAGCATGTCAAAGATTTTAGCAAAGAGGGGGAGGAGACATAGGGCGATAAATGAGAGGGTTGGTCTTTTCGTCAGAATTCTTGTACGCTAGCTATTACACACACAAAGTTCCTTTTATATAAGAGAGATTTTATGCATATAACTGCTTTGCCAAGGTCGCTGGAAAAATGGTGGGATCCTTCTACCGCTCCAGTAGACATCTTACTCCTGATGCAATTCTCTACCTATATAAAAGCCAGGTTCGGCCAACGATGGAGTACAGTTGCCACATCTGTGGCAGGAGATACTAAAAGCAGCTTATCCTGCCTTGACAGAGTTCAAAATAGACTTCGGTGCTTAGTGGGGTGGAGGTGGAGTGCCCTTTTCTTTTTCCTGCAACCTCTTTCCCACAGAAGAGATATTGCGAGCGTGTCTCTGTTTTATCGTTATTTTCATGGCAAATGCTCAGCTGAGCTCCGATCTATGCTTCCCCCCCTTGCCAAACTTTCACAAAAAAAAAACACCCGTCTAGCCAAAACCACTATCAATAATTTCCCACACTTTTTATCTGTGCCTAAACCTAAATGCAGAGTCCATGAACAAAGCTTCTTTCTTAGAACTGCACGCCTGTAGAACTCTTCCGATTACTTGCTTTCCAGCTGACTACAATCTGATTGTCTTCAAGTCCAATGTAAACAAGTTCTTGATGAACCGTCCCCCTAAATAATCCAATTTACAAAATTCCCACTACTTATGTTTACTACGCTATAATTACATTGACTAATCTATACCCATTAACCTTTATCCTCGAGTGGCCTCCGGGCCTTGATAAGTAGTGATTTCTGTGTAAAAAAAAAAAAAACAAGAAAAAAAAAGTGCTTTCATTCATAAATATAAAAATCAAACCATTCCTGTACATTCCTTGACGTCACACCTACATCAAATGTTTCATTTATACAAACGTTTACAATATATACATGTACAAGGAAAAGACTACATGTCGCCCAGAGACCATTAATCTAACTCGATTCTTTTTAAACGTATAATTTTCATGTCTTTTATATAAATCGATTGTGCGTATTTGGATTCTTCAGAACTACTGTTCTCGTCTTGAATGTTATTTGTTTCAGTCGATGTAACCTCCGGCCTTCTGCAGGTTTGTCTTGTTGGGCTCTGGGAATCTTGTAGATCATGGCGTATGGGATAAAATACTTGATAAAATCCAGTTGTAACAGTTGCACTTCTGGAGGCGAGACTCGAAGACAATAATGATGATTCAATAAATATTCCTTTAAAATATTTTTCTTTTTGTCCCTCACTCCAAGTAATGCCTCCTAATTTTCTTATTCTGCCAGAATGGATCAGAGGAAACTGCAAATTGCATTTTTGATGATCCGAAAGTTTCATGTGCTGCAGATATTGATGGTTGGTTGGTTGTTTTTGTTTTACGGCGTATCAACCCTTTTCGGGTTATTTAATGCCGAATCCAAAGATTTTGAAGAAAAATTTTTTTAATAGAATATATTTGTTGTTTTCAAGTCAGTTTCTATTTAACCCATAGTTGGGACCCTAACAGATACTACCACTCTGGGTCAGAGTGGACCTGGGAGCAATGGTAATTAAAGGGTGGCTCCACACTCCCCAAAGCCCACAAGCTGGGGCCTCACCACTGGATATAGTTTAAGGTCATATCCAGGACCCCCATTGAGGGATTTTTACCCTCTGCAGGGGGGGCAGTCGGCATATTCTAATGCCCCACCAACAGGGCCGTTGATGGTGGGAGACTGGATTAAATAAATGGTTCCATTCAAAGTTAGTATTTGTCCAGTTACACCATATGATTTGATTTTCTATAGCAGCCCTTCATGTCAGACTTTGTCAAAGGCCTTGTATATATTGAGGACTACGGCCCCAGCTCCACCCGCCTTATCCAGTGCATGGTATACGCGTTCAGAAATGACTTAAAATATCTGCAGTAGAACATCTAAATCTGTACTGCTTGTCAAAAAGAAGATTAGCTTTTGCAAGGCGGTGGAACATGCTACCTCGGTGGATTAAATAAACGGTTCCATTCAAAATTCCATGCAGATTCCCCGAGTTCGACAGAAGAGTCCCGAGTTTAATAAGGTACACCTGAACAAGGCCCGAGTTTACATCGACCGATGCGGAAGATGAGAACAGTGGTATGAAGAACTCAAATAACAAATAAAAATTCAGAAACGTAAATTGATTAACGTTTCGTCTTTATTTCAAGACTTTTTCAAGGATTGATTTAAAGAGATAATATACAAGTAAAATCAGCAGTAGAAAATATTTTGTGCCTGTGTGATGTGAAAAGAATTTTTTTTTCTTTCTTTCAACAAACAGACACTGTCAAGAATTGTATAAGTCAACTGAATTAAAGGAATAAATTATAAGATCGTCAACATCATGAATTTTAGAATATAGGTTTTTGTCATTTATTCTCTCTCTCTCTCTATATATATATATATAGTTTATATTTTTTGGAAAAAAGGATTCCAGCAGAGTGCTCTATTACAGGGTTCTATGGACAAATTTATCTTTAGTTGACCTTTGACAACTAAATATTTGCGTTTACTAGCCAAATAAAAAAGTTACTAGCTAAAACCACATGATTTTTAGAATATGACATCTTCGTTCTGCGAAGAGTCTGTAGATTATAAAGAGATTTCTGTATATTTTTAAATAAGTGTAATTCTAAATATACATCAAATTTTATGTATAAATACTCTGGTTTCTTCAGATTTTTTTTTTTTTTAATAGCCTTCGTAAAATAAAAAAAAGAGTATGTTCTATTAAACTTTTATTGTTTAAATAATTTTACTTTGTTCGTTTTATTAAAAAAAAAAAGTTGAAAAGATATTTTTCACTCAGTAGTGAGCCTTGGAAGATTGTCAGTGAAAGAAATGCAATCGCTAAAAGATAAGCGTTTCATTATTTCTAGTCGCCATTTTGAAAAAAAAATCACTCGCAAATTTGACTGTTTCACTTGCAATGTAAAGCCCTGATAAACCATAGCATTTAATTATTTTGCATATCTTATGCTCACCCACCCTATATTTTAGTTCCCTACTTTTTGGATTACTTAAGTAAACAGCTACTCGTATTTTATCTATCAGTAATCTACACATCTAGAAAAGTGAGAATGTGTTTGTGAGGGCAATTTTCAACCTATTAGATTGAGAAGAAAGTTCTTTCGGAATTTTTAATTTTGGGTTAAAAAAATCAGCATGTCAACAGAAAAGGCCCAATTCCCCACTACAATGCCCAACTGCACGTTGCTAAACCAACCCTGAAGAAGTTCTACAAAAGCACCTCATCCACCATACTCTCCAGACCTCTCACCTACTGACTTCCATTTTTTTTTTTTTTTTTATTAGCATCTCAACAACTTTCTGCGTGAGAAATGCTTCAAAAACTAAGCGACATCAAAAAACGCTTTTCACGACTTCATCGCCACCAGAATGATTTTGGCATAAATACATTTGTACTGTGTTGGCAAAATTTTGTCGATTCTGATGGTGCGTGTTAGGGTTAGGGTTAGCTTATTTTGATCAATAGACTTTGGTTTGAGCCGAGATATGTTCACCAGAATTTAAAAGTTAAAAACCGCAAGAACTTTCTTGTCAACCTGATGTATGTTGAACGAATTTTTGATCTACAGACTTGAAATTTGGTATATAGGGTATTCAGACATGTGGAAACGTTTTATTCAGATTTAATAAAAAAAGGGCTGCTAAGGGGTCAAAATTGAACAATTGGTACGTGGGGGGGGGTTATCGGATTCTTATGTTTGTCACCTGTTCCACGATTGCACATGTTCAAATCGTTCACATGACAGCTTCTTTAACTTAATAAGGTTTGAAAACACGTTTTAAAGATCTTATCAAGCTGGCATAATGGTTATCGTACTTGACTAATTGTCTTTAAGTTTTGATTTCGATCTAAGCTAAAGTTTTTTTTTTTTTTTTACTTGGAAGTGAACGGCTTAGAAAAAAAAATAATACTCATATGCACATGTCCCAGTTTCTTTCCGTTTTTTTTTTTTTTTTTTTTACTTTTTTTTATTAAGAAATTTAACGTTACGTTTAATACCGGGCAACGCTGGGTACACCTGCTAGTATTTTATATGTTGATTTGAACATATTTCTTTCAATGGAATGAAAAAAAAAAAAAACATTTACCATCTTTATATAGAATTTAGACATCAAAACCATTTAAAATTAGTTCCGAATAATATTTTCTAACATTTTGTCTTTTCATTTTGAAACTGATTTTCAATTAAAAAACAAAATCAATCATTTTACTCAATATCAAAATAGCCCTAGGATATCTATACCTATTGAGCTTATTATATATCTACATTACAACGAGCACTGTTTTCTTTTAATAGTATTAATACATTTACTAATACATTAAAATAAACTCTGCTCTTTACACTCTGGGTCTAATTCCCTCAATATATATATATATATATATATATATATATATATATATATATATATATATATACACACACACAGAGGAGTGAGGAGACAGTACAATCAGAATGGAAATAGTCTTTTGGTCTGATCGTCTTTGTGAAACGTGTTGAATTGATTTGTACAAGTTGTGCCGTTAATTAGAAGCAAGCGAAAGCATCGATAAGTGATGAAAAGCGTCCACGCACGATTTAATTAAAAGTCTGTAATATTCCATGAAGATAATGTATGGTCACAAGGTGCTTTTGCTAATCAAGGAGAAAATGTTTCAATTTTCGAATGAAAGCTTTTACACACAAGCATTTGTCAGCACGCTATGTATAATCGTTTACTGCACAGTGACAACAAAATCACTCGTTTTTAGATGTAGTTAGAAACAGGGACACTGATTTAGGAGTCTGTGAGAATTGATTAGAATGACAAGAGAAAAAGGAAGCCCGGGGAACGCGACCAGGAAAGAGTGGGGGGAACGCGACCAGGAAAGAGAGGGGGGGAACGCGACCAGGAAAGAGAGGGGGGGGAACGCGACCAGGAAAGAGAGGGGGGGAACGCGACCAGGAAAGAGAGGGGGGGAACGCGACCAGGAAAGAGAGGGGGGAACGCGACCAGGAAAGAGAGGGGGGGAACGCGACCAGGAAAGAGAGGGGGGGACGCGACCAGGAAAGAGAGAGGGGGGGACGCGACCAGGAAAGAGAGGGGGGGGGACGCGACCAGGAAAGAGAGGGGGGGAACGCGACCAGGAAAGAGAGGGGGGGAACGCGACCAGGAAAGAGAGGGGGGAACGCGACCAGGAAAGAGAGGGGGAACGCGACCAGGAAAGAGAGGGGGAACGCGACCAGGAAAGAGAGGAATTCGATGGGAACATGACGAGAAAAAAGAATTTACGAGACAAAAACGAATACGAGAAAATAGGAAAACAGAACCAACGAAAAAAAAAAAAACATGAAAAACACTACACAATTAAACATGGCCAAAATAAAATTAGAATATAAAAAAAAAAAGTCATTTTTTTTTTTTAAGAGTATTCATTTCTCTGGAGACAGGAGGCTGACATTCATTACTTTCACCCACCTTTCCCCTATAAATTTTGATGCAGTCTCGATACATTCTGAACACTCCTTGAAACTCTAATCGAATCACAGCCAATGATTAAAAATTATCGCGACAAGCAAAAAATATCGAGGCATTCATTACATGGACACTTCTCTCCATTCCGGTCATAAACATTCAATGTGTGTGCTTTCTCGCTTGTTGCAATCTAACGCAACATTTTAACGTTTCTAAAAAAAAAAATAAAAAAAATCGTTGCATATTTCATAGCAGTACTAAGCTTTTCAAGATGTGTAGATATAAATAATGGGGGAGGGGGGCAATATTATTCCTTGATTCCGATATAATTACAGATTCTTTGGAAATTTCTAAATTATAAGTTGTATTTTTTTTTTTTCGTGTTATAAAATTTTATGAAATGTGTGCATATATGTTAACAAAAACAAAGTACACGAGAGGAGAGGCGTACATTACACAAAATGTTTATAATTTTATTCTCAAATATTTTTCTCATAATTGATTTAAACTAATGATTTTATAAACCCCGTGAAAATTTCATCTATATATTTCATGTGCCATTTTTAGCCAACTTGTGCCTTTATTTGAGCTAGTTTTACTTTGTTGTTTCTTCAAATTCTATTTTAACTAAATCTGTTATTATCTATAAATTTCAGTTTCACTGGTAATTTAAAAACAAATATTTTTCATTCGTACTTATGTTGGAAAATTAAATTTTAAACCAAAACAAATTAAAAGAATCGTTTTTGGAATCTGAAATTAGACTAATTTCCCCCCCCCCCCGATTTTGATAGCCCCAAAAGTTTTAATTTTTCCGATTTCCAATTCCCAGTAATCGTCCCCAACATTAGCAGATTTATCGGGTTTGTATTGTATACAGATTCGAAAAAGTTGTCAAAAAACAAATATATAACAAATAAATGTTATCAAAGGCAAGATAAGTTACTTTTCTACCTAACTGGATGATTTTCTAGTGTTTTTATTTAATGTAACATGTTTATTCAGATAGAAAAAACAGTGTTTACCGATGCATTGGAAATTTTTAAATGGCGCCCGACTCTCTCTTTGAGATGGTAAGTTTGGGAAAAGGAGTTAAAAATAAAAATATATAAGAAATACTGTTAAAACCCAACCGAATATATGTCAGCCTATATTACGGTAACATATATTGAGCGAGTTTCTGACATTATCATGTCTATTTTTTTTTATTTATAACTCTTTTTCCAAACCTTACCGTGTCTAAGAGAGAGTCGGGTGCCATTTTAAATTTTCCAACACATCGGTAAACACTATGTTTTTCGAGCTGAATAAACATGTTACATTAAATAAAAACCCTAAAATAAATATCCAGTTAGGTAGAAAAGTAACTTATCTTGCTTTTGATAGCATTTATTTGTTATATATTTGTTTTTTGACAACTTTTTCGAATCTATGTGTATGCTAATACAAACCCGATTTATCAATTAATAGATTATTGATATCAAAGCCGTCACCATCTTTTTCGGCAACATGTCGCATGCTGGCGGTGGTTGCAAAGATGCGAGTGCTATCACTATCCACTGTTGGGTTGTATGGAGAGGCTGGGGGAGGGAGAAGCGGCTGTCAATTTCATCTAGGCACATCTCATTCGACATTCGGAGCAAAGCGTTTTTAATCTATTTTCATTGTGGCATGTTGCACCGCAGGGAGACATACCCCCCCCCCCCGGAGCACCCCAAATGTACAATAGCTCCAGATGAGAACAGTAGTCCAAATAATACAAATAACTAATCTTTATCTAAAAAATTCAGAAACACTATATCAGGATTGGTTGGTTGTTTTTGTTTTACGGCATATCAATCTTTTTCAGGTTATTTAATGCCGAATCTAGTTATTTTGAGGAACGATTTTAATGGAGTATATATATATTTTTTTTAAGTCAGATTCTATTTAACCCATAGCTGGGACCCTAACAGGTACTACCACCGGGTCAGAGTGGACCTGGGAACAATGGCAATTAAAGGGTGGCTCCACACTCCCCAAGGCCCGCAAGCTGGGGCCTCACCATCGGATATAGTTTTAGGTCATATCCAGGACCCTAATCTCTTTAAATAAAATATTTGCCTTCGAAAATCTGTTCCTTCCATCATCATTTGCTAAGGAAATCAGTATCTTCAGACAGCCTGAACTAGTAGCATCAGATGAAGACCTGGGAGCAAGGAGGCTGATGTCAATTCTTACATCCAATCACATCTCCTTCAACATTCGGAGCAAAGCGTTTTCAATCTGTTTTCATTGTGTCACGTTGCATGACAGGGAGACATGGACCCCCAAGCACTCCTAGTCTGCAACAGCTTCAGTATAATAATTATGCCATGAACAGGTGCATATGCAGCTGCAAACTGCAAGAAAAGATTGCATTACAGATGCATTATGCACTCGGCATCTCTTGTGGTTCAGCCATGTACAGTATCAACTCAATAACGGGTTTGAATATCCGATCATTGGATGACATGGTAGACAAGACATTCGGATCGATCATGTTCTTACCCTGAGCATTATTCCTACAACATATCTGCCGATGTAACCTCTAATCTTCTTCAGGTGTATACCTGGGCAGGAGCTGTTAGAAACACCTTATTCTGCCTTGACAGAGTTCAAAATATACATTGTAGCCTAGTAGGGAATGTCTTTTTTCCTTCCTTGCAATCTCTTTCGCACAGAAGAAATGTTGCGAGCCTCTGCTCTGTCATTATTTTCATGGCAAGTGCTCGTCTGAGCTACAATTTATGATACTCCTTGCCAAACTTTCCAAAAAACACTCGTCTAGCTAAAACCACTATTAAGAATTTCCTCAACTCTTTATCTGTGCCTACACCTAAATGTGGATTCCATGAACAAAGCTTCGTCTTAAGAACTACACGCCTGTGGAACTCTTCCATTTACCTATTTTCCATCTTCAAGCCCAATGTAAACAAATTCTTGATGAGCCATCCCTTTAAGTAATCCAATTTACCAAATTTCCACTAATGATTACTACAATATTATCCTATTGACTACTGTACACTCATTAATCTTTATCCTCGAGTGGCCTCCGGGCTTTGATAAATGGTGACGCCTACATAGAAAAAATTTTTTAAATATCTTGTTGAACTTGAGAATCTATCTGATGAACTAAAATCTGCAAGACGTTGAAATGCATAAGAAGCGATATGACTACGTGCAACCTGATTGGACAAAATTTCACGCATGGATAGCCAGTGTGAGACCTTGCACAATGGGGAGTGGACAATAGGTTGTATTTGTTTAAGTTAAACGGCATATCAACCATCTTTGGGTTATTTAAGTCATCTTGGATTTATAAAACAAAATTGTTTTTGTTTTAGCAGAACATGATTGAGTTTAGTAATGGAATAGAAAAAAAAAATAACAATGACAATGTTTGGTGCATTTCTGCTCAGGAAGACAGAAGCATTCCCGAGTTTGACGAAAATTAAACCTGAATAAGGTCGGAGGTTACTTCGACCGAAACGCTGTGAAAATTACATTCAAGATGAGAACAGTAGTCCAACGAATCCAAATAATACGAATAACCAATCCTCATCTCAAAAAAAAAAAAAAAAAAGACAACAGTGTTCTCAACTCTCTTCAAATAAAATATGTCCTTCAAAATTCGTTTTATTTTCTTCATTCGCTAAATACATGTATCAATGATTAATGATGACTAGCAAGACCTGTGGAAATTCCACAGGGGACTCATTCATAAGTAATATATTGATGTTGCCATTCTGTAGATATTCAGCGTGACATGGCGACGCTGATATTATTGCAGCTTTATTGTTAAAACTGCAAAAGTATTTATCCAAGCTAGCAGGGACGCCTTGTAAAACCCGGTCGTAAAGTACGCTTAAATGTATTTTAATTCTTGCAGATTTCGTATATATTATAGAGTTAATGTTCTATCGATTTTTATATATTATAAAGTTGCGATTTAAAAAATAAAAAATATATCTACATGACTTGGGTTCATACCGAATCCCAAACGTATTAAGAATATAAAGATAAAATTATAAAGAAAAATAGATTACTAAGGTGTCATCAGCTAAAATCGAAACCAAGAAGAATTGATAAAATTATTTTTTAAGAATAGATTATTGGAGTACCATTAGCTATAATCGAAACCGAAACCAAAACTTATGAAATATTTTTGGTAAAATTGTTTATTACAAGATATGGAAGTACAAAACAATTACATGACCCGGATGTAAGCGTGACAAAGAAAATAACACATGCTATCGTATTAATATATAGATAAATCATTTTTGGTCAGGATTAGTTGGTTGGTTGTCTTTGTTTTACGGCATATCAACCCTTTTCGGGTTATTTAATGCCGAATCCAAAGATTTTGAAGAAAAATTTTTTTAGTAGAATATATTTGTTGTTTTCACGTCGGTTTCTATTTAACCCATAGTTGGGACCCTAACAGATACTACCACTCCGGGTGAGAGTGGACCTGGGAGCAATGGTAATTAAAGGGTGGCTCCACACTCCCCAAAGCCCACAAGCTGGGGCCTCACCACTGGATATAGTTTAAGGTCATATCCAGGACCCCCATTGAGGGATTTTTACCCTCTGCAGGGGGGCAGTCGGCGTATTCTAATGCCCCACCGACAGGGCGTTTTGGTCAGGAAGCCAGCATCTTCAGACAGTCTGAGCTGATAGCATCAGATGCCCTAACAGGTGTTACCCCCACCCAAGGCCAAAGTGGACCCGGAAGTAGTGGTAACTAAGGAGCAAATTCATATCCCTCACAGACCCCAAATGGGGCCTCACCACTAGATCTTAAAGGTCATACTTATGACGAGGAGTCTGAGATACTCATAAGCATCCTAACTAAACAAAATAGACTTCGTAGCCTCGTAGGAGATGTCCTTTTCTCCTCCTTGCAACCTCTATCTCACAGAAGAGATGTTGCGAGTTTGTCTCTGATGTATCGTTATTTTCATGGAAAGTGTTCGACTGAGCTTCAATCTATGGTCCACCCTCGCCAAACTTTCACAAGAAACACTCGTCTAGCTGTAAACACTATCAATAATTCCCCCCCACTCTTTATCTGTGCCTAAACCTAGATTCCATGAACAAAGCTTCTTTCTTAGAACTGCACGCCTGTGGAATTGTCTTCCGTTTTCCTGCTTTCCAGCTGACTACAATATGGTTGTGTTCAAGTCTAACGTAAATAAGTTCTTGATGAGCCGCTCCATATAAGTTATCAAATTTACCAAATTTTCATTACTAATGATTACTATATTGTCCAATTTCTACTGTACACTCTTTAACCCTTATCCTTGAGTGGCCTCTTGGCCTTGATAATGTGGTGATGCCTATGTAAACAAAAAAGAAAAAAAAAAAAAACTACCAAAAATTATACGCTTAAAGAATGACATTTTTTGTGCAAAATAATGTGTGAGCTTTTATCAGAAATATCACTTTTACAATTGATTTTTACAAGTACTCTCACTAATAAAGAACAATATTTTGATTGATTGGTGACAGGCTGGTTGGCTGCCGACCAGCTGAGTTTAGTCAATTTTGAAAATGACCTTCCGAAAATGACCTTTTGTTTGCCAAGTTATTACGATGGTGACTATAATGCACCGTGATCAATTCACAGAAGATATGTTGGTCGAAGAAAAAGAAAAAAAAATTAAAACGAAAAATATTTAAACTATTATTGTTGTGGCCCTGAGAAAGAGTCATAAAGAAAGACGCGACAACAGGTTTAGGTAGTAATTGTCTGTATTTTTGAGATGCGGTGTTTTCATTGATTGAGATTGTCGGACTGACTTCCTCATCTTGGTTGTAATAGTCACAACGTTTCGACCGTTTTGCCCTCCGGCCTTCATCAGGTGTTTTGTATCGAACTTGGGAACCGTTTGTTAGGAGTCTCGAACCCAACCCTTTACTGAGTTCAATCCTGAACAAAGGCAGTGAAAAGTAACATTCAAAACAGAGAATCAGCAACTATGTCCCAGAGCCTAGCTGGAGTCCGAACACGGTACCCCTGTAATAATAATAAAGGATTGGGTTCGAGACTCCTAAAAAACGGTTCCCCAGTTCGATTCAAAACACCTGATGAAGGCCAGAGGGCAAAACGGCTGAAACGTTGTGACTATAACAACCAAGATGAGGAAGTCAGTCCGACAATCTCAATCATGGTTTAGGTAGAAAGAAAACATTCACATTTGGATTGTTCGGACGACTGTTCTTATCTTAAATGTAATTTTCACGACGTTTCAGTCTATGTAACCTCCGACCTTATTCAGGTGCATCTTGTCGAAGTCGGGAATGTTTCTGTTCAACTTGGGAATTTGGACGGAATTTCGAATGAAATCTTTTATTTACTTCATACAGCATGGAAAAAAAAAATATTAGAGAGCAAAGTTATATTTTATGATGTGCATCCAGTAGTTTCGTATCTAAAAAATAAAACTGAAGCTTTTACCAAACAGTTGCAACAGATATCAGTGGTGACTAGTTGCGAGAACTCTGTTGCAATCCTCAGCCATCTGTGGTCTATTCTCTCTCCTAAAAATTCATTTTTTTTATACTCGTATTAAGCCAGATAGCACGTGTTATCACACAAATTGGCAACTCCACATTCCTCTAACAAACAAATTCACTCGAATGTGACAATTTCCAAAAAACGAATGATTCCTGTAAAACCAAAAAGAAAAAAAAAATTGAAAAATAATTTTCTTTTAGATAAAAGAAATCGCCGTTATCACAGGGGGGGGGGGCAACAAAGGTGTATGATGTGATGTAAATCCAGTAGTTTTGCTTTTTTGAGAATAAGACTTTTACCAAACTGTTGTAGTTGTCACAGATGTTGGTGGTGACTAGTTGCAAGAGCTCTATTGCAATCATCAGCCGTCAGTGGCCTATCCTCTCTCCTTACTGCTAAGCGTGAACCTGGGAGTAAGCATAACTAAGAGGCGACTCCATGGCACCCAAGTGGATGTTTTCTAAAGTCATGCTGAGGACCGAAGAGCAAGACAACCATTGGACCGATCAAATTGATCTGTAAATGCGATATATCAAGTGTGATCCAAAATTACTCAAAATTATGGACAGAGACATTTTAATGTAACCAACGCAGAGACCAATCAGAGTCAGAGAAGGAATGTGTGGGGACAAATATCTGCCAATTGCAACGAGCAAATAAAACAAATGGCCGATCAATTGATTGCATTGGGCAACAGTTCGATATTGATTAATTACAAGCACTAATTTTAAATTGTTTAACAGGGAACCTTGAATGGCGCGAGTTGCTGCCAAATGGTCGCAGTCACCAGAAGGTGTTATCCAATTCGTGTTGATAAGACACGATCAGGTATGAAATCAGTCGGGCAAGAACAGAGCAGTTCGCAATAGTGGGCAGGGAGAAGTGGGTAATTTTTGCAGGAATTTATCAGGTGAGAAATTTTATTTGCAATCCATGCATTAATTCGGCAAGTTTTCTAGCATTGCCCGGGAGAAACTAATAAGAAAATAAACAAGTTTTAAACTATTATAACTCCTCCCATCGTCAGTAACTGTCAACACATCTTTGTCAGATGGCTTCAATATAAACATTAGAACTAAATTAACCAAGTATATATATAAAAACGAAAATGTGTGCATGTTTGTATGTATGTATGTGTGTTTGTATGTCTTGCAAAAACTTTCAACACGGGTCACAGATTTTTGCTAGATAGGTATCATTTTAAAGTTCCAACCTTCGCCCGACAAATATCGACAAATATCGAAAAATTGGCCAAAAACATTAATTCCTTTACCCTAAAATAATCAGTTTGGTACAGGGAGAGGTGCCGAAAAAACCGTTCCTTCATTTTCTCAGTTTTGTACAGGGAGGGGTGCCGAAAAAACCGTTCCTTCATTTTCTCTGCTCCTGCTACTATGACAATGACGTCATGTTTGACCTAGAAAACGTTGACGTTAGTTTAAAACCACCCGCAAGTGTTTTTAAAGGTTTAATTTTATCCGTGCTCAGTTGTATGTCTCTTTGGCATAAGGGTAACGTGTCGGGCGATTTTTTTTCCGCCTTAGCTTCGATGTTTCGGGTTCAAGCCTGTCTTTCTACCTAAACTGTTTTTCCTCTTTTACACCTTTTTTTTTTTTTTTACGTTTGTTCACTGTTTTGCTTTTTTTTTGGTTTTTCCAATTTTTCTTAACATCGTGTCTTTTTTATAATATTAAAATAGAGTTACCCTCTTGTACATACACACCCCCAAACACCCGGGCAACGCCGGGTATTCCCGCTAGTAAATCTAATAAAAGCAAAAATGTGTGTGTGTGTGTGTGTGTGTGTGTGTGTGTGTATATGTCTCGCAAAAACTTTTGACACGGGCCACAGATTTTTGCCAGATAGGTATCATTTTAAAGCTCCAACCGTCGCCCGACAAATATCAAAAGATTGGCCAAAAACATTAATTCCTTCACCCTAAACTGGGCCCTTTTCTACAAGGAGGGTGCCGAAAAAATCGTTCTTTCATTTTCTCTCATCCTGCTACTACGACAATGACGTCATGTTTGACCTAGAAAACGTTGACGTTAGTTTCAACCACCTGCAAGTGTTTTTAAAGGTTTAATTTTATCCGTTATTAAGTGTATGTCTCTTTGGCGTAGGGGTAACGTGTCGGGCATTTCTTTTTCCGCCTTAGCCCCGATGCTTCAAGTTTAAGCCCGTCTTTCTACCTAAACCTTTTTTTTTTCCTCTTTTACACCTTTTTTTCCTTTTTTTACGTTTGTTCGCTGTTTTGCTTTTTCCAATTTTTCTTAACATCGTGATTTTTTTATAATAGTAAAACAGGGTCACCCTCTCCTACATACACACCCCCAAACACCCGGGCAACGCCGGGTACCCCCCCCCCCGCTAGTATATATATAAATCTCACTTGTCTCGGTTAAAATCTTTTCTCTCTAATTAATTCCTCCTTCCCCCGCTACTACTTACACCGTTTTCAGGATCGTTCACAAGGGATGGTTACGAAGGAACACCGGTTTGGGTTTTCTTTATTTCGTAGTTGCTAAAAAAAAACTGGAATGGAATTTTACCATGCCTTTCCGTTCTATGCTTTCTACTGTGTGAAACGCACCATGGACTTAACCGAATAGAAGGGTTATTTATGCTATTTTTTTTCGCTGTTTTTTTTTTTTGTTTGTTTTTCCAAACACGTTCATTTTTTCCCTTAATTTTGCTTTTTGTTTCTTCGATTTCTTTTTAAAACGAAGTTTTACGTTTGTTGGCTGTTTTTTTTTTTGGGGGGGGGGTCTGGTTTTTCCGATTTTTAAAGTTTAACATCGTTTTTTTTTTTTTTAATATTTTAACAGGGTTATTCGCTTATTCTTTACTTTACCCACCCCCTTTACACACACACACACACCTCCACACACCCGGACAACACTGGGTACCCCCGCTAGTGTATATATGTATATATATGAAATTGGTATATTTAGGCAGCATTTTTACATCGAAGCAGACATTAAATACAACGGAGATGCTTTTCGTTATATATCTTCATCCAGGCAAGAACAGAATAGTTAGTAATAGTGGATGAGGGGGGGGGGTAATTTTCGTAAGAATTTATCGGGTGAGAAATTTTAATCGGTTAATTAACTTTTAATATTATATACTCAACCTCCCATCACTTTGTTTGCTTTTCACTTTTCTACTTTCCATTTTCGCCCCTATTCACTTTCATCTCATCAACTCCATGAATTCCACCTGAAGATGATTCGCAGTTGAATCGAAAACGCTAATGGTACTGGTGCATTTATAGGTGTATCAGAATTTTGGGGGAATTTTTGACACCCCTAACACAAAACTGCAAATAAAATATAAAAAAACTCGTAATTTCTCTTAAAAGTGGGTTGTTTATTTTCTTTATGGAATATACTTCCAAAATAAACTATTAAAGTTGCATAAAAAGTAATAGAAATATTTATTTTTATTTTTTAAAAAACAGTAATGAAATTGAATTTTACGAGTTCAGTATTTTTCAATTTTTAAACTTTAAAAATCTATCAAAATTTTTCTATGGATTCTATTTTTACGACATTTTCAGGGTCAATGTTAAATTTCATGCTCTTTCCAATAAACCGAATATAATATTTTAGACAAACGTTTTTTTTTAGTTTAATTCACGCCCCCCCCCCCACCATTCTGAAATGTCTATTAAAAAGTAAATAATTAATTTACTCAAAGTTTTATATATCACAAATTGAAGATAAGAGATCAATAAATAATATATTCAAATTTAAAACAAAAGTGTTTTTTTTTTTTTTTTTTTTTTTTTTTTTTTTTTTTTTTTTTTTTTTTACAAATTTACCTGTAAAGTCCAAAGCTTAAAACTTTTTTTTTTTTTTTTTTTAAATCACATTTTTTTTTGTTTGTTTTGTTATAACACCTTGGTCCTTGCTCCTTTACTTGAAAACAAAAATTAGGTTTGAATTACATTTTACGAGTAGTTGTAAGCTTGGAAAGACAGGAGGTCGAATTATTCAATATATTTCATGCATTCGTAAGGTCAGTTTCTGACACACCTATCCCATCACTCGATAAAATTTATCATGCAGTTTATGTGTCACTTTTCTACTTTCCATTTTCGCTCATATTCACTTTCATCTCATCAACTCCATTAATTCCACCTGAAGATGATTCACAGTTGAATCGAAAACGCTCATGATAACTATAGAACTTTCATTAATATTTTTGATCCCGATATAAAAAACATTGCACGGAAAATCGAAAGAATAATAATAAAAAAGAATCATAAAGCAAAGTATTTACAAACACACACACATATATATATATATATATATACATATATATATATACATACATATACATACATACATACATACATACATACATACACACACACACACACACATACACTTGTGTGTGTATACAGGGTGCCCACAAAGTCTGGCTACATAATGTAGCCAGACTTTGTGGACACCCTGTATATATATATAGATAGATAGATAGAGAGCGAGCGAGCGAGCGAGTCTTGGAAGATTTTAACCTTTAAAACTATACCAAAAAATTTTTTATCATTCGTTAGAAAACTATTTAGTCATTCAATCACCTGCAATCACTGCATCAACTTGCTCTCTCGAATTCACTATAGCACCAGTAATAATTTATTTTTAAGGGAGCATCAGTTGTTTACCATGAAACACTGTTTCGGCAATTCAATATATATATATATATATATATATATATATCCATCCCTTTTGGGATCATTTTTCTATTACAAAGAATGACTTCACTAAAGAAAAGTGCATTTTTTTTATTACATTTATTGCATTATTAAAATAAGCTAAATCATTTAACTAAAGTCGAAATAAATTCCTTTATTAAAAAACGTGGTTGGAATGATTCCAGGAAAATTCACTTTTCTATATATTTAATACCGTTTCCCTTTACAGAGATAGTGCAATGTCGAATTGAGGCCCCCATCCACCCCCCCCCCCACTCCCTCTCGCCTTCCAAGTTGCCGATCCTTGGTGTAGACAAGAGGACAAAAGGAACATCCGGCACTAAAAATATTCCAGAAGCCTCCTCATGAAACTGAGTGCAATCGAGTCGGGCAGAAAATAAACGATTTTTAAATCTCAAGTATTGTTCTGTTAATATGAGCCCCCAGTTCAAATATCTTCTTCAAAGTGAAACGCCTTCAGCTCAAAATGTTGAGAAGTAAATTACAATTCCAAAATTCTTTTCAAAATCAAAGAATTTTTATTCCTTTCTTTTCCTTTCTCTGCTTGCTAAGTTGAATTCTGCCGGCTGAACAAATAGTTTCATTCAGAAAACAGCAGGAAACCATCTTTGAAAACGATAGATCAAAATAAGAACACAATATTTTCATTTATTTACGGTTTCAAAAAATACAAATGAAATACAAAAACATGCACCCCCCCTTAAAAAAAATAAACAAGCCGAGCATGCGGGTTCTCCTACGAGTGAAAAATTAACTTTCACCATGACTAATATTTGTGCAAAAATTTTTTTAAAAATCCACAATAGAAAATTGAGAACAAACAAACAAACGAATGATTTGGGGGCAATTTTACTCCTGTAATGCCCTCTTGAGGGAGGGGCAACCAGACTTATCTGGGGAAATCAGTTCTGGCCAAAATGTACTTTCATCATACCTAATGTTTGTGCAAAATTCCAAAGCAATCAAAGGCGTGGTTATCAGGAATGAACAAACGAACAGATAAACGAGACTGAATTACTAGGTCCAATCCTTTATTTGTCGAGGGGACCAAAAGGGCCAGGGAACGTCTGCCATGACTAACCAGCTGAGTATTAACTCTGTCGACCAAGGGAAGCATCTGAATGTTTGTCAAATCAACGAAGATCATCTGATCATCCTGGAGGGATGATAGGCAAGACGTGCTGCATTGTGAAGCAAAGATTGCAGCATTCCTAACCTCCTCTCCTGAATTAGTACTGCTTGATTTTACTGGCAAGGAGAAATCGAAAACAACTGGAAACAATCCAGAGATAAGCAGAGAGCACATAGCGTGTGTGTGTATATATATATATATATATATATATATATATATATATATATATATACACGTTTGTCAAAATCAAGTAAATATCTGACGAAGAGATCTTTCTCGAAATATTATATTACACGGACATACCACCAGACCGACTTTCCCAGGTAACCACTGTGCAAATATAAATATACTGCGTATATGAAATATGAATATGTACACATGTATTTATAAGTTGTATTAATAAATTTCTCACCTGCTTCAGCTTGTGTCTTTCCGTTACTTCTGCATTGTACCGCCTTCTATAATCCCATTTAACTATATATATATATATATATATACACACGAGCAAACAGTTAATAAAACATGTTAAAAACACTTTGAAATGAGTTAAAAACATAATCCAGTGACGGTAAAATCCAAATGTATAATTTCAAATTGAAATTCAATTAACTTTCTTGAAGTTATACATTTGGATTTTACCGTCACTGGATTATTTATCTTCCACCAGACTATCCATTCATGTGTAATCACCTTTTTCTTCACCATATTCCCTCTGCTTCACTTTTTTTTGTTTTCAAGTAAGATCTTGGACTTACTTGTTGTTTCATCAAATACTTTTGCATGCAAAATCCGATCCCGCATTTTGCTAATTCATACCCTCTGATGAGAAGGAAAGTATTTCTTCGAAACTCCGCGGATTAAGGACTATCCACTTATCTAGTGTTTCCTTTTCAGATTAAATATGTTTTTAACTCATTTCAAAGTGTTTTTTAACATGTTTTATTAACTGTTTGCTCGTATTATAAGCTCTATTTCCTATTTGGTTTTATCGAGCTTTTACATCTGGCTGAGATAACTATCAATATTAATTCTTTAATATTTATAATATACTTTAATTTTACCATCTTGGATCATTTTGGTAAATTTAATTGTCATTTTTATTTTATATATATATATATATATAGCCAGTAGAGTTTAGTTTCCTAGAAGTACATCCAATGAAACAACATGTGTCTACCAAAGAGTGCTCAATGAGTGAACAGAGCAGGTGTGTGGATGGGTGTTGATTGAAAAACACCGGTCAGTACTCAGTGACCATAGCAAATGTTTTTAATTTACAGACTGTAAGACAAAAATACTAAATTCTCAAGTACCTTATGCCATAAAAACCAAAAGATGGGATGGATAGAGAGAAAGGGAATTGATATAGAAGATGTTTATTATCTTCAAAGACCTCACTTGTCTTTTCACCGAGTTATGACTCCCACCCAGGTTACATTCTAACTTTACAAACGAAATAGGAAAATGTTTTTTTGATTGAAATATCAGTTTTCGACGGTAATTCTTGGCCTGAAGACGTAATCCCACAACGTGGGTGATTACAGAAACATGTATGCACATATGTAGCCATTAATGTTCGTATAAATAAATTTAATATATATATATATATATATATTGAAGCAAATATTAAGTGCAATGGAGACACTTTGTGTTATGATTTTTTTTTTTTTTTTGATTTTCCGTATAATCTTTTTTATATCAAAATCAAAAATAAAAGTTCCATAATTGTTGCTGCCACGAGCGCTTTCGATCCATCCACGAATCATCTTAAGGTGTTGAAATAAAAGTGCGAAGGAGTGACAATGAGAATTAGAAGTGAAAAATAAATATACAGTAAACGGCGTTAGGCGATGGTAAGTTGAAATGTAGAGTCAATGCAAAGTCGATCAAAAATATAGGTCAATTAAATAATTTGAGTATTAAAATCAGCAAGTTCGTGCACACTGTTAACGAAGTCCGTCCACTACAAACTACACAAGACCTTTTAGAACGTTACTGTTTTTTTTCCAATGCAATATCATACATATATTCCAGGTTAAAAATATCCAAAAGTAAACCACCATTGAATTTCAACAAGGTTGTTGATAGTGCTCAAAGGGGCAAGAAATTTAATTCAATTTAAGTAAGCAAAATTCCCATAAGTCACCACAATAAATCTATTGTTTCAGTCTTAAAAGACATTGAAGAAAGAACTGGCCTTGAGTTAAAACAGATATATTTTCGCCTAACAATGTCTTTACTCGAATTGAATAAAAGAATATGTGAGTGAGTGAGTGAGTGAGAGAGAGTGAGAGAAAGTGTGAGAGTGAGAGAAAGTGTGAGAGTGAGAGAAAGTGTGAGAGTGAGAGAAAGTGTGAGAGTGAGAGAAAGTGTGAGAGAATATTACACTAAACGCCATAGATACCTTTATGGGGTGATTGTATGGTAATTGTTAAACATTTGGTTCGGTTTACGGCATATCAACCATTTTTGGATTATTTAATGCTGAATAAAATTATCAAACGAAATTCTATAGTGTGCGTGTGTATAGATGTGTGTGTGTCAGGGGGTGTGAGTTCCGTTATAGACGCGTTGGTTTAATTTGAATAAAATATGCATCAGGTGCGCTTGAAAGTCTAATCACAATGCAATATTACGAAAACAAATATTTTGCTTATATTTAAATGATAAATTTCAAACATTTCGGAATCAAACTCCATCAGTATTTTGTACATTTTTTCCTTTCTTTTTTTCTTCTTTCTTGCCATGCTGTCAAGTTGGAGAAAGATTAACGGAACCAATGCACGGTTCCGGCATTTCAAAATACAACCGCCGAGAGACAACGCTCGGATCTTTACTAACTAACTTTTCTTTCTCCAACTATATAACATGGCAAAAAAAAAAAAAAAAAAAAGACGTACAAAATACTGAGGATGGAGTTTGACTCCGAAATATCTTTAAATTTTAAATTCCAAACAAGTAAAATATTTATTTTCGTAATATTGCGTTGTGATTTGGCTTTCAAGCGCACTTGATGCATATTTTATATATATACTAGCGGGGGTGCCCGCCGTTGCCCAGCTGTTTAGAGGTGTGTGTGGGGGGGGGGGGGGAAGTAAATCAAAAGCGCAGTAATAACTCTTGTTTAAATAGCATAAAAACAAAATGTTAAAACTTAAAAAAAAAAAAATCGGAAAAAAAAAAAAAAAAATGAACGTGATGCAAAACGAACGATGTTAAAACTTCTAGCGGGGGCGACCAGGTGTTTGAAAAAAAAAAAAAAAAACTTTGGGGGAAGAAGCTCGAACCCAAATCCTTGAGGCGAAAGCGAAAAAAAAAAAAAAAAAAAGGCGCGATGACTTACCTCGACGCTACCAAGGTAGGGAAATGAGAATGGATGATATTTAATGTTTATAAAGTGAATTGACAGGTGCATAAATTTAATGAGGTCAAACATCAATTCTGCAGTTAAGTTTGGCTGCAAGGTAGTTTTTTTGGTTTTGTTTCCCCAAGATGTTGGGTTGGGGGGAAAACCAGCTCCCAATAAAAAGGGGAGTCTCCAAATGAATAGCAATTGTCTGATAAAGGGGTTTCCCCCGCATTGATCAAACCTCATTGCTTTTCTGGGCGTCTCTTGCCAAGTGCCAGGGGGCGTGTTTTGCTATGGGATCAGTTTCGCTTTTATACTGAAAAGCCAAACAAACACGTGTAGATCAAGAAAATAGCATGTAAAAGTGACCGAAATTAAAGGTACACTCAAGCACGTTTTGTAAATCATAGATATTATAATCTAGGTACCATATAAAAGGTTCTAAGAAAGAGTAACCGCTCCGAGCGCCCCCCTCTAAAAGCCTTTGCTGGACGTACAGAAAAATGCACACAAACACACATTTTCGCTTTTATATTATACTAGTGGGGGTACCCGGCGTTGCCCGGGTGTTTGGTGGTGTGTGTGGTGTTAAATAAAAAAGAAACCAGGGGTGGGGGAGTTCGTAGGATCGAACCCGAAGCCAGAGGCGAAGTTTGAAAATAAAATTGGCCAGTCAGAAAGAGTTACTGAAAAATGTTTCAATTTATTTAAGTAAGAACCAAATTGACAGGTGTGCGCACGGAAGTCGTCGAGCGTTACAACAACGACGTCAATGACCAGGTTTGTTTGTTATAAGCGAAGTAAAAAAAGAAAACAATGTTAAAACTTAAGCGGCGGGGAGGGTGGGGGGTAATTAAAACATCAAAAAAACAAAAAACAAAAAAAACTAACGTAAGGCAAACGAACGATGAAAACAGAAAACGAACACGTGAAAAATGGCTTAAATAAGCCTGTTTCGATATTAAAATCTAAAAAATCGGTCAGTTCCCGGGTATTTTTGGGTGTGTGGTCGGGGGTGGATAAGCGAAGTAAAAAATTAAAAATAAAAACGAACATTACGTGAAAAATGGCTTAAATAACACTGGTTCAATAATTAAATTTAACAAATCGAAAAAAAAAGAAAAAAAAAAGACATCTCACACCACGATTCGAACCCAAAACGTTTAGATAATGAACCAATGCACTAACCAACTGACCTAACATGATGTACATGAAACTTAGTCATTTTTTCAACTATTTAAAGTAAATCAGGTCATGACATCATCTGGTGCATGCGTAGAACCGGTCGTCATCAGAAGAGGACCGTTTTTATTGACCCTCCCCACCCACCAATGTCGAAAATTGTTGATTTTGGGGTGAAAAAGAACATTTTTGGCCAATTTTTCGAGCGAAGGATGGGTCTTCAATATGATACAGAGTTTGTGAATTTTCGTTGTGTCTGTCGAAAGTTTTTAGCAGACACACAAACATACATACATACATACATTTTCGCTTTTATATATATATAGACTAGCAGGGGGGGGTACCCGGTGTTGCCCGGGTGTTTCGAGGTATGTGTGCTCTTAAATCAAAAAGAAACACGGGGGGGGGGGCGTTAACTGCTCAGCCAGCAAGAAAGAGTTACTGAAAGACGTTTGAATTTATTTAAGTAGGAAGAGAATTGACAGGCACCCGCACTTAATGAGGTCAAATAGAAGTCGCAGTTAGTATTTTCTGCGGGACAGTTTTTTATGAGGTCAAAATCCGGTTTGTTTGTTTTTACACAACTTTGGCGAAAACCAGCTCCCGTTTATTAGGGGAGTGTCCAGATGAAAGCAATTTTTTGATATGACGGTTAAAGCCGACATAGATCAAACGTTTACATCGCTTTCCGGAGACCACCCGGCCATGGGCCAGGGAACTGCCGATTCAAATCCAGTTTTGATTTTTTTATACTGAAAAGCGAAGGAAACACACGGCGATCTAAAAATCTGGAAAAAAATAGTGCGTGAAAGTCGAGTAAATTAAATACATACACGAATCCCATTCGTAACTTGTAGATATTATCATTTAGACAGCGTATAAAATGTTTTAAGGAGTGAGCCGACCGCGAAGCATGGCGAAAAAAGCCTTTTGCGGACATACACAAAAAGCGAACATACATACAATTTTCGCTTTTTATATATATATATATATATATATATATATATATATATATATATATATTGAAAAGGAAGAAGATCGACTAAAAGGAGGAGAAAGAGAAAAGAAAAGGAGGAACGGTGAAGAAACTTGAAGTACTTTTCGCCGACTGTCTTCAGAAGTAAATGTCGGAATGAAATAATGTTGGCATGAAGTAATTTCTATGAGGGGGGAAAAAAACAAAAAAAAAAAACACAGCGTAGAAATTAACCTGGTAGCGCCTGTTTAAAAACGTTCAACGAACGTATGTGGCCCATCTGTTTGCAAAGAACAGGTCTGCAACAGTTTATTGTAAGGGCCTCCAAGAATCCGAGATGTTGAACAGACCTAGCCCTGTGCAAAATAGAGAACCACTCCGGTGTGTACTCACTCGCAGATTTATTTGAACTGGTCAGGTGATCACCGATCGCGGTAGCAGAAACACGTGATCGTGCAGAGGAGTCTAACCTACCCTGTCGTATATATAAAGGGACATGTTGGGAAATTCTGATCTCCAATCTGTGACTCGTTCTGCCCACGTAGTTAGCTCCACACTGACACTTAAATTTAAAGACGACAAGACTACTTTGAATGGTGGGCAAAACATCTTTCTGAAAGGAAGAAAAGAATCTCCGAGTGGTAAAAACAGGGCGGACTAAAGTGGCGGGGAGACAATTATGGGTCTGGTGAACAATTATATATATATATATATAAATTTTATTTATACAAACATTAATGGCTACATATGTGCATACATGTTTCTGTAATCACCCACGTTGGGGGATTACGTCTTCAGGCCAAGAACCACCTTCAAAAGGTTCTTGGCCTGAAGACGTAATCCCCCAACGTGGGTGATTACAGAAACATGTATGCACATATGTAGCCATTAATGTTTGTATAAATAAAATTAATATACCTGCTCTGTTCACTCATTGAGCACTATTTTGGTAGACACGTGTTGTTTCATTGGATGTACTTCTAGGAAACTAAACTCTACTGGCTATATATATATATATATATATATATATATATATATATATATATATATATATATATTACACACACGCGTACAAATAAATATACATTGGCTTTTATTATAGAGTGCAGAATGTCCTCATGATAAAGAATAAAAGAATCTTAAATTACAATAAGTATTGTTCCTAACCTCAAATCTGTTCATCAAAATGAATCGCTGTGAGCTAGTCTTAAAATGAATATGTATTTCTTTTCAAGAAAAAAAAAAAAAACTTCAAATTTTTTTTTTTCTCCTTTCATGTGTCCGCTTTGTCGAAGTGAATTCCCTTGGTCTCACCAAGAATTCTATTCAGAAGTCAGCAGGAAGACACCTTTGAAAATTGAATAAATGTCAGCGTAAACAAAAAATAAAAATTTCAAAGTGTTTAGATTGGATTCAAGAATTTCAAAACAGAATAATACGAGTTAATTAAATGAGAACCGGACTCAACACTAACAGGTATACCTTTGAGGTGATTGTATGCCCACTATTAAGCTTTTGCTTTGCTTTACGGCATATCAACAACGCCAAATAAAGTTGTCAAAAGGAATTTTATAGAAGTACATTCAATTTATTCCTAGCAGTTTTAATAACTCATGTCAATACAGCTTCCGATTTCAATAGTTCCTTTCCAAGGACTGAAAGGTTGTGGAACTCTCTTCCTGCTTACTGTTTTCCTTTTACTTAAAGCCTTGGTCTTTTCAAGACAACGGTCAATGGATATCTCCTGTCTTTGCAACAATCAGCTTATGTTCTTGTTAGACCCTTACCTAAGTGGCTTCATGCCTTGTCTCGAACGATTGTCATAAAAAAATAAAAATAAGCAAGTACATCTGTGTGAAATTTCATAAAAATCGACCCAGCTGTTTCGGAATAAATAAGGAATGAACTCTCACAAAGTTCCTTTTATATAACTCTTCCCGCTCACGGCTTTCCTTTTGCCTACAGCTTTGGTCTTTTCAAGGCTTAGGTCAATAGGAATTTCCTGTCTTTGCAATTATCAGTTTTCGTTTTTGTTAGCTTCTTCCACGCCACGTTGGTTTCACGCCTCGTCTCGAGTCATTTCCATTCAAAATAAGCCGAGTATGCAATGTCTCCGTCTACGAGTAAATAATTTACTTTCACCATGATTAAAGTTTGTGCAAAATTTTTCAAAAATAAATAAATCTAAGGCGTGATTATTGAGAAAAATTACCAAGAACTCTCGCCCGCATGACATATTTATTTAATCCCTAAATGAATAGAAAATCAATCGTAAAACTGGCTTTTCCACTAACGTTAGGGTTTAGTTTCGCTATTTTTCCTTTATGGCATGTCAACCCTTTTTGGATTACCCAATGCCGAATCCAGTAATTTTCATAAGATTTTATACTTCAAGGTCTTTATATCTTCAAATATTTATCCATTGTATTTGGTTTGAACGGACGAACAATTTTGGCGCAATTTTACCCCTATAATAGCCCCTAGGGAAGCAATCAGTTATCCCGGAAAATCCGTTCTGGGAAAAATTTACAGATGAACGGGAGTAAATTACTAGGTTCAATCCCTTCTTTGTTGTGGGAGACAAAAAAAAAATTCCTCTCCTCCGAAAGAAATGTTACAGAGAGGAAAGTTATTACTTTCAAAAAATATTACTCTTCGGCATTGGTAATCTTTGTTCTCAACTTGAGACAACGTCGGTCATTGTCTTTTAGTATCTATTCCAGAATAAAAAGAAAAGGAAAAGGTTTTTACGTTTAAGAGAATTAGATTGACGTAATCTGATCGGGCCTCTCCAACCTCCCATTGAGACAAAATCATTCTTTTGAAATTTAAATGTTAATCTTGGATCTAGGAAAGTAGACACACAAGTTTTTATCATCTAGATAGGATGAAAATCTTGTGTCCATCGATTCATTGAATTGTTCAACAGTGGTAAGGATTCCACTAAAGTCAGAAATATCAGAATTAGATTGGACAGCTTTTAAAAGAAATAACCGCAAAGCTAAAATTGTAGGTATTATCGATATGGTTGAAGTTTTGTGACTTGTTTCTTTGGTGATTTTTTTTTTTTTGCAAACAGATTCAGTAACTGGACATTGGACAATGTCTTTAACAAGTCCTCAATGGCAAGTTATTAGGGTAGCAATGTTATAGCGTCGCAAATTCTCGTGTGAAAAAAAAAAAAAAAAAAAAAATGAACAAATCTCTTATTAAAAAAATCCGATTTGTGCAAATCATTCTGCTTCACATATGCCATGAAAAAGCCCTTTCTAATTAACGTTTACCAGGTAAAAAAAATATTGTTATTCTAAAAAACAGCCAAGTTCGTTTGCTTATTTTAAAACTGGCAAACATTAATTAGAAGGGATTTTTTTCTGGGCATTCAACGTAAAGCACCAACCGGAAACAAATCATTTGTAAATAAGCACAGCGTTAACTTGAACAAAGCCAATACAAAAATAAAATAAAGATACTAAAACAATAAATAAAAAAACAACAGTACTCATGCATAGAACTTTTGGAACCCCATTTCTTAATATGCGAAGGAGAGGGTGCTTTTCTAACTAATCGGCACTTTCACCTAACAATTTAATAAGCAATGCAAAACAAGTGATTTGTGCCAGAAGCATTGAAGAACAACTAAAGTTTTTTTTTTCTCTGTGCGTATTTGACTGGGGAAGGGGTTGAGGGAACCAACTCAAATGGAATAATGTGATCAGTGCCAAGTGAAGAATTTAACAGAATCGCAAAAACATACCAAAAATTGTATAAAGAACTATCGTTGATAACATGTAGTTCTTAATTTTATTAAAATTAAATTGATGTTGAACATGTACGTTTACTTAATTAAATCGCCAGAATAAAAATAGTACATAAAATCATTACATTTTCTTGAGCATACTTTTTAAGTACATGGTGTAAAACGCCGACAGTTGGCAATAGCAATCTACGATATGTATTGATTAGGCATGCTAAATTTCAGATCTTTTACTAGTTTTTGTGATATATGATTTTGAAATTAGTACATGTTTATGACATTTGGTATTCATTTCTGCTACCAAAACTGAACATATCAGCATTTTTATTGACTTATAATGAAGTAAGTTGCAGCTGGAATTGTTTTAAAAAAAAAAGATTTAAAAAAATAAGCATAATAACCATTATGTATAGAATTATATTGAATCTTCATATTTATTGTCATTTAATTCAGTTTTATTTGATGATACTTTAAAAATTGTCCATCAATGCAATTTTGCTCTTCTAAATGATGCAATGCTCACTTTTCACACCTCAAAAATGGAGGCCGAAACCGAATTAGAAATAATTGTACTTCCTACCGTCTTCTTATATTAGGAGTGATGAACGCATCTTTTGTGACATTTTTTTTTTTGCTGGTTACTTTTTTATCAGTTGGTTTCAAAGTTGCCATGTAATTTATCCGTGTTTGTGCTTCTTCACCCTCAGCAGGGTACATTATACTGCTGATCATCAGTGGAAAGTAGATGTTAAATCCAACTCTAAATGTTTTCTATGCCATTCTTTTAAAATATTTCAATCATAGGTCTAGGAAAGTAAACATACACAAGATAGGATGAAAATCTTGTTTCAATTGATAACTTGTTCAACAATGTTAAGAAGGATTCCACTAAAGTCTAGAATTAGATTAGACAGCTTTTGATAAAATACCGTCAGAGCTAAATTTGTAGGTATTATGATTGATATGGTTGATGCTCTGTAACTTGCTTCTTTGGCGATTTCTTCAAATAGACTCAGGATCTGGATATTTTTTCAAACAAATCCCCATTGGTAAGTTGTTAAGGTAGGAATCTTAATAGCATACATTACAAGAGCTTTTCGTTGTTAATTTTATTTATTGCATACTATCATCCTCATCTTTTCTTAGTTGTTTCACAACGTTTCGGCCAACTATTCCTCTGACCTTCGTCAGGTGGTAACCGCGACAGGATAAGAACTCTGAATCTCCTAACTGCAATTACTGCCTTCCGTAGTTGTTGCAGTTAGGAGATTCAGAGTTCTTATCCTGTCGCGGTTGTCACCTGACGAAAGCCAGAGGAATAGTTGGCCGAAACGTCGTGAAACAACAACTAAGAAAGATGAGGATAATAGTCCGCAATAAATAAATTAATAAATAATACTCATCTCAATAACGAATTCCGATTAAATAATATATACTTTTCATTCTTAATTCATTTTCAGCATATAATGTTGAATTCCACCATGTGGTCACATCTTGAATGAGTTTGTTTTTCCAAATTAAGCTGATCTTGTATTTCAGTTAATTTACTAATAGAAAGCGATTAAAGTGAGAAACTGCATTTCTGTTAAATGATGTAATGGTTGTCTTCACAGCCTGAGTTACAATGTATGTTATTCTAAATCACATTCCCTGACATTAGCAACTCTATTTGTTACTGAATCCCGCAAGACAAAGAAAATTTTATTAAATATTTTATACTCATCCAGAACATTGTGCGACTCTTCACTTATTCTTGCACCTGAGTGTGCACCAGGGAATGGAACCACTCTAAACACAGCTTTACATTTTTCAAAGTCATTTGAACACTGATGACCTGCCAAACTTTGAAAGGGAGCATTATCTGTTGTAGTTGTCCAAATCTCTATAGTTTATGAAATGTTAATTTCAGCAAGAGACAGTTGAATTTTTGTTTTACTTTTGTAAATATATGGAAAATCATTTTGCAATGGAGTACGTTTTTGATGGAATGTTGTAATTTGAACCAAGTTTTGCAACAAGCCTATTAAATCCAATGTCAGATGTTAGAGAACATGATTTAATATCAACATCAATCATTTCTCTTTTCAGATGATGGATCTCTAGTGACCTGTGATCATTATCCCAATTTTCTTTTAGGCCAATATTGATTCAATAGTACTTTGGTGTTTCACTGGAGACTCGTAGTTGCTGCCACTTGTTCCTGGAATGTCTGTCCCTGAATATTCATTGTGCTTCCTTTTCTTATTTGCAACTTTTCTTTCTTTTTAACGATCCTATCTAAGATGATTTAGTCATTGTAAAAGTTTTCAATCTGATGGTTCGCCATAACTTGCAAGCAGCTAAATTCTTATTCTTGGTATTGAAATTAAAATACTTCACGCAGAAACAGGTTGCCATAATGGTTGAAAGTTGTTAATATTTAGTTAAGTTTTTACTTATTTAAATTACTTTTTCCTATATCTAATTAGTAATTTATCAATAAAATATACATTATCTAAACCAGAAAAATAAAAATGTATATGTAATGCTAGCAAGAGTCCGAAAATGAGGAACAAGAATATGACTGATGAAGAATGCTTTATTTTCGGTTGACACATCGTCTCAATTTACTGTAAAATTCCTCAACATGAAAACTGAAAGGCGACGTAATAATTTTCTTTGACAACATGAAAACTGAAAGGCGACGTAATAATTTTCTTTGACAACATGAAAACTGAAAGGCGACGTAATAATTTTCTTAAACATGAAAACTGAAAGGCGACGTAATAATTTTCTTTGACAACATGAAAACTGAAAGGCGACGTAATAATTTTCTTTGACAACATGAAAACTGAAAGGCGACGTAATAATTTTCTTTGACAACATGAAAACTGAAAGGTGACGTAATAATTTTCTTTGACAACATGAAAACTGAAAGGCGACGTAATAATTTTCTTTGATTTAAAGTACAAAATAATGATAATTCAATAGGATGAGAAAGGCGGGAAACTTTCCGTATGCTTACATCTATTTGCCTCAAATTCAGTGTAGTTGTAAAATCATGTTAACAGCGCGTCATACCTGTTATTTGATAATATGGTTTAGACGAGGCATGCCTCTGCAATAAATTTTCACTGACAAGCAAAAGAGTGAGTTAACTTGTCAACCGTTCCAATATAATTAATATTACTATCATTCATGACAACAAAATTTACTGATGAATCAGCATTAGAAAATCTGATAATTGGCCAATTTAATAATCCGTACAGCCCTAGTAGGCACACTTAAATACTAAATTTTACAAAAAAATGAAAAAAAATCAAATAAAATTATGTGTGCATGTTTCCCACCAGGTCACTGGAATATATAATTCCAAAATTAATAATGATTGGTTAATTATATATGTTACATAGTGTTATCATTGAAGTTCTCACTAGGGTTATCATAGAGGGGCACCAAATTGACGTTTGGTGTACAACATAAAAGGATTCCGTGTGCGTATGATCGTCTAGTTTCATATGCGGTTGTGTGCGTTCATCTCTAGTTGTTCATATGCTTTTGTGTGTGTGTTACATGCATTTTCTTCGACATACCTTATTCAATGTGTCGTCGATGTGATCCATCTGGAATTCATCTCCTCTTGGAGGGAGACTGGTACCTGTTAGACGAAGATTTATCACTCCAAGACGATGAATGGGTTTTATAGTTTTTTATTTACCTCCCAGATGTCGACACAGAATATGGAAGTAAATCTTGCTTGCTTTGAACACGTCAGCGTCCCCCACTCCCAGTGAAGGGGAGGGAACAGCTATTAAGCCGTCCGTCTTCTTCAAAGCCCAAATCCAGTCTCACAGATCTAGCCAACCTGACCACGTCACTCATACGTAATCTGGTCAGCTGACCCTCGGTTCTGGTAAACGTGTCTACACTCCATGTTTACTCCTCTCTCTCTCAATCCATTCTGTTACATATATAAATATGAATAAATATATATATATATATATGAAAATATATATATACATACATGCACACACACGCATACTAGCAGGCTGCCAGGTGTTGCATGGTCATAAAATATGCTTTAATATATTTTAATTTATGCAGATTTTGTATTTCTTAATAAATAGTAAATTCTTTGTTAATTATTATATTGTACCCAATATATAATAGCAATTTCAAAAGTTTAAAAATAGGACTTGGGTACCATCAGCTTAAATCGAAACCTTCTGCTCCATTATTATTTGTTACCATCTGAGCCAAGTCCATATGTATCTAAAAAATTCTGACCTCACACCTGACAGGATTCTCATTTGTTATAAACAGAATTACCATAGGTATTAAACGTAACGTTAAGTTTCTTTAAAAAAAATAAAATAAAATAAATAAATAAATAAATAAATGAAATAAACCCGGAAAGAAACCGATACATGTGCATATGAGTATTATATTTTTTCTAAACAGTTCACTTCGCGTAAGTAGAAAAAAAAGAAAAAATACTCGAGCTGAGATCGAAGCCAAAACCTAAAGACAGTGAG
The DNA here is from genome assembly GCF_053919585.1 of Euprymna scolopes. Lineage (NCBI taxonomy): Eukaryota > Metazoa > Mollusca > Cephalopoda > Sepiida > Sepiolidae > Euprymna > Euprymna scolopes. The sequence goes on along the minus strand of NC_136507.1, from coordinate 24,895,229 downwards.
TCAAGTACGATAACCATTAGGCCAGTGTAACACGATCTTTAAAAAGGGTTTTCAAACCTACTTATTCTTAACATAAGTAATCTGTAATGTGAACCATTCACGCATGCGCATTCGTGAAACAGCTGACAAATAGATAAAAATCCGATGACTCCCACGTACCAATTTTTCAGTTCTGACCCCTTAGCAGCCCTTTTTTTCCAGATGAAAATGGTTTAAAAGATTTTGCCAGATGTCTGAATATCGTATATACCAACTTTCAAGCCTGTAGATCAAAAATTCATTGAGTATATAGATTGAGAAGTGTCCTCACACACAAACACATTCTTATATATGATTGCAACGTCTTGTCAGACGCATGTCACTCCCTCAGTCATTGAAAGTCCATGTGTCCGAAGATGATTATGTCAGAGAGTATTTGTACAAATGTGTTATTACAGAGTTTTAGCTAAGTCTCTGTCGGTTCAAAATGTTGAGATCCAGCAACAAGCAAGAGCAAGCTAGCCAGCAGCAACAAGTTAAACTGCAGACTAGCTCAATGCAGGTACTAGTCTTCTGCTTTAGGCTTTTTTTTTTTTTTTTTTTAAATCAGATTTGCTTCTCCTAGAGGGGTTGCCTTCACCACAGCTTACGGGAGCCCTCTCCACCCCCAAAAAGAGAAATGCTTACAACACTTCCCAAGCAGTCACCCATCTAAGTACTGACCAGGCTTTACGTTGCTTAACATTGGTGATCGGATAAGAACCAGTGTTTTCAAAGGGATATGGCCATATATATATATATATATATATATATATATATATATGTGTGTGTGTGTACACACACCTCTATCTAACTTTATAAAGATACAAGAGAAACTTATTTCTAAATATATTTAATTCATACATCAAACACAATGATGGCATATAAAGAAAACGAAAATCTTGAAAATAGCGGCACCATGTTCTTCCTCAGTGGAATATAAATTGATGCACAACTTTTAGAATAAATATATATATATATATATATACACACACACACACACACTAGCGGATGTACCTGGCGTTTTCCGGTATCAAACGTAACATTAATCTCTAAGTAAAAAAAAAACGGAAAGAAACTGAGACACGTGCATGCAAGTATTAAGTTTTGTAAACAGTTCACTTCTTGGAAGTGAAAAAAAAATACTTGAGCCGAGATCAAAACCAAAATCTAAAGATAGTGAATTAAGTACGATAACCATTAGGCCAGTTTGCCATGTTTTAAAATGTTTTCAAACCTACTTATTCTTAACATAAGGAAGAGGTCATGTGAACGATAGAGGCATGCCCAATAGTGAACAACTACTAAATATCGGATGACTCCCAAATATCCATTTTTCAATTTTTACCCTTTAGCTGCACCTTTTTCCAGATAAAACCCGATTAAAAAGTTTTCCAAATGTCTGAATATCCTATATACCAAATTTCAAGTCTGTAGATCAGAAATTCGTTGAGTTATATAGGGTGAGTTGTCCTTACAGACACACATTCTCACTTTTATATATATATACTAGGAGGCCGCCCAGCATTGTCCGGTCATAAAATACAATTAAATATGCTATTTTGATTCGTGCAGATTTTGTATTTATTATATTATATTGGTCCCAATATATAGTAATGAATTAAAAAGTTGAAAAAAAAAAAAAATTACTAGTGCGCCACCACCGAGAATCGACACCAAAACGTTTAGCTTACAATTTACCTTTTCCTTTGACGTTAATGCCTGAGCTATAAAGACTTGTTTGCTGCAAAACTAAAAATTAAAATATGAACAACTAACTATTACGTTACGCAAGCATATTTATAATGCCATCATTCAAACTTCACCTAGTAAATTTCATTTTTTTTTTTTTTTTTTTTTTTTTTTTTTAAATTTTTACACCTTTGCACAGATTTTCCCCGGCTGAAACCCAAATATAAAGTTTGCATGGGTGTTAATACCCTATATATTAAGTTCCATGTCTGTAGACCAAAAACTGGCAGGAAAAAATCTTTTAACAAATATATATACACATACATGAATGTATATATAAAAAGAGGTTTTTGTTTATTATAACCTTTTTACGCAAATATTACGCAAATATAAATCATGTAGAATATCTGCATGAATATAATTACACGTAATAGTTAACTAAAGATGATCATCCCATAAGAAAACAGAAAAAAAAAACTAATAGGGAATTAATTAAAATGAATGTTTAAAAGAATATGCAAATTAGCTAGATCTTTTGCAGATGAATGCAATTCCACGACTCATGTATAACAAAGTTGTATTTTCTTATAAAATAGAAAAAAAGGGGTTTTAATATGAATATCAATACAAAAAAAGAAACGAGTTTATAGGAGTATAGATATATAACACATGTTTCTATGAGAGAGAGATAAGACATCTTATCTCTCTCTCTATATATATATATATATATAATATTGCTATATCATATCTTACGGCAGTTTTAAATGCGATTCATGTTAAGCAACAGAAAGTGTTATTTTCATTTTGGGTAGAGTAGAAAACAAGGTACATGTAGAGATGGGAGGGGGGTCCATTCTTTATTAAGATTATTAGATTTTATTATTGAACCCGTTTTTCGTTTGCAATAAAGAAAAAATCGAAAGCGCCCATCAAGCCAAGAAGATTTTTTTTTTTTAATATGACAGCAGATATAAATTGGGAGACAGTTTATTGCATACAGTTGACATTTTACAAGAGCACATTGTTATAGGAGAGAACGTGGAGGAGGAGTCCTCCATCACACCTGGATTATTGATTATTAATAAAACTTATGAAACTAAATAGTAACAAAAAGAAAAGAAAGAAGGGATAAGAGAGAAGAGAGAGAAGAGAAGAGAAGAGAGGAGAGGAGAAGAGAAGAGAGGAGAAGAGAAGAGAGGAGAAGAAGAGAGAAGAGAGAAGAGAGAAGAGAGAAGAGAGGAGAAAAGAGAAGAGAGGAGAAAAGAGAAGAGAGGAGAAAAGAGAAGAGAGGAGAAGAGAAGAGAAGAGAGAAGAGGAGAGGAGAGGAGAAGAGAGGAGAAGAGAAGAGAGGAGAAGAGAAGAGAGGAGAAGAGAAGAGAGGAGAAGAGAAGAGAGGAGAAGAGAAGAGAGGAGAAGAGAAGAGAGGAGAAGAGAAGAGAGGAGAAGAGAAGAGAGGAGAAGAGAAGAGAAGAGAGAAGAGAAGAGAGGAGAAGAGAAGAGAGGAGAAGAGAAGAGAGGAGAAGAGAAGAGAGGAGAAGAGAAGAGAGGAGAAGAGAAGAGAGGAGAAGAGAAGAGAGGAGAAGAGAAGAGAGGAGAAGAGAAGAGAGGAGAAGAGAAGAGAGGAGAAGAGAAGAGAGGAGAAGAGAAGAGAGGAGAAGAGAAGAGAAGAGAGGAGAAGAGAAGAGAGGAGAAGAGAAGAGAGGAGAAGAGAAGAGAGGAGAAGAGAGAAGAGAGGAGAAGAGAGAAGAGAGGAGGAGAAGAGAGAAGAGAGGAGGAGAAGAGAGAAGAGAGGAGGAGAAGAGAGAAGAGAGGAGGAGAAGAGAGAAGAGAGGAGGAGAAGAGAGAAGGAGAAGAGAGAAGAGAGGAGGAGAAGAGAGAAGGAGAAGAGAGAAGAGAGGAGGAGAAGAGAGAAGAGAGGAGGAGAAGAGAGAAGAGAGGAGGAGAAGAGAGGAGGAGAAGAGAGAAGAGAGGAGAGAAGAGAGGAGGAGAAGAGAGAAGAGAGGAGGAGAAGAGAGAAGAGAGGAGGAGAAGAGAGAAGAGAGGAGGAGAAGAGAGAAGAGAGGAGGAGAAGAGAGAAGAGAGGAGGAGAAGAGAGAAGAGAGAAGGAGAAGAGAGGAGGAGAAGAGAGAAGAGAGGAGGAGAAGAGAGAAGAGAGAAGAGAGAAGAGAGAAGGAGAAGAGAGAAGAGAGAAGGAGAAGAGAGAAGAGAGAAGGAGAAGAGAGAAGAGAGAAGAGAGAAGGAGAAGAGAGAAGAGAGAAGGAGAAGAGAGAAGAGAAGAGAGAAGAGAGAAGAGAAGAGAGAAGAGAAGAGAGAAGAGAAGAGAGAAGAGAAGAGAGAAGAGAAGAGAGAAGAGAAGAGAGAAGAGAGAAGAGAAGAGAAGAGAGAAGAGAGAAGAGAGAAGAGAGAAGAGAGAAGAGAGAAGAGAAGAGAGAAGAGAAGAGAGAAGAGAGAAGAGAGAGAGAGAGAAGAGAAGAGAGAAGAGAGAAGAGAAGAGAGAAGAGAAGAGAGAAGAGAGAAGAGAGGAGAAGAAGAGAGAAGAGAGAAGAAGAGAGAGGTTATTTAATGCAGAATCTAGTTATTTTGAGGAACGATTTTTAATGGAGTATATTTTGTTTTTTATGTCGGTTTCTATTTAACCCATAGTTGGGACCCTAACAGGTACTACCACTCCGGGTCAGAGTGGACCTGGGAGCAATGGCAATTAAAGGGTGGCTCCACACTCTCTAAGGCCCGCAAGGTGGGGCCTTACCATGGGATATAGTTTTAGGTCATATCCAGGACCAGGAAGTGATGTAGGTTTAAATTAAGGCTAAACTTTCGAAAATATCAGCGAAAAAAAGTGACCCCTCTCTGTAGTAAAGTGCCCAGTTGAGAGTGAAGGAATTAGTGTCTTGGTCAAGTTTTTGATATTTGTCGTCCGAAGGGTTGACCTTCAAAATGATACCGATCTCGTTAAAATCCGTCACCTCTGTCGAAAATTTTTGCGAGACATACAAACATATATACATGCATTCATATATTTAAATAGACGGGTGAGATTTATATTATAGACTAGCGGGGGTACCCGGCATTACCGGGGTGTTTATTTGTGTGTTGGGGATAAATCAAAACAAAAGAATAAACAAAGTAATAACCCTGTTTAAATATTATATAAAAAACAATGTTAAAAGTTCTCAAAAAACATCATTGCCCTGGTGTTTGTGCTGGTGGGGGGGGGGGGGTAAAAAAAGTTTTGGTAGGTAGGTAGGATCGAACCCGAAGCTTTGAGGCGAAGTTGGAATATAAAGTGTGAAAAAAAAAAAAACATGACGCGTTAACCGCTCGGCCAGCAAGAAGGAGTAACTGAAACACGTCAGAATTTATTTAAGTATTAAGAATTGACAGGTGCCCGCACTTAATGATTTAATGAGGTCAAATATTAGTAGCGGAGTTAACTTTCACTGCAGGGCAGTTTTTTAACAAAGTCAAATAGAAGTTACTGCGTGGCAGTTTTTTTGAGTTTGTTTACCCAACTTTGGCTGGTTTTGTTTCCCCAAGATGTTGGGAGGGGGGAGGGACCAGCGCCCCATAAAAAGGGGATTGACCAAATTGAATAGCAATTGTCTGATATAAGTAGAAACTCAACATTGATCAAAGCTGATTGCTTTCTGGGCGTTTGCCGGGAACCATGCCAGCTCCGAATTAGTTTCGTTTTTATACGAAAAAGCCAAATCAGCCCCAGTGATTGAAAAAATCTCGAAAATAGTGCATAAAAGTAGGGCAAATTAAAGATAGACTTGACCCCCGTTCTTAAGTTGTAGATATTATGATTTAAAAAGCATATAAAAAGTTTAAAAGAGTGAGCCAACCGATCGCCCCCCCCCCCCGCACGCCAGAAAAAAGCCTTTTGTGGACATACAGAAAAACTGCACACACTAACACACATTTTGCCTTTTATATTTATACTAGCGGGGGTACCCGGCGTTGCCCGAGTGTGTGTTGGTTGGGGGGGGGGTAGATTAAAACAACCCTGTTAAAAAACAAACGTTGGCCGGTTGTTTGGAGGGGTAAAAGAAAAAAATAGTTTTAGTAGAAAGGTAGGCTTGAACCCCGAATGTTTGACGGGGAGGTGGAAAGGAAATGGAAAAAAACCCCTGCGACCTAACCATCTCGACCACAGGAACAGATGGATTGAGAAGTGTGTTAAGTTGACGTTTATAAACCGAAATTAGCAGGTGCGACAACGTCAAGTTGCGTGATGTTTGACCTAGCCAGTTTCTGTTTTCCCCGCTACGCGGCGATCAAAAAGTATCTCGAAAATAGCTTGTAAAAGTCGGGTAAATTAACGCGAAGTAAAAAAAAAAAAAAAAAAAAAAAAAAAAAAAACACACACACACACAAAAAACTAACGTAAGGGAAATGAACGATGTTAAATGTAAAAATCGAAAAAAAAAAAAAAAAACAAGAAAACAGAAAAACGAACGTTAAAACTTCTGAAAAATAAAAACCAAAAAATAGAAAAAAACATGTGAAAAATGGCTTAAATAAGCCTGTTTCCATATAAAAATGAAAAAAATCGGTGGGTACCCGGGTGTTTTTGGGTGTGTGGTCGGGGGTGGGGGTGTTAATGAAAACCTAAGAATAAGCGAAGTAAAAAAAAACAAAAAAAAAAACAGAAAAACGAACGTTAGGTGAAATATGGCTTAAATAACACTGGTTCAATATTTAAATTTAAAAAAAAAATCTCACACCAGGATTCGAACCCAAAACGTTCTGATAATGACCCAACGCGCTAACCAATTGAGCTAACACGACGTACATGAAATTTAGTCAGTTCTTCAACTAAATAAACTAAATCATGTCATGACGTCACCTGACGCATGCGTAGAACCGGTCGTCGTCATGAGAGGACGCTTTTTGTTGACCCCCTCCCCCCACTGTCGAAAATTGTCGATTTTGGGGTGAAAAAATTAATGTTTTTCGCCAATTTTTCCATATTTTTTGGGCGAAGGATGGAGCTTCAATATGATTCCAAGTTTGTAAATTTTTGTTCTGTCTGACGAAAGTTTGTAGCGGACACACAAACACACATTTTCGCTTTTATATGTACATATATATATATATATATATAAACTTGAGTTCCTTCAGCTATAATCGAAACCGAAACCAAAACTTATGAAGAATTCTTGGTAAAATTATAACGAGATGGAAGTCCATAACAATTAAATGACAGTCACTCGGATGTAAGCATGACACACAAAATAAATCACACATACGCTATCCTTTATTAATATATAGATTTTTTTTTTTTACATCTTATGTTTGAAAACATCTTTTGAAACATGACGTAAATTATAAATCTACTAGTTGTTGCCAGATTGAAACATATTGGCGGGAGCACACGCTTAGTTACATACTATTTACGAGACACCGAATATCCTAACATGATTTTCCTGAAAGTGGATTATATGCTGGATTTATGAAAGCATAAAACGGATCCATTTTCGTCTACGAAAATTACATAAAATGGCTGGAAAACATCTTTTGAAAAAACCTGACCAGGTTGATCTCGAACGAATTGACACTTTAATTTTTTTTTTTTTTTTTAAGACATTATTCATCCAGGACAATACTGATCAAAAAGTATATCAACTTTGTGGGTGTTGCTTTTGTAGCTTTCGACCTTTAGTTGGACATACAAACACACACAAGCAACTGCTCTTTCTTCAATAGATATGAGTATAGTCAAATAAAAAAAAATGAAAGTGTAAAATAAAACGGTATTTTTTCTTTTTTTTTTAAATTTCATTTAAAATATAGTTCAACAAAATCTAGAATGTCTCTTCGTCTGATCCAATGACGAGGAGGTGAGAGAGATAGCAGCTTCACACAGGCACTCCGCATCCACCTTCCATGTATGAAACATGCTGCAGGTGCCATCATTAACGTCAAAGTGCAGCTATCCATAAAGAATTAAAGCTGGCTTCACAGACTGTGCTGGTCAGCCTCTTGATCAGTGCAGATCACTCAAAGCTTGCGCTAGATGAACCGAAGTAACCCTGGCAGGTGAACAACCAATCAAGATGTAAGTTTAAAACTTATCCAGACAGTGTAGTTATCTACCAAGATAGAAAAGCATATTCATTATCTTTCGCAAATAAAAGTTTATTTAATTTTGGGGGTTTGTATTACTATACACACAGATTCGAAAAAGTTGGCAAAAAACAAATATATAACAAATAAATGTTATCAAAGGCGAGATAAGTTACTTTTCTACCTAACTGGATATGTTTTTTAGTGTTTTTATTTAATGTACACTGTTTATTCGGCTCGAAAATCAGTGTTTACCGATGTATTCGAAAAATACAAATGGCGGTGGACTGTGTTGAACAAGTATTCGAATGGTTTGAATATTTGAAACCCGTTGATTAAGAAGGCGAGCAAACACGCGGCCAAGGAAATCACGTTGCATAATCAGTCGTTCAAAACCAATTTACTTCAAGCACAAAAGATTGTACACAGCGTGTGCTTGTAATCATCGATTTTAGGAGATAAATATCAACTTTACGTTCTCTCAATCACATTCAAATATTAAACAATTCTTATAAAGCCATCGAACAGCGTGCATGTCAGCTGTAATGGTTCCAGGGGCAACTACAGATTGTTTGCGCATATAAACACTCTCTCTCTCATATATATATATATATATATAATATTTAGTAATGTGATTGATAATTTAAAATTTAAAAATAAAACTATAATTAAATTAAAAATCCGTTTCATAAGAAGGAACAACAACAAAATCAATTATTTGTACGATCGTTTCGGAAAACAGTGTTTTTATTGTGGTAGACATCAAGTTACGGACAATAATTATTACATATAATTTTTTAATAAACAACATTTCCTCATCAGCAAATTGTGAAGGGTTTTATTAAATTTAAATTTAAAAGACACCATAAATAAACCTTACCTAGCATTAAAAGTAAGGCAGATGTATCTTTTAATTTTTCGCCTTTTGAAATCAGGAACTATGGTTAAAGTACTCATATAGATGTTTGCTATAGCTTTTTACCTTATATATGTATATATATATATATATATATATATTTGGTGGGAAGGTATCCAAAATCCAAAAATTGAATTTCAACAAGGGTCGTTGATAGTGCTCAATCGTAAGAGCAAGTTATATAGGTTTTTATTTTTTATGTAAATACAGTTATTTCTTGCTACTATGTGCAGACCGTTTCAATCATATTAGATATCATCAGGCAAAAAAAATTAAGCCACAAAAATTGAAAAGGTTTAACACCTTACTAATTCCTTAACCTTAAACTACCCCTTCTCTCAACAGAACCGAATCTTCAGAACATTCTCATAAGAATTCAAATTTCGTCCATCGCCACTCATGGCGAATTCTCTCTCTTCAAAATTGGAAAAGGTGTTAAACCTTTTCAGGTTTTGTACCTTAATTTTTCTTGCCTGATGATATCTACTATGATTGAAACGGTCTGCACATCGTAGCAAGATATGACTGTATTTACAGAAATATATATAGTAATGAAACCAAAGGGATGTAGTGTTTATCTGATATACTCAATGGTAAACTTCAAACTAATATAAATAACAGTATTTATATATAGATAATTTAATCTCAACCGAATAAAAAAGCTTAATACGCAATAGAGAGTAGAGCTTATTATAAGGCAAAGAAAATTAAAACTAAGTTGAACTTTACAATCAAAATTTATTGTTCGACTGAATACTCCAAATAACAATTTACAAAGTCCTTATTCTGCGGAGTTTCAAAGAATGCTATTCTTGTTATTCTTCTCATCAGAGGACATAAAGAAATCAGCAACTTATATTTGTAGCAATGCTAGAATTTACTAGTTATGGCATTAAGTGAAACTGCAATTTATTGTAGTTATAAATTGCCAAGAAAAGTAAAAAAAATGTTGGATATGTAAAAAAAATATATAAAAACAAACCGCGCATAAGTTGTATTTCGTCAGCTAGTTACTAGAGACCTCTCCAAGCTATACAGCTTATATAATGATCATAAAGATTGCAAACTTTGCTTTCATATAAGCTGTATCGCTTGAAGTGGTGTCTAGTTACTAGTAACTAGCTGACCAAAACACAACTCATGACTGTGTAGCAACATATGTAAAAACAAGTAAAGAGTGTGTGTGTGTATGTATATATATATATATATATATATATATATATATAGATATATATACACACACACACTAGCAAAAGTACCCGTCGTTGAATGGATTCAAAAACAGCCTACAGAAAATGGACTCTGATTTATTAAAGTATGATAGGTTATGAAAAGGAAGGGTTGTAAAGAGATAGCTTCGAATTTGGGGGTATCAAAACCAAAGCAAAATATGATGAAAGTAAAAATAAAATAGATAAACCTCATAATTTATTATACCATACCTGTTCACACTGTAACACCTATCACAATATTCTGTGGGTCTATATAAAAAAAAACTTGTTAAACTTTGTGACATATTTCCATTCTATGGAGGTCATAATTTTAGTATACCATACTTTTTCAAACTGAAACATAATTATCAAAGTATACTTACGCAGATAGATATGAAAAGTCTTTATTAAAGTTTGTGCCTATTTCCATTCTATGGAGGCCATGCGCGAACGCAAACCCCACAATTTTATTATATCATCCTTATTTAAGTTAAAACATACTTATCAACGTATTCTTATGTACATCTATATCAAAAACACTTGTAAACTTTTTTTTTTTAATTTTTTATTTCCATACTTTGTGGACTAGGCGCTAACGCAGACCCCACAATTTTAATGAACCACCGTTCTGCCAGATCAAACATACCCATTCCTGTGTCTCGATACATCTATCTGTATATGTATCATTACATGTAATCAGTTTTTTAAAATAGTCAACCATATAGGAGCCTATTCGTGACCAGACACACACACAGACATTCAGCTTTATATTATAGATATATATGAGTACGTAATATTCCGATTTCCTGATTTCCGATTAAATGCTCAGACTGTTTACGGACTTGGCATTTACAGACATTTAATTTATATATAATTTTTTTCTGTGGAAATATGATTTTATCAATTTCACTTTTTAGATATACAAATCCTTAATTTAAGAAGATCAATGTGATTACAGAGCATATAACAAATAAATGACTTTTTTGGAATATGCACTTTTGTTCCTCAAATGTTGTGAAAAATAATAGGGGTAAGTATTTTAGTGTGTGTTGAGGAATGAATGGGAAATGGGAAAGGATGGGGGGAAGGGGGAAGATCGAGATTGAGGTAATGGAAGACTAGAAAGAATAGTATTTGTTGCCCCCCCTCGCCCTAAATCTTTAACATGCTAGTGTGTATAGGTTTAATCAGCAGGGGGGGGGGATTTAACATATCTATGCAAAAAGCCGTTTCACATTTAATCAGGGTTATTCAGTCATAAAATGACTTTAATTTGACTAGAATTTTTATGGGGTCAGAAAATGTACAACTTATGTTGCCCTGCTCTTCTTCAGGATTAAGCACTCTTGTATTAACCTTGTTAAACTTCAGATATATAATATATACTAGCAGGCCGCCCGGCATTGCCCAGTCAGACAATATATATACTAGTAAGCCGCCTAACGTGGCTTAAATGATATTTTAATTCAGATTTTCCCAAAGTGGGCTCCACAAAACCCTAGGGTTCCGTGAGTATGGTTGAGGGGCTCTGGAATCCCTCTCTTAAAGGACCAAATGCTTTATATAAAAAAAAAAAAAAAACAAATGCTGCAGACATTTAATTATTGAGGTTTTTTACTAGAAAGAGATAGGATACATAACTACAGATGTAAAGAGTTTCAGGATGATTTATGAAAAAGCGATTAAAAAAAATTTACAAAAACAATGCAACAATTTTTGATAAATCAAAAACGGTTGTAAACATTATTAGTTAGTGTTAAAATTTGAAATGAATTTTTTTTTTCATATTTTTTAAATCATCTTGCTAGCGCAACATGAAAATCTTTTGTCCTGCACAGGGGCTCGGTGATGTCCTGAAGTTTGAGAAACCCTGTTTTAATTCATGCAGATTACACATTATTATAGAGATAATTCTAGCAATTATAGTATTGAACCTAATCAAAACTAAAAATATATAACTTGGATGTCTTCAGCTAGGATCGAAACAAAACCTACAACTATCCACATTCCTTAGCTTCTGGGCCATGCCCCCCCCTCCACTCACACACACATATTGTCAACTGTCATCCCTTTTTTAAAAGATGGAATCACCCGATTGTTCAAGACAGAATTCAAGTAATCAAGGACTCTTGGACGGTCAACAGAGATTTACATAATAGACTAGCCTGGGGACCAGGAATTGCCTGGGTGTTTGGAGGTGTGTGTTGAGCAAAAAAAAAAAAAAAAGTGGTAGTAGGCAGGCCACAAAGGAGGAAAAGAATACGAAAAAAAAAAAAAAATCCCTGATGGAAGTGCCGAAGGTTTAAATTAAGGCTAGTCAATCGAAAAGAGGGGATGACTTTCGAAAATAGCGGTAAAAAAGCGACCCCTCCCTGTAGGAAAGTACCCAGTTGAGGGTGAAGGAATTAATGTTTTTACCCAATTTTTTTGATATTTGTCGTCCAAAGGATCGATCTTCAAAATGATCCTTATGTCATCAAAATCTGTCGCCTCTGTCGAAAGTTTCAGGCAGACATACATACATACATACATTTAAACAGACAGGCGAGATTTATATTATAGAAGAAGATTAAGATATGTATAACAGGTTCATTTAGAAAATATAATTGACTTTACTTCAGAAACTAATGAGATTTTTAAATATGGAAAATACTTCAGCTGGAGTGGGGGGGGAGAAAGAGAGGATTTCTTTACATTTAAATCATTAAAATGAGATGAATCGTGATAAGACGAAAAGATACACCTCAACCTTGTATATTTCCTCTACACAAAATGGAGGAGAAAGAGGATGAGGAGGTTGTTTAGTTTCATCATCGGACATGTTTTTTTCATTAAAATTTACTCATTAAAACTGCATTCACGAACAAAATTGGACCAATAAAAAGAAAATTTCCAATCAATTCTTGAAATTCTTATGAGCGATAAACTTGCCTAAAAACGACTTCTCGTCTGGAACCTGCTGAGAGTAATTGGGACTTTATTTAACTTAGAAAAGGTAGTGGTGGTGGAGTGTTGTATAGCTGGGCTCATATCGAGGGATGACGATGATGAGGGAGAATTCATTATTGAATGAATGCGTATTACTGTTCTTTTACACCGAGGGGAAGAATCATTACTCATGGATTATATTTATTTGCTGTCCACTCAGCAAAATGTGGCACAAGGCCGGAAAGTGGTAACCCAGCAGGCTCCCCTAAAGGAGGGGCACTCCTGCAATTTTAAAAATTGCCTGAGTAACCCCGTCGTTGGAGGAGAGGGACACATTACTTAGGATGGGTTTTATCCAAAGTTCATTATAGAGATGATTACCTTCTATTGCTGAAGGACAACAGTTACAAAAATCGATGTTCTTTATTTCATTTGACCGGTCGCAATGATGATGACGTCAGGAATTCAAATTCATTCTACATGGTTAAACCTCTACCCCTTCGCCTCTGAGGGGACCTTCCTCTGACCATGCCAGCTCTTTCCGACAGACTCTCGAACCTGTCTGCCAGACTGCCGACTCTGGACTCTCTAATCTGCTAATCCTAGCTCCTATATTGAGAAATTCCCTTTCTGCTATGACGTCAGATGTGTGGTTCTAAAACGTGACCAACTCACGTGGCTAAGCATATGTTTCCAAAACACTTCTGCAAACAAAGAATTCTGAACTAACCTATTTTTTCAATATATTTTTAATTTGTATTGTTCATTCTTTTTTTAGCTGACCTTTTGAATTCAGTTTTCATAAAAAAAATGTGAACAATTAATTCTTTTTACAATACAAACAATATCTAACATTCCAATTCTTAATCTATTCTGAACCTTGCTTACAAGGTTCGAGTCTCGGCTTACCCTAATCTCATTTTCAACTTATCTAATGTTTTTCTTATTTACAGGAAAAGAGGACAGCCTTTTTTTGTAACAATGGTATGTTCTAAGGAAGAAACTTTGTTCAGGGAAAGTTTTTTTTCGTTTTTGGTACAGAGAAAAAGAAAGGAACATTTCTTGTTGTGGTTATAGCAAAACAATGGTGTACAGATATAAACACATACACACTGGTCTTTATTATCTCTATTATATAAAAGGAACTTTTTGTGTGTGTGTGTGTGAGGTCGTTTCCTGTAGACTCCAAAACAGCTGTGCCGTTTTTATGAAATTTTGCACAAATGTACTTTATGTATCTGGCAGTGGTTTTAAATAGGTTTCGTGTCAGAATGTCTTCGACAATCGATAATTGACAATCAAAATAATCCGATGAAAGGAGGAACAGGCGATTTTAACCAAAGTTAACACCTCATGCAGCCTTACATCACAAGTGCATTTGAGAAGTTTTATCCCCACACAAGCAGAAAGGCTTGGCAGATAAAATAAACAGTATGTTGTTTGATATGACAAGAGTGTGTCTAAAATGAATGTTTCTGTTTAAAGCACAATTAAAGCATGATACTTGACTTTTTTTTTTTACAAAGGGATCACCACTTATCAAGGCGGGGAGGCCACTCGAGGATAAGGGTTATTGAATGTACAGTAGTCAATGGAATAATTTCTTAATAATCGTTAGTAGAAGAAATTTGGTAAATTGGATTATTTAAGGGGACGGTTCATCAAGAATTTGTTTACATTGGACTTGAAGACAACCAAATTGTAGTTAGCTGAAAAGCAGACTAACGGAACAGAGTTTCACAGGCGTGCAGTTCTGGGAAAAAAACTTTGTTCATATCTATTTCCAAAACAATAACTGAATTCTAACATTCCATTTCTTAATCTATTTCTGAACTTTGCTTACAAGGTTCGAGTCTCGGCTTATCCTAATCTCATTTTCCACTTATCTAATGTTTTTCTTATTTACAGGAAAAGGGGACAGCCCTTTTCTTGTCACAGGAGTAAGTGCCCGGCACGGCTCAACAACTCAGTCGCCAACCTGATAGGTCCCAAACTGTCATCTAAGCTTCAGCCCCTGTCCCATTGACGAAATGTTGCATCCCTCTGCCTGTTCTACAAGTATTTTAATGGTGGATGCTCTGATGAACTACAAGTCCTTGTGCCCCCTCAACGAAAATACTCCCAACAAACCAAGCAAGCAAGCAAAGTCTCACCTCTACACAGCAGAGATCCCTAGATGTAGGAAGGCCTACTCTAATAGCTTCTTCCCCAGAACTGCTAGACTTTGGAATTCTCTTCCAGTTTCCTGCTTCCCCAACTGTACTGACATGCAGAAGTTCAAGTGTAATATGAACAGACAGCTTGCTGCTAAACTCCCTACATAGTACCTCAGTAGCTTATGTCCCTAATAGTAGCCCCCTACATCAAAGTAGCAATGTGCCTTGTTTGGGTTGAAAATGTAATTAAAAAATATAAAAAAATTGAATCTTATCAGACACACCTTATCACTTTATGGACGCTGTCGACATTCACCTGGTCCATCCTTTGAGTACCAGATTTAGAAACTGAATCGAAGAAACTAATGCCAACAATATAAATACTTCTTGCAAAATACAACACTTTTCCATCAATATTTACACATTTCAACATACCTTCTGCGTCTTGGATGTTGGTCCATCTGGAAACATCGCGTGTCTTGGAGGGGAGACGGTACCTGTTTAGGACGAAGGTTCATTCACTCCAACATGATGAATTTGTTTTATAGTTTTTATTTCACTTTCCAGATGTCTCGCAGAAGATGGAAAGTTAATCTCTGGCTTGTGTGGTTTCTCTTGGTCTCATTTCTACACACGTCAGCGTCCCTCCCCCCCAGTGAAGGGAGGAGACGTCTGACAAGCCATCCGTCGTACTCTATGCCCAAACCAAATCTCAACGATTCAGCTAACCTGATCACGTGACTCACACGCAATCCGATCAGCTGATCCTGACTTCCGGTCAACATGTCTCAATATAATTTACACCCCCCTCCCCCTCTCGATCCATTCTCTAACAAGATTTGAGAAGATTATATACATACTTTTTTTTTTTACTTAAAACGGAGTAACTACTTATCAAGCCCCAAAGGCCAGTCAAGGATAAGGTTTAATAAGTGTGTGGTGGTCGCTGGGACAACAGTATAGTAATTATTAGTAGTGGAAATTTATATATATCAGGTTGGTTGATTGTTTTACGGCATATCAACCCTTTCCAGGTAATTTAATGCCGAATCCAGTCATTTTGAAGAAAATTTCTTTAATAGAATATATTTGTTTGTTTTTTTTCAAGTTAGTTTCTATTAAACCCATAGTTGGTACCCTAACAGGTACTACCACTCCGGGTCAGGGTGGACCTGGAAGCAATCGCAGTTAAAAAGGTGGCTCCGCACTCCCCAAAGCCCGCAAGCTGGAGCCTCACCATTGGATATAGTTTAAGGTCATATCCAGGACCCAATATATATCAGACGAGCACTTACCATGAAAATAGTGACAGAGCGGAGACAGTCTCACAACGTCTATGCTGTGTAAAAGAGATTACAGGGAAGAGGAAAGGGCATCAACCACTAGGTTTGGAAGCCGGTTTTGAATTCTGGATAGGGTGCTCCGAGCAACGTCTGCCCAGATCTGGCAACAGTAATTCCTTTTATGAAGCATCTGGCTCTAATACCGGTAAAGGATTGCTAGGTACGTGCAAAATGAATGCCGATGCTCAAAATCTATAAACATTTTGACCCCTCCCTTTACTTAAAAATTCACCAAAAATCAGGAAATTAACCAATTTTAATGAAATTTGCAGAATTTATCGAACAATGATCATGGAATAATTAACCCATTATTTTTATTTACATCTAACTGGAGATCTATTATTTTGGATAAACAAAAACTACCTTTACTAAAGTTTCCTGTAGTAAAAATAAACAAAACAAGATGCATGAATTTATTTGTTTTTTTTATGAAATTAAAAAAAAAAATTTGCAGGAACATTACGAAAAAAAAACCCTAAAGTCTGTATTAATGAATTCGATATAACTCAAAAGAAAGAAAAAATGAATTTCTCAAACTACTGATATTATCATTGAATTAAGCATTGTTTATTTAATATGTTCACAAAAAAAATTATAATTGCAAAAAATATTTTCTACTTTTTTTTTTTTTTTTTTTTAAATTACAGGTTTCGCATAATTTTTATATGCAAGATTCTAATATTTTCCTTGCTTGCATGAATGTGAAACTCTTTGTGTAATCTGAGTTTTACATAATCTTGAAAAATAAAATAATTTAATTTAAAAACAAGAACACAGAAAAATAATTAAATTAAAAAATGGTAAAAATGATACAAACGTTCAGGATAGGAATGTACGGATGCACGTCTGGGGCAAAAAAGAAACCCAGCCCCCCCCCTGCTTTCAATTACATGACATCATTTTAAAGCAGCCTTTTATCTGTCTCTGATTTAGGGCTTCCGTATAACAGTGTTTACAAAACTTCCATTTGTTGAGATTTTGCGAAGGGCAGAATCCCTCGATTTAGGGGCTAATTAAGCGATTTTTTGTACAAACAAGGTGTTTTTTTTTTCTTTCTAAATTTAATTCAATATTTTAGGATTTTATTAATAATCTTTGAAATAGGCCCAGAAAATTTATATTTATCTTTCAAAGGATTTTTACATTGAATTTATTTAACTTTCGAAATTTAGCTGAATTGGTTAGCTCGCCGTGAAAACATTTATCATAATTTATTTTTTTTTTTTTATGTGTACAAATATTTTTTTTTCCTTTGGGAAATTAAGTTTAGTCCTTAATCTTTCTAATACAATCAAAAAGTATTCGGAAACCTACAAAAAATTATGATAAATCGGCTTTCGAAACTAGGTGCCCCCCAGTTTTATTCGTCCATTTTGACCATACCTAAGGATTGCAGTAGATGATTTTTTTTGCGGTAACTTTAGCAACAGATTTGGTGTAAGTTTTCAATTTCAGGTCAGACCGAGAAGCTTGTCAAAGCAGGAAGCTTCTAAATAAAACAGAAGGGTTGATATGACGTAAAAGTGACAAGTATGGAAAATTAATGAGTCATTTACAAGAGGTTTTGTATTTTAGCGCCAGTTCATTCCTTGGCCTTTAACAAGGAGCAAAATGTACCTGTTGTTATCCTGGAACTTCTGTCGTAGTGAAAGAATTCCTTCTAGACCGAGGAAATTTTTTTCCCCTAAATTTTTTTAGAAAATTATATATATATATATATATATATTTTTTAGGGAGTTACCACATATCAAGGCCTGAAGGCCACTCAGGGATAATGGTTAATGAATCTAAGGTGGTAAATGTAGTAATCGTTAATGGCTGCGCAACTTGATTATTTACAGGAAAGTTTCAATAAGAACTTGTTTGCATTATACTTGAAGATCACCGTACTGTAGTCGATCAGGAAGCAGACTAATGGAACAGTGTTCCACAGGCAGGCAGTTCTCAAAGAAGCCGTATTTGTTGAATCTGCATTTAGATTTAAGTAGAGAGAGAATGGAGGGAATTGTTAATAGTGGTTGTAGCTAGTCGAGTATTTTTGTGAAAGTTTGGCAGGGGGGGCATAGATTGGAGCTCAGACGAGCACTTCCCATGAGGATAATGATAAACAAGATGACGTCTCTTCTGTTAGAAAGAAGCAGCAGCAAAGTGAACAGTGCATCATCCACCAAGTTTTGAACTATTGAAACAGGATAGGGCGTGCTGAGCAGCTCCTGCACAGATGTGGCGACAGTACTCCATCTTGGGATGTACTAAGCTCTTATACACAGTATTACATCGGCAGTGAGATACCTACTGGAGTGGTAGAATGATCCAGCCATTTTTCCAGTGATCTTGGCAACAGATTTGATGTACATGTTCTATTTCAGATCAGGCATAAAAGGTCAGTCCCAGAAGCTTGTCAAGACATGGCGCTTCCCCTAAGACAAGAACCATTAATTTCAATTGGGATGTGATGGGATGAGGACGATTATGTGTAAGAGAGAGAAGCTCGATTTTAGTCACATTAAAATTAACCAGCCACCTTTTTCCCCATTGCACCATGTGCTCAAGGTCAGAAAAGACGGAGATATATATATATATATGTATTTAGTGGAAATGGTAATTAATAAAAACTGAAGAAAGTGCTCAATACTGCTGTAGAGCAAATACGCGTTTTATTTTTTATTAAAGTATCTTTCTGTTAAGGTACATTATTGTTTCAGCTACCCGGCCGTTTTTTTTGGCCGTCTGTAGCTTCCTCAGACTTTTACAGAAATTTTCGTTATTATGGGATGAAAGAGTGAATGAGGTCAGGGGGGTGCGAGGAGGGCGGAAGAAAGAGAGGAAGGGAACAAGGGAAAAGGTAGGAGGGGGCGCTTGGTATGTTGGTAATGTTCTAGTTTTGGAGTTTAAGGAACTTGTGGGGAAGAGTCTGGGAAGTTTATTTCTGGTGTGGCTGAGGGCATAGGGATACATGGGGGATATGTGGGTGTTAGAGGAGGGAGGGTTACTTTAAAATTCGAGTCTTAATGTTAAAGTTTTTGGCGGTGAGATGATTTCTTGGTAAGTATGTCTTGACCTGTTGGGTGTTCGCTTATGTTAGTAGGCGGGGGGGGGGGGTTTATATATATAAATCTAGTGAATAAATGATAAAAAACTATATTCCAAAGTTCATAATGTTGATCATACTATAATTTATTCCTTTAATTCAGTTGACATTTACAATTCATTACAGTATTTGTTTCATAGGGCAAAATTAATCACTTAATTATTATATCAGTGAATCAATTATGCCCTTAATCTATCAGAAGAAATAGCAACAATCAATACATCAAGAGGAAAGAAATGCGTTTTGACATGATTAAAATCCGAAAATTGGAAGAGAAGCTGTAAATACCTTATGTTTCCATTACGCCATTTTGAATTTTAGAAAAAAACTTTTCTTAAATTCAAAATGGCGTAATAATAAATTATAAGATGGTCAACATCATGAACTTTTAAATATAGTCTTTTGTCATTTATTCACTATATAGAGCTTCCTTCTTGGATAAGGATTGGTATATATTATAAGAAAATATATTTCCACAGATATATATATATATATATATATATATATAATGGTTGCATAGTTTCCTAGCTGTAAATGCACTGAAACTCGTAGTTATCAGAGAGTGCTCAATGAATGAACAGAACGTATTTATAACATTTATTCATACAAACAGTTTTAGCTACATATGTGCACACATTTCAGCAGTACCTATTTTTAGACATCCAACATCAGGCTAAAGAAAAAAAAATCATTGTCAAGCTGAAAATGAATTTTTTTTTTTTTTTTTTTAAGTCTGATGATGATGTAGGATTTCTAAAAAGAGGTCCTGTTGAAACATGTATGCACATATGTAGTTAAAAAATGTTAACATATTTGTATATATACCGGGTGACCCCCCCCCCAAAAAAACAAAAAAACAAAAGCTAAACGGAGGCCATCTAGAAGATGTGCTGTAGTACGAAGAAAAAAAGGCCAAAGACCCTAGTGTTTTGAGGTGATGTTTTGAATATAATAAACTAGTTATGACTAAAGTTTCATTTTTTATTCGGACAAAACACTAAGAAACGGGGCCTAATTAGAGTTGGGGCCCGTTTTTTTTGGGGGGGGGGCGGGGGTCACCCTATATATAGCTGCATCACGCGTAAAACACTTTCGTACTCCAAACCCTCTTTTCCGAGCGTGACTTCCGGAATCTAATTTTAAAATGGAGGAAAAAGTGTAACGAAAATGTTCCAAGAAGAAATCATTTAATCCAGAATTAACGGTGTTGGATTTAGAAAATACAAATTTATACCTTACAGTCAAAAAAGGTGAAGAAAACAAAGGAACTAATTTGAGCATAACAGAGCGAGAGACAGAGGGGGAGGGGATCTTTTTTTTAAGCCGCATCTGTTCGTCAATTATCTTTCAATTTAAAATAACCTTTTTATCGATAAAACACGGCGATTGAACGACGAACACATTTGTTAGATGCATACAAACATTTCTACGAAAGGATTTCTCGATCGATTCGTCCATCACGATTCAGTTTTGAAAGAATTTTCATCGCAAGATGCACCGATTAAATGGACACGTTCTAAGAATGGATCCATTCTGCTTCCCTTTTATAGTGTGCGTGTGTGTATATATCTATAAAGGTGAACGTGTCTGTGTGTGTATCTGTGTGCGTACGTACATTTCCCTACGCAATAACTGTCAATTTTCAGTCTACAGACTCGAAAATTTGATATACAGGGTACTGAGATTTGGGAAAATCTTTGTAATCCGTTTTCGGCCAAAATTTTGGCTGTTCAGGGGTCAAACTTCAACGATTTGACCTTGGAGAACTCTACCAAACTCCTCCGACAATTTTGGGTCTAAACACTTGAAATTTTAGACATAGGTTTCTTGGACATGGATCTAACTTAACATGATTTGAGCTCAAAACAATAAATGTTAAGCGGGTCATAATAGGGGTCAAAGTTAAAAAAAAAAATTACCGCTTTTTTTTTTTTTTGCTCAAAATACACCTCCAAACACCCAGGCAACACCAAGCTGAAATGCTAGTATATATATATATATATATATATACTGTAGAACCCCGAAATACGGTATTAAAAATTAGTTACAAAATACCTTACAGTATATAATACATATGTATATAATCAAATAACATAATACCGTAAGGCGGGGCAAATACCATAACAAGGGCCAGAAAAACATCATATTCAATATCGTAACCGGAGGGGGGGGGGACGTATCCTAAGGCCACGGTATCCCGAGTTCTACTGTGTGTATGTGTGTAGCAGGTAGACCTGACATTGCCCGAAATTGAACGATGACCGACGAATGTTTCTCTCTCCCATATATCCATTGTCATCGAAATCGGTGAAATCGCCCATTTTTCAATCAAATCGATTGATTGCTCTTATTTGGAACCCATCGCTATGCACTGGGAAGCTTCACATGCCTTCCCACAGTGACGTAGTCGACAATACATTGAAGTCTAAATTGCACTGTAGAGAACCTATTGATTTTATAAAATTATTTTTATATAGAATGTATAAATACACAGTTTAAAATGTAAAAGTCAAGTATCATGTTTCAATTGTGCTCTAAACATAAATATTAATTTCGAACGTGTCCTTGTCATAGCAAAGAAACTACTGTTGACTTCATATGTCGGGGTTTTCGGTTTTTGTGGAAATAAAAATTCTCAAATGCACGTTTTTTTCTTTTTTTTTTTTTTTTTACACGGTGGTCACCCCTTATCAAGGCCCGAAAGCCACTCAGGGATAAGGGTTATAGCAAGTGCAGTACGTTAGTGTGGAGATTTCATGAAGTGTTTACTTAAGGGGGCGGTTTATTAGGAATTTGTTAACGTTGGACTTGAAGACATCCAAGTTGTAGTCAGGTTGGAAGCAGGCAGACAGAACAGAGTTCCACAGCGTGCAGTTCTAAGAAAGAAGCTTTGTTCATGGAATCCACGTTTTGATTTAGGCACAGATAAAGAGTGGGGGAAATTCTTCACAGTGGATTCAGCTAGACGGGTGTTTTTCGTGAAAGATTGGAGAGGGGGGACCAGAGATTGGAGTTCAGACGAGCACCTGCCATGGAAATAACGATAAAACAAGGATAGGCTCGCAACGTCTCTTCTGTGGGTTGGTTGGTTGTTTTTGTTTTACGGCATATCAACCCTTTTCGGGTTATTTAATGCCGAATCCAAAGATTTTGAAGAAAAAATTTTTAATAGAATATATTTGTTGTTTTCAAGTCGGTTTCTATTTAACCCATAGTTGGAACCCTAACGGGTACTACCACTCCGGGTCAGAGTGGACCTGGGAGCAATGGTAATTAAAGGGTGGCTCCACACTCCCCAAAGCCCGCAAGCTGGGGCCTCACTACTGGATATAGTTTAAGGTCATATCCAGGACTCCCATTGAAGGACTTTTACCCTCTGCAGGGAGGCAGTTGGTGTATTCTAATGCCCCACCGACAGGGCCCTCTTCTGTGGGAGAGAGCTTGCAGGGTAGAGAAAAGGGCATCCCCCACTAAGCTACAGAAGTCTATTTTGTACTCTGTCAAGGCAGAATAGGCTGTTTTTAGCAGCTCCTGCCCAGATATGGCAGCAGTATTCCATGTTAGGCTGTGTAAGGTGTTAACATTGGTCAAAATCGCCTGTTCCTTCTTTCATCTGATTATTTTGATTATCAATACTTATCAGAGACATTCCGATACAAAATCTATCTAAGAACACTGCTAGGCACAAAGTACCTTGGTGTGAAATTTCATAAAAATCAGGCCAGCTGTTTTCGAGTCCGTAGGGAAAACACACAATGTTCCTTTATATAGTAGTAGATATATATACCAGCTGGTCGCCTGGCGTTACCCGGTCGTAAAACATGCATATTATTATAGAGCCAATTCTCTACTAACTATTATCCAATACATAATGATTTCAAAAATTATAAAAAATATGCAACTTGTGTACCATCCGTTAGAATAGAATACCTCTGACCAAAGTTAACACATCTATACAACCTAACATCACAAGTAAAATGTACACCACCATGTATTGTAGACTACGACATCATTGCGAGGAGGCATGTCAAGCTTCCTCCTGGCGTACTGCTATGGGTTCCAAACAAGAGGAGGTACACGAGAAGTTTTGTCACTGCACAAGAAGAAAGGCCCAGCTTATAAAATCAACTGTAGATTCTTTTATAAGCCAGGGGCGCATTTGAAATGATGTTCCAGTTTAAAGCACAAATGAACCATGATTTGTGACTTTTGGTTTCTGAACTTTAATTTAAATCATTATATAAAAAAAATGTCACCTGTTCCTCATAGTAGTCCTAGAAAAAAGGGAGGGCCACTTAATGAAGTGTTAAATATAAGAAACTCCAAAGCAGAATTAAAACAGTTCGTTGCGGTAGATTATTAAAAAAAACAAAAAAAAACAAACAAACAAAAAAGTGGGAGGGGTAGTTCAATATTTCCAGAATGTCATAGAGTGCAATTTCTGAAGAAAACCCCAAGGTGCAGTGACCGAAACCTGGTAAAATGCGCAATGCCACATCCAATCACGTAAATTACATTTCCTCTCTGCAATAATTCTGAGATGAGCGAACTCCGATGCCTTACAAAACCCGTTGAACCGGCCATCTTTAATGGTGTAAAAATTTAATTGAACACGATTTTCTAAAATTTCACAGCATGTCAAAGAGTTTGAAATTCTAACTAAATACCCGTCGTACGAAAAATACTAGGTTATCAACAGCAAGAGAATTAAATAAATTTAGAAACGTTTAAGTAAAATCATATTTTACAATTGTGTTAAAATAAGGAACCTGTTAAAATACATAGACGTGCACTTTAAGTTGACTTACACCCACCAAGTTCTATTTTCTTTTTCAATTGTGACTCCCTTAGCAGCTATTTTTACTGGCTAAAGACCAAATCGAATTTGTTTCACATGTCCGAATATCCTATGTCAAGTTTCCCATCCATAGACCTAAAATTGATAAAGTTTAGTACAGACTATTCCTCAGACAGACAGTCCTATATATCTCTATTATATAAAATAAACTTTGTGTGTGTGTGTGTTTTTTTTTCTATGGATTGAAACGACTGAGCAAATTTTTGGAAATTTCAGACTTGATGTGTCTGGGAGTGTTCTTAAGTAGGTTTTGTATTGGAATGCATCCGCTAAGTATCAAAAACCCCAAAAAACTCTAAAGAAAGACTGTCCGATTTTGACCAAAGTCAACACTTTTATACAACCTAACATCACAATGCATTTGAGAAGTTTTATCATTGCAAAAGCAGAAAGACCCAACCTATAAAATCAACTAAATTCCTTTATAAGACAGGAGAACTTCAAAATGAATGTTTCTGTTTCGAGCACAACTGAACCATGATATTTTAAACTTTACTGAAGCCATCATTTACAGATAATCTTATAAATTTTTCTAATGTGTGTGTGACGCAGTTTATCTCCGCCTACAGGCAACCCACCCAGGCAAGTAAGGTACCGAAATAAAGCTTATGACCCAGCGGATGTTTTAGTGATATTTATATCCATGTTTGTATGGAAATGAAAAAAAAAAAAAAGATTTACTAAACAACGTTTTATTTACTGGATATTTTTCCGGTACAAGGACTCAAGTTTGCCATGCTGGGCAAACTTGGGTTCTTGTTATAAAATCAACAGTAGATTCTCTACAGTGCAATGTAGACAATATATTGTGGACTGTCAGGAGGTATGTAAATCTTCCTCCTAGTACACTGAGGGGAGGTGGTCCCTAATTAGAGCAGATAATCAATCGATTTGATTGAAAAACGAAACATTTCACAGATTTCGATGACAATAAAAATATGGGCAGATGGAACATTTGTTGATCCTCATTCAATCTCGGACAACTTCGATTCTCCCTTCTAGTATATCATTCAAACACTACCGTGTTTGAATATATGGTTAAGTGGCAGTTTTAGTCATTTAGAACTACTTTAAAACTTCACCGCTCACTCATTTTTCAATCAAATGTCAACCAATTATTACAGTTTAAAGATCACTTTCTCGGTTATATTGTGAAAAACAAAATTTTGAATTTTCGTTCAATAAAACAAAAGTTATAATGAATTTACTGGTGTTCAAAATCGTAAAAAAATAAAAAGATAAAAAATAAAATAAAAACATGGTGAGCGACGTTTTTTTATGACTGGTTTCCATAGCAACCAGCTCGTTTCAGCGACTACTAATGCTAACAATTCACTGCTTTCTTCGTGAAAAGAGAAGTAACAAGTGAAACAGAATGAAAAGGAGATAATTGGGGGGGATTTTATTGAAAGCAGACGAGTGCCGTACATTGTTATTACATATGTTTATGGGAGCAAAAAAAAAAAAATAAGACTAAAATTAAACAAAGAACAAGTGAATTTACTAAAAGCCTGGAAAAATCATGGATTACAATAGAAAAATGCAAGCATGAAAAGTAATATGGTTAAGCTTAAACATGGAAAAGTAAAGGACTAGTTGTTAAAACTGGAAAAAAGGATAAGATATTCTAGTAACAAATATAAATTTATTACTTAAAATATTGCAGAATTAAGATTTTTTTTTAATTTAATTATATAATGTTATAAACATTATATAATCAATTCTTAATAAGTGCAGTGATTTTTTTTGTTATCATTTTGGAGTGCTTGTCTAGAAGTGTAAGTCATGTTTAGTTTCAGAACAGTTTCCGATGGTTCGTTGTTCTAAACAAGTCTTGAGAGGTGACTGGTTTTCAGTAGATAGTTCCACAGAGCAAAATATTCTTACCGTGTCGAGACGGAAAAAACATGCGAAATTGCTACAGAAAAGGTTTAATATTCATGGAGCAATTCTGGTTTCTGATTGGTTGGTAGCAGAACGTGAATTAATTCGATTCGTCAGTTCCTAGCAGCATCATTTATAAATAGAATTACCCGACTATGTGGGATCATAGCCCATTATGAATCAAAAATATCGCAACAGCTTGAATATATAATTGCAAATCAATTTTAAAGCTGGGGAATATTGTACCATGTATTTTGTTTGATTAAAAATGTATAGAAAAAAAAAGTCATGTAAACAAACATTCAGTCAGCTTTAGTAGAATAGATTTCCATCACTAAACAGATTTAATATACACATCTCAAAACTTAATATTTGGGGGGGGATGGGGGGGAGCGTTATTCCCATATCTTCCAGTCTATTCTATACTTTTCAAGTGGAGCTCCGATACCAACGGATTTTAAACTTTACCATTTAAGATGGCTTGAAGGCATAATTACAAGTTTGGCAGCAAACGTTCTTTTTAACACAACCAAAATTTAATCAATTTTAAGGATTCTATTCGTTTTTTTTTTTTTTTTTCGTTTCTTTTTCAATCAAAACCTTTTTCAGAAACGCAAGTCCGATTATTCCACTTCTCTTCAATCCATAAAATAAAATAAATGAAAGAACTTGTAAGGATTTGTCATCCAACATCCAATTTATCGAAACAATTTGATCCGAACATTTCGTTTGTATTTAAAATTTATTTTTATTAAATTAAAAAAATATATTGTCCACCATAATCAGATTGTTTTTACATCGGATTTGATTGAAATGTAAAGTGATTAATACTCATTGATTTTCTTTAGACTTTTGGCTACGAGCAAAGTGTAGTATCTGTTCTGACACTACACTCCATTGTTCTTTCCTAGATCACTAAATAGATTCATCTAGGCCATTTTTTTTTTTATTTTTGTCCCTAACCAGAGCACAATTTTTTAGGGGGGGGGGGCGAATTTTTTCAACATTAAAAACCGAACTTTTGTCTATGTCCTTGAAGAAGAGTGTAACGAGATCCCGGGCGATGCCAGGGACCCTGTTCAGATAGAGGAGGATGAGATATGGCTGGGGAGACGGGGGGGGTGGGTGCTGTCCATGACATTCTGTCCATCAGAAAAATAATATTGGTTTCAATGAAAGGAAAATATAAATCTGATAATGGGATTCTTTGGAACAAAGGAGCTGGGAGATTGTTTTTCTAGTTGGGTTTGGTAAACATGAAGTTTAAATAACTAATTGAGAAAGACAAGTACAATAACTTAGATTCAAAAAGTCTGCTTTGGTATCTGGGAAATGTTGTCATTTGGTCTATTTTTTTTTTTTTTTTTTTTTTTTTTTTACATGGAAGTCAACTTATCAAGGCCCGGAGGCCACTCGGGGATAAGGGTTATTGCTTGTACAGTAATCAATGGGATAATATCGTAGTAATCGTTAGTAATGGAGATCTGATAAAGTGTCTTACTTAAGGGGGCGGTTTATCAGGAATTTGTTTATATTGGACTTGAAGACATCCAAGTTGTAGTTAGGTGGGAAACAGGCAAACGGAAGAAAGTTCCGCAGGCGTGCACTTCTAAAAAGAAGCTTTGTTCATGGAATCTACGTTTTGATTTAGGCAAAGATAAAGAGTGGGGAAAATTACTGACAGTGGTTTCAGCTAGACGGGTGTTTCTCGTGAAAGATTGGTGAGGGGGACCAGAAATTGGAGCTCAGGCGAGCACTACCTATGGAAATAACAATAAAACAACAGGCTCGCAATATCCCTTCCATGGGAGAGAGGTTACAGGGAAGAGAAAAGGGCATCTCTCACTAGGCTAAGAAGTCTATTTTGTACTCTGTCAAGGCAGGATAGGCTGTTTTTAGCAGCTCCTGCACTGTTATATTTAAGTGCTAGACCACCAAGTAAGTGATGGGAATTGAACCTTGGAAGATAAAACATTTTGAGGGAAAAGTAATTTGAGTTGAAGAGAAAGAAAAAAGGAAAAGGAGAATTAAAGAGGGATATGGTAACGAAGGAGAAAGAGATTCGCAAGAAAAGAGAAGAAAAAGAATATGAAATAATGGGAAAGAAAAAGGAAAAATTAATCTTCAAATGACAGAGGTGGAAGATTGTGTTTTTAGACATATGAGACTTGCTGGCTGGCATCGAGGAGTGCCCATCGCCTTGGCCTCTCGCCTGGTGGCGGGGGGGGGGGGGCACAACCCCCCAAAAAAAACAGGTTGAAAAGCTCTTGTTCCTAGCTGGGAAATTGTCTAAACCAGTGGTTCTCAACCGTTTATTACTCATGGACCCCTTTTCCCTTCTTTTTATCTTGGTGGACCCTTTCATAACTATTGGTCATAAGACAATCTTCTATTTTTCACTCATATAAATTTTGAGCTTTTAATAATCAAAGAAATATTATATAATTAAGCTTTATTTTCAAATGAAAACTAATTTAATGCAAATAAAGTATCCTACAACAACTATAATAATTATGACAATAATGATAAGTAATAATAAATAATCTAAATTAGAGTGATAATAATTCTTTACCGATATCTTGTATTGTATTTTATGTTTTGCCTGTGGACCCCCAGAAATATTCCATGGACCCCTAGGGTCCATGTGGACCTCGGTTGAGAACCCCTGGTCTAAATGAACTCCAAGTTGTACAATCTGCATCACAAAGCCGTTACGAACTCAAAGAACTCAACTTTATACAAGTGTACCTGGTATATCAAGAATATTTTATGAAGAATTATTTTGTTTGTTTATAAGAAAATGACCCAGAATTTTTCCTTACTTATCAATTGCCGGCCTAAATGAAGATGCAGTTTGTTTCAGATATGCCCTGACGCCAGACGATGGAAGACACAGACCAGATTCAGCACGAAGTCAAAGGGATGGCCAAAGTAGACAGTGTTGCCACACGGACTTAGGGTCATGCACATTTTGCGTGCCCTGAGCAGCAGAGTGGTATTTTCTAGTGACCAATGAGAGTCTGGTCACCCTTGAAGGGGCTACCACTAGACGGTTAAGAGTGTGATTCTGCTGGGTTGCATCTATGGCCTTGTGAGTCAGGATCGACGAACACAGCTGTGAACCAGGATAGCAACAGATACGGCCCAGAGGACCTGTAGGGTTCCAGAGGCCAGTAAAGTGGTTAGGGTTCTTGGCTTTCACCAGATTGCTTGGGGTTCGATTCGTGATGTGGGAATGTTACTTTTTACGGAGAATATGAATAAGATCTTGGATCTTGGATGAATTAGATCTTGGATATTGTCCTTTAGTTCTCATATTCTATGAGCGATGTTTCTGACAAAGAGGGAAGAATTTTTGGAATCTATTCAATCTAACACTTTTAGTTGGCAAGTTTTTGACTTTGAAGTAGTATTTTTTTTTTTAGCCTCTTACATCAAGTGGTTTCATGCCCTGTTTGGAGTGACTTCCATAGATCAAAATGAAACCACAGCAAATAAAACCAAAAAAATAAATAAAATAAAAATAAACGAATAAAAATAAATAAAATAAAAATAAACGAATAAAAATAAACGAATAAAAATAAACGAATAAAAATAAACGAATAAAAATAAACGAATAAAAATAAACGAATAAAAATAAACGAATAAAAATAAACGAATAAAAATAAACGAATAAAAATAAACGAATAAAAATAAAAACTTTAAAATAGTTTCAGAATATTACAAGTATACAGATCGGCAAAAACGTAAATTTCATTGCATTCACTGAAAGTTATCAGTTGTCATTTTTTTTCTCCTTTTTTGCTTTCTCCGCTGTTAACTATCCTGAAAGTCCATACCATAATCTGCACAGTTTACCATTATGCCGGTGCCACCTCTTCAGACCACAACAATTTTACGACCGGTTGTAAATTCAAATAAAAATGAAATCTTCCGCAGATGGAAATCTTCCTTATCAATCAACCTGTCAATGGCGCGACCGATAACCATCGCACTGCACGTTTGTCGCTGCACAATGGCTGCAAGCGCAGTGCAGTTATGTCATCCTCTTCGCATTTCACAACTTTTACGGAGACAGTAGATGCTATCGCAATTTATTCAGATTCTATTCCCAATACGGCGCGCAAGAAGAGCAAGAAAAATCGATATGAAAGGAAATGATTGATTATCTCACAAATAAAACATGAAATTCTGTTTCCATATCGAGAGATGTTGCGTCTTATTTGTTTTTGTTTTAAATATTCATACATAAACAATCATTATATAACACACTTAGTGACCCGTTGAGTCACAGCAACAACCACAATTTATTCTTTGAAATATTTATTTGCACAAGATATAGAATTACATCCATTCAAAAGTGTGAGGATAATTGGTGTCGTTGGTCATCCTTGGTTTCCAATACTATTCTACTCTTAACTAGAAATATCTGTCACCACAATACCACATTCACTCTAGGGGAGTTTCTATTCAAAAAATTCATAAATTGTTACAGTTTTGGAAGGCATGTTTCCTATTACAAAAAAAAAAAAAAAAAAAAAGTTTTACTTTAGTGACTATTACTATCATGCACTCAACTAATAGTAAATAGCAAGTCAGACAATCTCCACTGTCCAAAATTAATTCCCACCGGACTACAACTTGGATGTCTTCAAGTCCAACGTTAACAAATTCTTAATGAACCGCCCCCTTAAGTAAACACTTCATGAAATCTCCACACTAACGTACTGTACTTGCAATAACCCTTATCCCTGAGTGGCTTCCGGGCCTTGATAAGTGGTGATCACTGTGTAAAAAAAAAAAAAGATAAACACCGATTTCAAGAAAACAATTATTGAATTATTTACAGTAATAACATTTCATTGGCATTGATTTCATTCAAAAATTGTTACATAGTTTTTGGAAGGCATGTTTCTTATTACAAAAAAAAAAACCGTTTTACTTTAGTGACTATTATTATCATGCACTCAACTAATAGTAAATAGCAAGTCAGACAATCTCCACTGTCCAAAATTAATTCAGAAAGTTAATGGTAGGTGTTTTTATTTTTGTTTTGTTTCTTTATTTTTTATTTTTAAATTTTTTTTTAAGTCGTTCGTATGTAAAAAATTAATGTAATGATTTTGTGTGAATATTAGTGCAAATACTGTTGGAGCATAAGTTTTCTTAACAAGAACCCAAATTTGCCCAGCTGGGCAAACTTGGGTCCTTGTACCGGAAAAATATCCAGTAAATGAAATGTTTAGTAAATCGTTATTTTTTTGCATTTCCAAACACCAAACGGATATAAATATCACTAAAACATCCGCTGGGTCATAAGCTTCATTTCATACCAAACTTGCCTGGGTGGGTTGCCTGTAGGCCGAGATAAACCGCGTCACACACACACACACAAACACTCACAGATAGACAATAAGAAAATTTATAAGATATTTGACTAATAATTAAACAAAGACGATTGAAATATTTTTGCAAAATGTAAAAATACATTATAGACAAATTAGGCACATGGCCATTCAAAAGTGTGGGGATAATGGGTGTCGTTGGTCATTGTTGGTCTTAAAATTGTCTATTCTACTCTTAACTAGAAATTTCTCAGTTACCACAATACCACATTCACTCTAGGGGCTGTCCTACTTAAAAAAAAAAAAAAAAAAAAAAAAAAAAGGTGAAGCATGCATGATCCCTGTGAGTGCACAGTGAACGAAGCATAAAAAAAAATGACTAAGTTCAGCATTTGCCCTCACCCATTTAGCCCCAAAAGTCCCCAGGGGAGTCAACTCCTGGTGAAAATGAACAAACGCTGCAGTTTTAAGCCTTAACATATGTACATTTGAGTTCTGCAACATGAAAAAAAAAAAAAAATGATCAAGTCCATCATTTGCACCCCCTCCATTTACCCCCCCCCCAATCCTCAAGGCCTTAACATTTAAATTTGAGTTCAGCACCATGTAAAACTTAAATAGATATACACAGAAAATTTTGGACAAATGAAGGGATTGTCGAGACTTAAAAGATGTAAAGAGACATCACGGCCATTTTTTCTTGTTCTCCGGTAGCGTTTAATGTTACTTGTTTTTCAAACCAAATAAACATTTTACATTGAATAAAAACACTAAAAACTTATTCAGTTAGGTAGAAAAGTAACTTCTCTTGCCTTTGATAACATTTGTTATATATTTGTTTTGACAACTTTTTCATTTAGATAAAAAAAAAAAAAAAAAAAAATTTCATTGAGTAGCTATTCGGTATGAATCTTAAACTTTTAAATTTTGCAAAGACACAAAAAACTACGTATGAAAACTTTTAAATATTCAGTACGTTTTATTGAGTGATTCAAGTTTCTGGTTACTAGCAGAGCGTGGCTCCATCTGATTGGTCAGTTCCTATCGCCAGTATCTATAAGTCGAACTTCCCAATTTTCTTTAATCATGCTCTTGTCATTAAAGCAAAAAAAAAAAAAAAAAAAAAAAAAAATGTTGTAATAGAATATAAATTCACAAGCAGTTTCCAATCGCCTGTAATGTTTGCTGCATTTTTGGTCAGGAAGCCAGTATCTTCAGACAGCCTGATCTGGTAACACCAGATGGTTCAAACAGGTATTACCATTCCGGGCTAAAATGGGCCTAGGAACAATGGTAACTAAGGAGCAACTCCACATTCTCAACAGCCTCCAAATGGGCCTTCACTACTGGATGTCTTTTAAAGTCATCAGTAATTGCTCATTGCTGGTGGTTTTCGCTGGAGTCCAAGTGACAACAAGTCTCCCCAGATGTCCAGTACTCTTTACTTCTTTCAACAACCACTGTAAATTGTGGTGCATTCCAGTTTATAAGCCAATCTCCAATACTGTGTTGGCATGTTCCAGCAGGTTACGGAAGATGCCAGAAAGAAGCCTGCAAGCCAATTAATTCATAACGTGGCATCCTCCTCCTTTTCTATACTAAGAATGGTTTTCTACTCGAGCCATTTTTTAACATAGAAAAAGAGAATGGACTTCACATCGACAGGTCTCAAAAGTCTTTCGTTTTTTTTTTTTTCTTGATTTAGTGAACTTTACGTTTTCATTGAAATTTGTCAGCTTCTATCAGCTGATTGGATAATCGCTTCGACATCTACCAGCTGCTTACATAAGCTGCCATACGATGGCAAAGCAAAGCTGCCATCGATTTGATCGTAAACTGGATAAGTACACAAATGATTTTGCATTATCACAACAACTGCTCATCTTTGACCATTGGTTTTCTATGGGATTTCAAAGGAAACAAGTCTTGCCAAGGTCCTAGTACTCTCTACAGCATCCCAACTGAGATCTAATTAGTGCTACCCTTCTTCAGCTTTTCCATACTCCTTTGCCCCTCACAACTATTTTGTGTGGTATCAGGCGAGGCTGGTGACATTGTTGTTAATGTTCGTTTTTCTTGCTTTAGTACGTCTAAGGATGGAATACTGCTGCCATATCTGGGCAGGAGCTGCTTAAAACAGCCTATCCTGCCTTGACAGAGTACAAAATAGACTTCGTAGCTTAGTGGGGGATGCCCTTTTCTCTACCCTGTAACCTCTCTTCCACAGAAGAGACGTTGCAAGCCTATCCTTGTTTTATCGTTATTTCCATGGCAGGTGCTCGTCTGGTCCTCCCTCGCCAATCTTTCACGAAAAACACCCGTCTAGCTGAATCCACTGTGAAAAATTTTCCCCACTCTATATCTGTGCCTAAATCAAAACGCAGATTCCATGAACAAAGCTTCTTTCTTAGAACTGCACGCCTGTGGAACTCTGTTCCATCTGCCTGCTTCCCACCTGAATACAACTTGGATGTGTTCAAGTCCAACGTTAACAAATTCCTAATGAACCGCCCCCTTAAGTAAACACTTCATCAAATCCCCACACTAACGTACTGTACTTGCAATAACCCTTATCCCGGAGTGGCTTCCAGGCCTTGATAAGTGGTGACCACCGTGTAAAAAAAAATAAAAAATAAAAATTTAGTTTTTGTTGATACCATTTTTTTTTTAATCTATTTTTCCTTTGCTGAATTTCGCTATTATATTGTATTTGCAGCCATTTCATATTAGCAGTCATCTGGGCCAGACAAAGCATTCTTTTTTTTTTTTTTTTTTTTTTTGATAAATTGTACTAAAGTGCGTTGTATTACCAATAGCATGGTACAATAATAAACGAAAATCGGTTAGTACAAAACCAAAGTATGGTTTGTCAACTTAAATGCTATTTGGGTCTAACTTTTAAAATCAAGCAAGATAACTTTAGGGGCTCGATTACACAACTGACAAAACGTTCATCATGATACTTATTAAAGGGTCAATAAGTGTAAGAGAAACATTTCATTTTTTCTTTAATTTGTTATTCATTTCCGTTTGCATATTCATAAACATTACGAGACGAGAAAGTGTTTATTTGGAACTTTAAGATTCATATATGTCTCTCTTCAAAATCAATATTATTTTGCGAAATCATATTGCGACATCAACACACCCTGAAGCTATAAGTAATGTTGTTTTATGTATAGACTCAAGTTTGAAGAAGTTATTAATTTATATTTCTATTAAAATTTTTTTTTGAATAAGCAGATAAACTATTTTTTAAAAAATAATT
Organism: Euprymna scolopes; assembly: GCF_053919585.1. Classification (NCBI taxonomy): domain Eukaryota; kingdom Metazoa; phylum Mollusca; class Cephalopoda; order Sepiida; family Sepiolidae; genus Euprymna; species Euprymna scolopes. The sequence continues at coordinate 24,860,447 of NC_136507.1, read as the reverse complement.
TTTTCCTTTTAAAATAATATATTTCTTAATTTCGGATAGTATTTCCATTGGAGAATGAAAGACTTCCATTGCTTTTTTATTTTTTTGGTTTAGGAAAATATCCTTGTTTTCGTGTTTTATCAACGCTGTATTAGTGCAGACATGTGGCCGCCGATGTTAACACAAGAAAGAAGCGAGGAAAAGAGGAGGGGCGGGAAACACGAAAGGCAAGCGGAGGGGCGAGAAACACGAAACGCAAGACGGAAGGGGGGAAACGCAAGAGGGAAGGGGACAAAACAAAAGACAAGAGGGGGGGACAAAAGACGAGAGGGAGGGAAAGCACGAAAGGCAAGAGGGGGGAACAGCACGAAAGGCAAGAGGGGGGAAAAGCACGAAAGGCAAGAGGGGGGAAAAGCACGAAAGGCAAGAGGGGGGAAAAGCACGAAAGGCAAGAGGGGGGAAAAGCACGAAAGGCAAGAGGGGGGAAAAGCACGAAAGGCAAGAGGGGGGAAAAGCACGAAAGGCAAGAGGGGGAAAAGCACGAAAGGCAAGAGGGGGGAAAAGCACGAAAGGCAAGAGGGGGGAAAAGCACGAAAGGCAAGAGGGGGGAAAAGCACGAAAGGCAAGAGGGGGGAAAAGCACGAAAGGCAAGAGGGGGGAAAAGCACGAAAGGCAAGAGGGGGGAAAAGCACGAAAGGCAAGAGGGGAGAAAAGCACGAAAGGCAAGAAGGGGGAAAAGCACGAAAGGCAAGAGGGGGGGGAAACAAAAACGAAAGGCAAGAGGGGGGGGGGAACAAAAACGAAAGGCAAGAGGGGGGGAAGCACGAAAGGCAAGAGGGGGGGAAACAAAAACGAAAGGCAAGAGGGGGGAAACAAACGAAAGGCAAGAGGGGGGAAACAAACGAAAGGCAAGAGGGGGGAAACAAACGAAAGGCAAGAGAGGGGGGGAAACAAAAACGAAAGGCAAGAGAGGGGGGGAAACAAAAACGAAAGGCAAGAGAGGGGGGGAAACAAAAACGAAAGGCAAGAGAGGGGGGGAAACAAAAACGAAAGGCAAGAGAGGGGGGGAAACAAAAACGAAAGGCAAGAGAGGGGGGGAAACAAAAACGAAAGGCAAGAGAGGGGGGGGAAACAAAAACGAAAGGCAAGAGAGGGGGGGAAACAAAAACGAAAGGCAAGAGAGGGGGGGAAACAAAAACGAAAGGCAAGAGAGGGGGGGAAACAAAAACGAAAGGCAAGAGAGGGGGGGAAACAAAAACGGAAGGCAAGAGAGGGGGGAAACAAAAACGAAAGGCAAGAGAGGGGGGGAAACAAAAACGAAAGGCAAGAGAGGGGGGAAACAAAAACGAAAGGCAAGAGAGGGGGGAAACAAAAACGAAAGGCAAGAGAGGGGGGGAAACAAAAACGAAAGGCAAAGGAGGGGGGAAACAAAAACGAAAGGCAAGAGAGGGGGGAAACAAAAACGAAAGGCAAGAGAGGGGGGAAACAAAAACGAAAGGCAAGAGAGGGGGGGAAACAAAAACGAAAGGCAAGAGAAGGGGGGAAACAAAAACGGAAGGCAAGAGGGGGGGAAACAAAAACGGAAGGCAAGAGGGGGGAAACAAACGAAAGGCAAGAGAGGGGGGAAACAAAAACGAAAGGCAAGAGGGGGAAACAAAAACGAAAGGCAAGAGGGGGAAACAAAAACGAAAGGCAAGAGGGGGAAACAAAAACGAAAGGCAAGAGGGGGAAACAAAAACGAAAGGCAAGAGGGGGAAACAAAAACGAAAGGCAAGAGGGGGAAACAAAAACGAAAGGCAAGAGGGGGAAACAAAAACGAAAGGCAAGAGGGGGAAACAAAAACGAAAGGCAAGAGGGGGAAACAAAAACGAAAGGCAAGAGGGGAAACAAAAACGGAAGGCAAGAGGGGAAACAAAAACGGAAGGCAAGAGGGGAAACAAAAACGGAAGGCAAGAGGGGAAACAAAAACGGAAGGCAAGAGGGGAAACAAAAACGGAAGGCAAGAGGGGAAGGGAAAACGGAAGGCAAGAGGGGAAGGGAAAACGGAAGGCAAGAAGGAGGGAAAAACCGAAGGCAAGAAGGAGGGAAAAACCGAAGGCAAGAAGGGGGGAAAAACCGAAGGCAAGAAGGGGGGAGAAAAAAGATGGGGGAAAAGACAAGAATGGGAAAGCGATAAAGAACGAGGGGGAAAAAGGGGGTAGGAAAAGGAAAAGAGGAAAAAGAAGAGAAAAATTAGAAAAGGAAAAAAAACGAAGAAAAAAAACGTAAGTTTGTTTGCGGAAGGATTTTCTTTATTTTAAATATTTCTTGTCTTTTCTGCTTCGATAGATTTCATAAACATTTCGTTTTTTTATACTTCATTTCTTTCTAGCCTTCGTCTTTTGGCAACACAATTTGAAAATAACGTTTTTTTTTTTAAGTCTGATAGTGTTGAAAAAAAAAAAAATATTACTCAGACGTTTTTTTTTTTTGTTGTTTTTTTTAAATTTTTTTATTAAATCAATGTTATTTGGAAAATCATATTGCGACATTCCTCTCACAAGCGATAGTCTTGTTTATACACCCTGGAGCTAGACACGCCCAAAACTTTTTTTTTTTTTTTTTCAAAAGTTATATCAACTAAGCACACATTTTACCATTTAAATTTTCCCTCACCAACACCAAACTGTTTTTTACAGCAATGGCGAAATTATATACTTTATGTACCCAAAATTAGAGATTTGGTCAAAAACTCTATAATAACAATGACGACCCATTTCATATAAGTGTTTAAAAAAAAAAAAAAAAAAAGGCTGAGAGATCCGGGTTCAATCCTTGGTTGTATCACACCAAAACCTCAAAAATAAAAATAAACTTGGTATTATTTGGATTCTTCGGACTACTGTTCTCATCCTGAGTCATTTTCACAACGTTTCGATCCATGTAACTTTCGACCTTCCTCAAGTGCCGAACTCTGGAATTTTTTTATTTTTACACGAAGGAGTCACCACTTATCAAGGCCCGAAGGCCACTCGAGGATGAGGGTTAATGAATGTACGGTGGTCAATGGGACAATATAGTAATCGTTAGTTGTGGAAATTTGGTAAATTGGATTACTTAAGTGGAACGGCTCATCAAGAACTTGTTTACGTTGGACTCGAAGAGGACCCTGACCCTAACGGCTCATCAAGAACTTGTTTACGTTAAACTTGATGATCATATTATAGTCAGCTGGAAGGCAGGAAAACGGAAGAGAATTCCACAGGTGTGCAGTTCTAAGAAAGAAACTTTGTTCATGGAATCTAAATTTAGGTTTAGGCACAGATAAAGAGTAGGGGAAATTATTGATAGTGGTTCCAAATAGACAAGTGTTCTTTTCGTGAATACACCCATATAATTAAGTACCCCATTTGTTTACATCTACCACTAACAACTAGATAAGCCCCAAATCACAATTTTCCATAATAACGCCAAGCCAACTAATATTACTAGAACACCCTCAATAAAATAAATACCTAAACTCTGATCATTATTTCTCTAATACACTTTCTGCAGTACTACGTTCGCACTTAATATATCGGTTTAAATAGTTAACTGTAGCTATTCCCTAACATATATTGGCAAATATCCACCTAAGGGGTCCCAATAATATAGTTCAAAGTATACAAAACATAAGGCTAAGTTCCTAAAAAGTACACTATAAACTTTTAGAAAAGACTATCAAACTGTAGAGATTAAAGGTGACCTTACGGTCATGGATATGACCTAAAACTATATCCAATGGTGAGGCCCCACCTTGCGGGCCTTGGAGCCACCCTTTAATTGCCATTGCTCCCAGGTCCACTCTGACCCGAAGTGGTAGTACCTGTCAGGGTCCCAACTATGGATTAAATAGAATCTGACTTAAAAAAAATATATATACTCCATTAAAAATCGTTCCTCAAAATAACTAGATTCGGCATTAAATAACCTGATAATGGTTGATATGCCGTAAAACAAAAACAACCAACCAACCAACCTAAAGGTGACCTTAGATGAATTTTAAAATTCTTTAGGGGCATAGATTGGTGCTCGGACGAGCACTTGTCATACAAATAACGATAAAGCAGAGACAGGTTCGTAACATCTCTTCTGTGGGAAAGGGGTTGCAGAGAAGATAAAACGGCATCCCCTCCTAGACTACAAAATCTATTTTGAACTCTGCTGGACTCTGGAATTTTTGCCAAACTCTGGAATCTGCACAGAATTTCTAATGAACGTTTATTTACTTCACAGGGGTAGGATGCTCTCGTTCTGTCAGCCATGACTGGATAGAGGTGCTAAGTAATTCGCAATTGTATTTTTCAGCTACCTATACTGAGGATTGAACTTTGAACCTTCAGGAGAAGGTCACTTTACAACTGTTTTTTTTTTTCTAAGTACTCTAACCACTCCGCCATGTAATAAAAGTAAAAATTGTAATTACTATCTCCTTGCTAAACTTTTTGGATTTAGATTAAGGCATTAGTAATATGGGCTAAAAAGGTAACTAAATTTGCATAAATGTATTAATAGAAAAATGATCTTAGAGACGGCATATCTCCTGTATAAAATAAAATACGTATTAGATATGTTTGAAGCCAAAACAACGCATTATTACAAAATGAACAGATATTTATTTTGTTTGAAATTTATATTGAAATTTATAAATATATTTCGAAGATATACTTCATCATCAGTATGTCTTTTTTTTTTTTTTGTCACGTTGTTAGAGCATAGAATCAGTAGAAGTCCGTTTGTTGTTCTGGGTTTGTATTACTGTAAACATAGATTCGAAAAAGTTGTCAAAAAAACAAATAAATAACAAATAAATGTTATCAAAAGCAAGATAAGTTACTTTTCTACCAAACTGGATATATTTTTTGTGTTTTTACTCAATGTAACATGTTTATTCAGCTCGAAAAACAGTGTTTATCGATGTATTGGAAACTTCAAAATGGCGCCTGACTGTCTCTTTAACACGGTAAGTTTGGGAAAAGATGTTATAAATAATAAACTAGACAAAATACTATTAAAAAACAACCGAATATATGTCAAATTATGTCACGGTAACATATATTGAGCGAGTTTCTAACAGTATTTTGTCCAGTTTATTATTTATAATACCTTTTCCCAAACTTACCCTCTCCGAGAGAGAGAGTCTGCCGCCATTTAGAATTTTCCAATACATCGGTAAACATTGTCAGCTTTTCGAGCTGAATAAACAGGTTATGTTAAAAAACACGAAAAATATGTCCACTTTGGTAGAAAAATAACTTATCTTGCCTTTGATAACATTTATTTGTTATATATTTGTTTTTTGACAACTTTTTCGAATCTATGTGTACAGTAATACAAACCCGTTGTTTTTACGGTAGTCTTTTCAAATGTTGGAACGGTGCGTTGGTCACGTGGAATTCACGTTCGGGTTTCAAACGTATCTAATACGTATTTATTTTATTCAAAATCAACTAGCACTCCTATCAAGAAACCCTAACCCTAACGTATCTCCTGTACGTTTTGCTGTTATGTACCTATTTACTATGCCTCCCCACGGGACAGTTAAACACCAGGGTCGTTTTTTAACGTGGAGAAAAGGTACAAAAATAAAAATTGTCTCAGTCGTGAAGGATTTCTCCTCCTCCGAAAGAGGACAAGAAATGGAAGTGCAGCATCTGAAGAACGGATACTAAACTTTGATCTTGACCAAAAATTGGCATAATTTTCATCTTCAATTGCTCCGAACATGGTTGAACATTTTCTCGTTCAACCATGTAGAACATATTTTGAGATTTCTATGTTAAATTTTAAAACTTAATGTAACGAATATGAGCACATTCGTGTTCCTCCTTACAAGAATATGATTGGCTGGTTAAGATCGGAGCAACGTTGAAAGATATGCTGTAAGCTTCACACTTAAGGATATACTAGCTCTGATAGTGAAAACCTGTCCAGTAAGGCAACATTCTTTTTACGGAAACCGCTCCAGACATAGCATGAAGTCATGTAAGACTAAGTAAGGCACTAGAATGCAACAAAGACATAATTTTGTTTACTTGTTAGTTGCAATCGAAACAATGTTGTCATAACTTCCATTTTAAAACGTAATAAATAGGGCTATGACAACAGCATATTCTTTTCCTTTTTTTGATTCTCCGGTATATATCCATTGGTATCTTATGTTTTTTATGTAGAGTGGTGTGGTTCTCGGTTGATTGCGTCTGTGTTGGATATATACTCGAGAGTCAAAACAATGAAAAGAATATGCTGTTGTCAGAGCCCTAGTAATAAACTCCCAAATAAGGAGAATTGATTTTGGAATTTTGAAAGCTATTATATTACACTATATATATGTATATATATGCATGTGTGTGCGTGAATGTATATATATTTTTGTTTCATTTTACTTCAGTCGAAGTTCTCAGAAATCAAGGGGCCCACAACTTGAACTCTATATGAGATACATAGATATTCGAATATTCCATTTAAGTTCTTTATTTCTCAAACACTGAGTTAATAAAGAAGTTGAGAACATAATTTTCCTCTCCCCAATGAACCATTTTCATATATTGTATTATATCTTTTATTTTGGTCTCTTGGTCTTACTGAATTCCAGGACAAGAATTTATCTAGTCTGGTGGAGTAACCAGTTTCGTGTTGTTACTTGAGGTAACATCACTTGGAGAATGTGCACCATTCCTCGTAAAAGCTAATATGGGTTAGCCATAGCGAGGAGATCTTACTTGGCAGCGAATACTATGTGATTTTGAATATTTGGTCAGGGTTTGCTTCTATGGAAAAAGTATCCTTATGCCAGATTGTTCTGACAAACCCCTGTACAGAGAGACCTTAGACACTCGAGGACAGTGTCTAGTAGGCATTGTGTGTGTGTGTGTTGAAATGTTGATCGATCCGCATAACTTCCTTAATGTTAGGTAAGTTGTTTTTATATAAAAGACCTACATTCGTATTGAGCACTTCTGAATAAATATTAATGTTTTGGATTAGTTTACAACACACTGGGACTTGATTAATCAATCAATCAATAAAATGTAAGGAGTCAAGAAAAAAAACTAAGAATAATGTATAGATTCTGATCAAAAAGAACAGCAATTTTTCCCACTTTGTCAGAAACATGGATCAAAGAATGTGCGGACTAGAGGATAAAATAAGGGAAGAGAGAGTTAGAAAAATACCCAAGTTAGAAAAGAAAGACCTGAAGAAGGTTGGACGTTACACGATTCAAAACATTATGAAAGTAGCAAAGATAAGTAGTTCAAATAAGCCAAATTATTAATCTTCATCTAAAAAAAAAAATTTGAAAACCTACCTTAGTCTCCCTCCATCAAGGCCAGAGGTTTTGGGGGGGGATGCATATATATATATAGATATATATACGTATGCACGTGGCTCAGAGGATAAGGTATGAAGATTTGCAGGTGTTAGGTTCGATTCTAGCTGATGGCGCCCATGTCAAATATATCTTTAGTTTTGATCTCACTACCGTATATTAGGTTCAATATATTAATCGATTGAGAATTGTCTCAATAAGAAATACGTAATCTGCATGAATTAAATATTGTATTTAAGCATATCTTATGATCAAGCAAGCAATTTGCGCTCAAGGATTTGAATTTAACAGTCAGTTCCAGAATCTGTGGTTGTATCCATTCTGCCCATAACGACCCCCCCCTTATGCAGATGTAAGGTAAACGATTATTAAGATTATTACTCAAATAAGTAGCCAAGACCACTCAGCTACTTCAAACGAATATATTCCATTTGCTGCATATATATATATATGTTATTTCTCATGAGTCATAGATGACGAAACACGTGTCAGTGGATAATTATATTTCAAAAATAATATATACCACCGCTCCCCATATGGGAGTACCAAATTGGTAAGGGAAAATTATTCCCAACTCGCATTTAGGTAAAAATGCACTTACATATAAATAATTGAATACATTCAAAAAGTATCGCAAACAAAAAAACAAAGAAATGAAAAAAAAAATTGCGATATCCAACAGTCGCGCGACATGGAACAGTGGTAGAGGTTTAGGCTTCTTTCTATGGGGGTCCCAATTTCGAACCTCACCAAATTCAGCCACTCTGATGAATTGTAGACAATAAAACATGTCAGTGGATAATTAAAAACAATATATATATATATATATATGGCTTGCATCTATAGTATTATAAAACTTTGTGGACCGTCCGGCCGTCTTTCTTGCTTGCTTGAATCTTGTCTTCAATGATCAGGCGGTTTCATCAAGGCTACCAGAGGAAACAACCAAGCAAAAAAAAAAAAAAAAAACTAAGCAAAATTCATCCCAAAGCAGCAAAACTAAAGCTGGCCTGCCAGGACACTATATATATATATATATATATATATATATATATATATATATAAATGTAGGCAAATTTGGGCACATTTTATTGGTTTGAAAATCAAAAATCCTGCAAATTTTCATATAGTTTCGTCCATAGAACAAAAGATATGGGCATTTCAATATGGCTATCAGTATATATATATATATTACACACACATACCACTTTTTTGGCAATTTTATAAGTTTCAAATCTCAGCGACCATTGATCAAAATTTAATAAATGAAAGCTTATTGCAATTGTGTAGTAGGCTATGTGACATTTGGCCTTAAGGTCGCACATCATTCAGAACCTATTTTTGTCACTTTTTTTTTTTTTTTTTTTTTTACACAAAATGATTGGTTTTGATGAAAGGGGGATTAAAAGTTGCTGCTATGGTTTCAAATGATCTGAAATAACAGCAAGGGGAAACTTTATTCCAATATTTCTCATACGTTATATCTACCCTTTGGTTTTCATACACAAAGTAAATTTCAGTATATAAGGATTATTTGATACTGGACATATTCATAATCATATCCTATTTCCTAAAGAGGGGAGATATAACATGAGAAATATTTGCAATCAAGTCTCCCCTTGCTGTTATTTCAGATCATTTGAAACCATAGCAGCAACTTTTAGTCTCTCTTCCATCAAGGCCAGAAGTTTTGGGGAAATATATATATATATATATATATACATACACATATGTGCGTATGCACATGGTTCAGAGGATAAGGTATGAAGATGAAGATTTGTATGTGTTGGTTTTGATTCTAGCTGATGGCGCCCATGTCATATTTTTAGGAGCGTGCAAACGACTCTATAAGTCAGTCCGTCGGTCGGTCTGTCCATAACACTTTTGTGCTTGGCCTTTTTGGTTAAGATCAAAGGTCTGTTAATAGACGGTTTTAGATAGATAATTTAAGCTTTTTTGGGCCTTTTGGCCAAGATCAAAGTGTAGATAGATGTGGAACGCACATTTCTGTAAAGTAAAATTAAAAACGTAGCCTCTCAGCTAGCTGAATGTGTGTTCCATCCCTACCAGATTAGGAAGCCTCCAAGATCCCCACTCCCTACTTCTTGCAATTTTTGTTTTCACCCCCTCTAAATTTCACCCATCTTGGAGAGAAAGAAATACAAACTAACCCCCATTCCTTACCCACAAAATTTTCTTTTCTCGATTCAACCCCATCTAGAGGGCATCCCCACTTAGAGACTGACCCGCAGAAGCGAGGTTCCTTTCACAAACCTAGTGGATCGGGCAGTCTATCAACTAGACGGGGTTGGGAGGGTCCTACTAATCACCTCCCCCCTCCCGTCCTCGACACAAATGAATTATTGTACCATTTTTAGGGTAGAGCAACGTTCTCTCGGTAAGCAACGTTGCTAACCAGAGGGTAGAGCAACGTTCTCTCGGTAAGCAACGTTGCTAACCAGAGGGTAGAGCAACGTTCTCTCGGTAAGCAACGTTGCTAACCAGAGGGTAGAGCAACGTTCTCTCGGTAAGCAACGTTGCTAACCAGAGGGTAGAGCAACGTTCTCTCGGTAAGCAACGTTGCTAACCAGAGGGTAGAGCAACGTTCTCTCGGTAAGCAACGTTGCTAACCAGAGGGTAGAGCAACGTTCTCTCGGTAAGCAACGTTGCTAACCAGAGGGTAGAGCAACGTTCTCTCGGTAAGCAACGTTGCTAACCAGAGGGTAGAGCAACGTTCTCTCGGTAAGCAACGTTGCTAACCAGAGGGTAGAGCAACGTTCTCTCGGTAAGCAACGTTGCTAACCAGAGGGTAGAGCAACGTTCTCTCGGTAAGCAACGTTGCTAACCAGAGGGTAGAGCAACGTTCTCTCGGTAAGCAACGTTGCTAACCAGAGGGTAGAGCAACGTTCTCTCGGTAAGCAACGTTGCTAACCAGAGGGTAGAGCAACGTTCTCTCGGTAAGCAACGTTGCTAACCAGAGGGTAGAGCAACGTTCTCTCGGTAAGCAACGTTGCTAACCAGAGGGTAGAGCAACGTTCTCTCGGTAAGCAACGTTGCTAACCAGAGGGTAGAGCAACGTTCTCTCGGTAAGCAACGTTGCTAACCAGAGGGTAGAGCAACGTTCTCTCGGTAAGCAACGTTGCTAACCAGAGGGTAGAGCAACGTTCTCTCGGTAAGCAACATTGCTAACCAGAGGTTAGAGCAACGTTCTCTCGGTAAGCAACATTGCTAACCAGAGGGTAGAGCAACATTCTCTCGGTAAGCAACATTGCTAACCAAAGGGTAAAGCAACATTCTCTCGGTAACGTTGCTAACCAAAGGGTAGAATAACGTTCTCCCAGTAAGCAAGGTTTCTATCCTATCCAAAGAGTAGAGTAGTACCTAAATATATTTTTTGTCTAATAAACGTTCCTCGTCTTTCATAATTGCTAATAGGAAATAACTGTGGTTGATTATACTTTTATTCTGATAATGCGTCTGTTTAGAATGTTTAATAAAATAACATTTTCTAACAACCTACTGTACATATTCCACTAACCCCCGAGAAAGGAACTGCATTAAAATAGCAAGTGTTCCATGATTTGCGCTCAATTTCTTTCACCTGCCACAGCTAAAGTCTGCTAAACGATGATCATCTGTAATATCCTGTTCCCTTGAACATGGATATTCATTACTGCTATCGTTGCCCATCCAGTCTTCGTAATTAACGTCGTTGTAATCATCGTTCGTATCATTAGCCAAGATTATTGTAAAAGGTTGAGATAAAATGAATAGGAACAGATCACGTGACCAGCTTCGCACAAGAACATTCGATAGCGTACGCCAATAAAAGTAACGAACCCCATCTATTGCTAAACTGGCTTCTATGATCTTACAAAAAAACGATCAGAGATCAGTTAACGAGTTGATAAGTGTGAATTATAATAATGTACAAGGGTCGTCCCAAAAGTAAAACTTCATATTTTTTTTAACTAAAAAAGTTGAAGAGCTACAAAAACAGGAGTAGTACCATTAAACAAGCAACCTTTTGTAATCCAGAATATATTTTTCTACATAGTCACCACCATTCTCAATGCACTTTTTGCCAGCGATTCAATGTCGCATTACCCTGCGTCTAACGCATATCCATAAGGTTTGCTTTCTTGGAGTCTCACAAAGTCAATACCCGCAACAGAGAGATGAAACTTTCAGATCATGAATGCAAAAGTTCAATGATTGTAACAATGCAATTTGCAATCTCCTTCGATTCATTCTGGCAGAATAAAAAATAGGAGGCATTACTTTTGGAAGGCCCCTCATATTCTAATAATCAAAACCTTTGTATTATTTGAACAACTCTTCTGATCTTGAGCGTTATTTTCACGTTTCAGTAAATGTTACATTTGACCTTTAGGCATACCTTGTTGAACTCTGGAATCGTTCTGTCAAGCTCGACAAGACCCGCAGCATAACAGACAAAATATTATAAAACTGGACCGTCGGGGCGTCCTTGCTTGCTTGAATCTTGTGTTATAAGAGTTGTATTCTTGTCTGATTTTTGGTTGTTTACATTATAATATGTACAAAAAGGTACACTGTTTCAAATTAATTTTCATACTGAAAATGAACTTATATACACTTTTATCGCAGCATAATTCCTATAAATACAGGGCTCTACATTGCGAGTGAAACAGTCGCATTTGCGAACGATTTTTCAAAGTGGCGACTAGAAATAATGAAACACTTATCTTTTGGCGACTGTGTTTCTTTCACTAACAATCTTCCAAAACTCACTACCGAATAAAAAATATCTTTTCAACTTTTTTTTTTAATAAAACGAATAAAGTTAAATTATTTAAATAAAAGTTTGATAAAACAATATACTCTTTTTTTTTATATATAACGAAGGATGTTTAAAAAATATCTAAAGAAATTAGAATGTTTATACCTTCAAGTATCAACATAAAATTTGTTGTATATTTAGAATTACACTTATTAAAAAAAAAAAAAATACAGAAAAATTTTTATGGACATACTCGTCACAGAACGAACAGGTCATATTCCAAAAATCACGTGGGTTTGGCTAATTTTCTATTTGGCTTGTAAACGAAAATATTTAATTGTCAAAGGTCAACTAAAGATAAGTCCATAGAGCCCCGACCTACTATGTATTCAAAAGAAATCTACATTCAATGAATACCCTCGTTTGCATATTACTTTAAGAAAATCTATGTTAATAATGAGCTCAATGTTATTAATTGTTCCATTTAGAAATATTTAAAGTTAATTTATTTTATTTTTAATTCTTAATAGTTGACGAATTAAACCATGAGAGTTACTTCACGTTTGATTTTCATAGACCAAGATGCATGTGTTTTCTGTTTGCCTAAATTCAACATGTAGTTACTTTTCGTAACAAGTTATGATATTTGGTGTATCTTAAATAGTAATCGACTAATCCCATTGCCCACGCAAAAACCAACATGGCCACCAGTGAAAACAATAGGAAATACATTGGATAATAAAGGTCTTAATATCATGAAAACTACTTTTTGGTGACAATTTTAAACATGATATTCATCCAAAACAAAGCCTAATAAATCTAAAAATCAACTTTAAAAAAGTCTTTATACACAATGACTATAAAATATTTTAATTAAAAAAAAAAAGTTTGATTTGACCATTTATGAAATAAAATATTCCAATTGTAAAAAACAGCTTGATTTTCTCGTATTTGATTACAAAAATGGTAAAAAGAAATCCTACTCAAAATATGTTAATTTTTGGTAAATACTGCATGTCCATTTTCAATTCAAAAACTGGAAGCAATCATCTAGTAGACTTTCTCTTGTTCCACTATCAGTATATGTATAATTGAAATCGTAGCAAGTACCATTCTCTAAGCAATACTGCATATTCTTGAACCCAGCCAAGAGATCACGAACACCGGCATTTCCTAAGGTCATCTTAATCAGAGTTGATGAATTATGGTCAGCATTCAATCAAACTAAGTGCATATTTTCAGGATCAAATATATTGAACAATGTACCACAGGGCAGGTGCCGTGACCCAAGAATAATATCAGTGCGTTGCAGCTAAAATTACAGACTGCTCAAAAACTAACTTTGCCGGCTCCCAAAGAAAACTTTTCAGGATGAAGAAGTCAGCAGAACAGCTTTTATATTAATATATAGGAACGTCCCGGAGGGTTGGGTCAGCGACTAAATTAAAGGGAAAAGAAGATCTAGAAATAAAGGGAGGGTTGAAATTATTGAAGAATTTCACTAGAAGAATAGAATCCCCTCTCGCCCCAAGTGTGTTGGGGGGGGGGGGATGTAAAAAAAAATGGAGCAGCTGGTAGCTGCATCAACATCTATATCAGAACGGTGCCAGAATTTACTTTCGTTTTTAAAAAGAGAAAGAAGTGACGCAAGGATAGAGGCGTCAAGCGGGGGAGGGGAGGCGAGGGGAACCGCCCTGGAAAGTCGACAAGCAGGAGACGGGAGGCGAACCGTCCTGGAAAGGCGACAAGCAGGAGAGGGGAGAGGAGGGGAACCGCTCTGGAAAGGCGACAAGTGGGGAGAAGAGGCCGGGAGAACCGACCTGAAAAGGCAGGCGGACAAGCGGGCATGGGGGAGTGAGGGGAACAATCCTGGGGATGGAATCGGAATCTGCTCTGGAAAAGCGACTAGCTAAAAAGGAGGGGAGGCGAACTGACCTGGAAAGGAAACCAGTAGGGGCGGTGGTACACCAGTCTTGAAAAGGCAATGAGTGGCGGGAGGGGGGGGGGATACCGGCCTAGAACATTACTGTCCATAGAACCTATACGTTATACCATAAACACAAAATCTATCAATATTAAATAACATTGTAGACAAACTTTGACAACTTATTCCAATGATCTATATATATAAAAGCGAAAATGTTTGTATGTATGTATGTGTGTGTGTTTGTATGTCTCACAAAACCTTTCAACACGGGTCACGGATTTTCGCCAGATAGGTATCATTTTAAAGTTACAACCTTCGCCCAACAAATATCGAAAAATTGGCCAAAAACATTAATTCCTTCACCCTAAAATCATCAGTTTTGTACAGGGAGGGGTGCCGAAAAAATCATTCTTTCATTTTCTCTGCTCCTGCTACTACGACAATGACGTCATGTTTGACTTAGAAAACGTTGACGTTAGTTTAAAACCACCTGCAAGTGTTTTTAAAGCTTTAATTTTATTCATTCTCAGTTGTATGTCTTTTTGGCGTAGGGGTAACGTGTCGGCCATTTTTTTTTTCCGCCTTAGCCCCAAGGTTTCGGGTTCGAACCTGTCTTTCTACCTAAACTTTTTTTTCCTCTTTTACACCTTTTTTTTTTCTTTTCTTTTTACGTTTGTTCACTGTTTTGCTTTTTTTGGTTTTTCCAATTTTTTTTTAACATCGTGTTTTTTTTTTTAATAATATTAAAACAGGGTCACCCCCTCCTACATACACCTCCAAACACCTGGGCAACGCTGGGTACCCCCGCTAGTCTATAATATAAAAGCAAAAATGTGTGTGTGTGTGTGTGCATTTTTTTCGTATGTCTGCCAAAGGGTTGGGGGGGGCGCTAGGGGTGGTCTTTGTTTCTTAGAACTCTTTATATACTCTGTGGATTATAATATGTCCGATTTACGAAAGGAGGTTCTCTATCTTTTATTCCAGCGTGATTTCATTTTTTCAACTACTGTTTGACCTAGAAAACCACATGTTGATGTTCATTTAACCACCTGCATTTTTAAACGTTTAATTTCAATCATTATCACATCCCTGCCCTCGTAGCATCATGGTAAGTCATCAGGCTATTCGCCTCAAGGCTTGGAGTTCGAGCCTACCTCCCAACCAATTTTTTTTTTTTTTTTTTTTCACACCGACAAAACACCCGAGCAATGCCGGGCACCCCCGCTAGTCTATAATCTCACCTACCTGTTTAAATGTGTCACCCCCACTCTTTCACCAGTCGGTTGAGGACGATCGTCGACCTCGGAACCCTTCCACTGCCAGTGATAATTCTTGGCCGTCTAAAGTTACTGGTATGGGGAAATGACCAAATTATCGGTTGATTGTCTAGTTATATATCCTGGACCAATTCGTTGTGTACCCTCTTAACGACGAACGTCGTTGAAAGAGAGCCGTGGATTTTTTTGTGTAGTAAAAGAAAAAAAAAACAGGATAAAACCATTCTGCACCAAATATATATTAACAAAAAAAAACAGTACAGTTCTTATAATTCTTTCAGAGTCATGAAGGAAGCGATGTGTTATGCTAAGAATATGGTCGAAGACATCAGCTTGTAACCTTGTGGAGTGTCGGTCTCTGGGTATCTGAAGAAATGTGTCAAGTCAAGAGCCAACTCTGCTTTGACTGTGTTCCTCGCTGCGCATCTCTTCTTCAAGAAATGCCTGCGCATTCTCTCTTTGAAATGTGTTTTAAGTCAAAAGCCCACTCTGCTCTGACTTTCTGTGTTCTCTCTATCTTTCCATCTGAGAATCTGTCGTCTGCGCATTCTCTCTTTTGTCCATCTGACTTGTTGATATATATATAAACAATTATATCGCCCTTTGAACATCATGCGGATATTATTTCTTTTTTATTTAGAAATTCAATTCTCAGTTCATAATCTAAATTATCATTTACAAAAATAACAATGGCTTGCTTCAAAGATCTGATCGAACTCAAATAAACAGTTAGTAAATACAGTTTTTGTTAACGTTTAACACACAGAGTTCTCAGGTTTCTTAAATAAACAACTTGATACCAAGTGGTTTTGCCTTTCTTCCTAACGGGGGGAGGGGCATCAACCTACCCACACCCTTACTTTGTTACAAATGTATGTATGTTTGTATGTCTGTCTAAAACTTTCGACAGGCAATGGATTTTCACGAGATTAATATAGTTTTTAAGCTCGACTCTTCAGACGACAGATATCGAAAAATTGGCTAAAGACATTAATTCCATCACCCTCAACTGGACAATTTTCTACAAGGAGGAGTCGAGTTTTTCAAGCCATTTTTGCAAGTCATCATATCGATTGGATTGACTTTGCCTAATTTTAACGTTCCTAACTTCCGGTCGCATCATGGAGTAGCAGTAAGACGTCAGATTTTCTTTCACTTTCTTTTCCGCCTTCGCGTCACAGGCTCAAGCCTGCTTGCCTACTACCACGTTTTTTTTTTTTTTTGCTCAATACACCTCCAAGCACCCGGACAATGCCGGGCACCCAGGCTAAGTGTTGGGAGAATTAAGCGGAATTAAAAATTGGCGCCTATTTGTCAATGCCACAATATTATTCTTTTAATTTTTTTTTTTTTAAACAATGTTTTTTTTTTTTTGCTGGTATTACTGATTGTTTTGTATTTTGAAAATTATAGCTTACAGCACTGGAACTCTCTTGCAAGTGTGATTTTCTTTTCCTCTATCATCATTTTTCCATACGCATGCGCATATTTTACTGATGAAGATTTAATGATCAAGCATAAGCGAAATGCTGCTTCTTTTCCCTTGCAGGATTCTCTTAGATACGAGTAGTCTTCTAGCACGGTAGAAGGAACCCAGATTCTTTGCAGCAGCCTTTGCAATGTTCTCAATGTATCTGTTCCAGTTCATATCTGTGATTTCACAACATGTATAGATGTTAAAATGGCTGACTTAACTTTCTATCAATAATTGGATAATATCAAAATTACAAGTCGTGTTAAGAAAAAAAAAAAAATTTCTCTAACGACTCATTTGTCTGGCTTGCTTCCATCCAGTGGATGAACAATTGGTAACATTTATATCGCTATTCAAAGCCGAATGACAACACAGGACGGAACTTTATTCAATCGATTTAGTCAATGGAGTCTACGAAGAGGGAGGACACCATTATCACTTCAGTTTATAAATCAGCATCAATGAATATCTTTATAGAAAGAAAAAGCGCAATTATTTTCGAGATAATACCGTTTCCTGAAACAAGAAAACTTCCAAATCTATGAAATAATAAACGATACTTTCATTTGAGACGCTATATATATTTTAAAATATAATTATCCACTGACATGTGTTTCGTCGTCTACGACTCATCAGAGTGGCTGAATCTAGCGGGATTCGAAATCAGGACCCCATGACAAGAAACTTAAACCTCTAACATGCGGTAACTTTGCACGATTACTAAAAGTATCGCATTTTTTTTTTTATGTAGATGTTTTTATTTGTTTTTATTAGCGATACTTTTGGAATTCAATCATACGAAAGTGCATTTTTACCTAAATGTGAGTTGGGAATACTTTTCTCTCTGCACAATATATATATATATATATATATATATACACACACACACATACACATTATAGATATATATGTGTGTGTGTGTGTGTGTGTTTTATTTTTTTATTACCGTTTTATCTGTTTGGCTACATATGTTTCCGATGTTGGATCATGTTTGCGATCCGACAGCTTCGTCAGGCCTAGCAGAAGTGGTTGTTAGTCATTGGAAAAAGGGTGTTTTTCAGAAAAAAAAGAAAAGAAAGAAAGAAAAGGGGATGGGGGAGAGGCGGGTGTTGATAATATTTCAGTTTTGAAGGTTCAAGATACATTCGATTGTCTTGTGTGGGGGGGGTAGCAGATTCAGGTAGGTATGGGTAGAGATGTGTAAGAGTGGATGCATATGTATGTGTGTATGTACATACAATTCTTACTTAAGACCTTATCTCCACATATAAGTAGGCCTGTGTATATATGTGCATATATATGTGTATATGTGCCTATATACTTTTATGAGTACATATATAAGAATTGTGTATATGCGTGTATGTCTACTTATGAACCCATACATGTCTGCATTTACTTTGTCTCTCTCTCTCTCTATATATATATATATATATGTGCGTGTACGTATGTGTATGTGATTATCTAAAAGTGTACATATGTATATATGTGTATATGTGCGAATGTTCGCGTGCGTTAACCTATGTAATATAAAATAACCCCATTATAAAAAGCAAGGAACAAGTCGATGTACAACGACAAACCCTCAAACGAACATCGAAGGGCTCAAAAGAAAAAATAACATCTACACTAATCCTTTCCCTCTCTCTCTCCCCCTCTCCCATCTATTTAATATATCTTGCGAGAAAACCAAAAGCCAGTTAAAAATTTAAAACCAAAATATTGAAACTTCCCCCTCCTATCCTTACCCCCTCACTCTTCTCTTTATCATCCTCTCTCCACCTCCCCCTCATTATATCCATATATCTCCACCCACACCTACCTGAATCTGCTACCCCCACACACACAATACAATCGAATGTATCTTGAACCTTCAAAACTGAAATATGATCAACCCCCTCTTTTCTTTCTTTTTTTTTTTTTTTTTCTTAAAAACACCTTTTTTCCAATGACTAACAACCACTTCTGCGAGACCTGACGAAGCTGTCGGATCGTAAACATAGTCCAACATCCGAAACATATGTAGCCAAACAGATAAAACGGTAATAAAAAAAGAAAACACATTTGCTCTGCAATAGTATTGAACACTCATCAAGTTTTTAATAATTACTAGTTTTACCAAATATATATATATATATACATATAGATAGATATATATAGATATATATCAGGGCTCTACATTGCGAGTGAAACAGTCGCATTTGTAAGTGATTTTTCAACGTGGTGACTAGAAATAATGAAACGCTTATCTTTTGCTGATTGTATTTCTTTCACAATCTTCCAGAGCTCACTACTGCGTGAAAAATATTTTTTCAACTTTTTGTTGATAAAACGAACAAAGTTAATTACTTAAACAATAAGTTTAATAGAACAATATACTCTTTTTTAAACGAAGTCTGTTTAAAAAAATATATATCTTAGGAAATTAGAATGTTTATACCTTCAAGTATCAACATAAAATTTGTAAATTTAGAATTACACTTAAAAATAAAAATAAAAACAAATAAAAACACAGAAAAATCTTTATGGTGTACATACTCGCTACAAAATGAAGATGTCATATTCCGAAATTCATGTGGGTTTGGCCAGTAACTTTTCTATTTTTGCTAGTAAACGAAAATTTGTAGTTGTCAAAAGGTCAACTAAAGATAAATTTATCGGTAAAGCCCGGTATATATATATATATATATATATATATATATATATATATATATATATGAGCAGGCCTCTTTGACAGACTATGTATACCTACAAAGAGGTGCCTGCACATGAAATTTTTGTGGCAGGAGGTACGCAATTTCCAACCACGCCTCTCCTTAGTCGACATTGTTAATACCAGTGGCAAGTGAAATGTATGTACAGGACAACTAGAAACAAATACCGAGTTAAGTAGAAAGCACATACAGTGCCTAGAATTCCCAAATAGTCACCCATCTAGTACTAACCAGGCTCAAGGTTGCTTAACTTCGGTGATCTGATGAGAATCGGCGTGTCAACGTGATTATGCTGTAATATATAATTATAAAACTTGACTGTGCGCCTTTGAATGTTCTTCAATGATCGGGTGATTTCATCTTTTAAAAAAGGGATGACAGGTGAATTTATATATATATATATATATATATATATATATATGGGAGTTGTTATGCCGGCTAAATTGTCCATAAGTGGAAAAAGAAAAAAAAAAACGATTTTAAATAATCTTTATTTCTCGACTGCTTGCAAATTTTCTACAAACCTAGATTATACACATTTTTGATTTTAATATAAATCTATTTGTCAACAGTATAATTCCAGATGTGACCAGCTGATTAATCGGATCGGGCTTCTCAAACCTCCAGTCAAGTTGAAGTAATAGAAAGCAGATCTTGGATTTACTTTCAGCAGCAGTGTAAGTCTTGCTTCCTTTAATCCTTACATTCCAGGAGCCATATTTCTGACAAAGAGGTAATAATTGCTGTTTTCTGGGTCAGCGTCTATTCAAGCTAACACTTGTCATTAGCAAATTTTTGACCATGAAGTACTATTTATTTTTAGCTGCTTACATCAAATGGTTTCATGCCTTGTCTGGATTGATTTCCATAAAATAATAAAAGCTGATGTGGAGTGTTACAAGTCACCAGGCCACGGTCTGGACAGTCACCAGGACACCTTCCATCAGACATCACAGGTGGTCACCCATGGCCTACCGTTGGCCCTATTTTAGGTGGAGGGATTACATCTCTGCATGGGGTTGCACTTGGTGCATTTGTGACGTCACTAACAGGGTATAGACAAAGAAAGAAATAGAAAGAGAGCCATACAATTTTTATGCTTATTCGATTTATGGAGAAGGTTGTAGCATGTTTTTTTTTTATGTAGATAATTTAACCAGTTTAGAATGACAAAAATTTTTTTTTTCTCTCTCCCATCAACTCGGGTGAAAAAGTGATTTATTTTCTTGCTCAAATGAAAGTGAAAAAAATAAATAAAGTCTTCCGCATGTATATATTAATATCATTGCTACTGCCTAAAGGTGCTTAGATGCTGACAATGGTATTATTTAATATAGACATTTTTTTTTTTTTTTTTTTGCATTATGATTACAGTACTTTTCTGTCTAAAAAAATGTAAAAAAAAAAAATGTTCCCATCCATTTTAAGATTCATGCCTAGGGCCCCCAAAACTAGAAGTGGAAACCAATATGATTTCTTAACTTGAGAAAAATGTAAAAAACGAAAATAAAAGTTACCGGAATAATTTACGCTAAAATGCAGAGATGGAGACCGGACTGGAAAAAAAAAAACAAAGTAAAAAAAAAAAAAAAAAAGAAGATAAATACTAGACTACCTATAAAACTCAGAATTAACTTTTATTCAGTTCAGCATCTCTAACTTATTTCAAATTTATTCCAAAACCAATCAATCTCTACCCAGGTCTTTATTAATCCTTTCAAATCTTTTCCTGTCACGAACTATTATTTATCAACTAACCCTGCTACCTTAACTGTTCTACATCTACTAACCCAAGAACTCTCATCCACTTTTTTCATGTAACCAAACACATAAAATTTGTTCTGCACACATCTGTCTAGACTTAATCTTCTTCCGAGGTCATCAGATCTAAGTATGTCTTTAAGCCACACACAGCACATCCATCACATCAACATTTCTCTCCATGCTGAAATAGTACATGCATTTCTCTGCAACTGGCTCATTATCTAACAATTTGGTGCCATGACCAGTGTATCTTTAAGACTCGCATATCAGCATTTCTCTCCATGCAACGCATATCCTCAACCTTCATTAACCAGGTTTCATTTCTAGACATCGCAGAGCATACACATGTCCATTGAACTCTTTCCTTGGTTGGCAGCAATATCGCTTTGCTGGTAAAAAGTATTACATTTAAAAGGTTTATATATTAAAAAATTAATATGCTCAGAATTTTTTCTAGAAACGTGTGTAAGTGTCCTTTGCTCCAAAATCGGCATTATCTTATTATAGTCTATTGAAATGTTTAAATAACTATTTCAATAGTTTTTTTTGTTTGGTTTCAGAAATTGATTTCAATTTTTTTTTTTTAATTTTAGCAGATACATAGACAACGTATAAGCCTCTGTACAGCTTAATTGCCATAAATATTTCCATGCTTTTTTTTTTTCATTTTCTTTCTTTGAAGATTGTAATATGGGGCAGCCAAACCAGCTGCGAACATACCACTGCTTTTTATTGAAACCAACCGAGAGCTCTTTTTAGTATCCTCACTGTGCAATTGTCTGGATTTCTTTTGCACTTGTGGACAAGAGCATTTTAAGTAAACTTAGGCCTGCCAAGTTCCAATTTTTTTCAATTTTGACCTCTTAGCAACTATTTTTACTGTCTAAACACTAAATCAATTTTGTTCCACAAGTCGAGGTTATCTCTCTCTCTCTCTCTATATATATATATATAAGTTCCAAATCTGTAGACCAAAAATAGAGACCGTTCCTTAGACGGATAGACAAGGTTATATATATATATATATATATATATATATATATATATATATACACTCACACAGAGGGTGACCCACTTAAAAGTAGCTTGATCTAACGACCAACTGACACAAGACAAAATGCAATTCTTTATTCAACAATTCACAAGTCGAGGTTATCTCTCTCTCTCTCTCTATATATATATATATATAAGTTCCAAATTTGTAGACCAAAAATAGAGACCGTTCCTCAGACGGATAGACAAGGTCATATATATATATATATATATATATATATATATATATATATATATATATATATATATATATATATATACACACACACACACAGAGGGTGACTCACTTAAAAGTAGCTTGATCTATCTAACGACTAACTGATCTAATATTTCTCTTAACAACCAACTGACACCACAAGACAAAATGCAATTCTTTTTCCCAACAAGACGGCGCTACATGCCACGCGTCTCACAGATCACTGATATGAGTTCATGACATGTTTTCGGAAGAGAGAACAATAAGCAAAGGGTTATGGCCACCACGTTATCTTTGGAGGAATTTAAAACAAAAACTTTATGCAAATAATCCTCTCAATCTCGACCAACTATAGGAGAACATTACCAACGCTATTAGGAGAATTACCAGAGAAGATCTACAGACGTTAAACGTGCTCAGAAATGCATGGATGTCGACGGGGAGCACTTCCAGCATCCTTTATAACACTGCGGCCAATTTAAACTATATGTTCCTCCTCCTCCCTCTACTACTACATTTTCTGGGCTACTTTTAAGTGGGCCACTCTATATGTACAATTCTGCGCAGGCATGTCAAGATAATTTTGCAAGTCATTTATCAATTGTAACTATTGAACAATAAGAAACTCTTGGGTTTCTAATTCTCGAATTCATCTTAATTAGTTTTGTATAATTTTTTTGTGTCATAGATTGTAAGCTTGAACGTTAATCTCCATTTCTGTTTGGAATTCTATCATTCTTAAACGCAAGTGCATTTGCGTTTTTCTAGTTTTTCTCTTTATTGAACATTTCCGAAACCTAAATGATCTAATTAATTTTCTCAAGTAGGCATCGCAAATTTAATTGACAGAACTGATGTCCATATGTTTAGGATTTGTCAAAGACTTTTACCATTTTTGGTGCAGATCTGTACTAAATCTTTAGGGTTTTATACTGTTGAAACGTATTTACACATGTTGCTAGCCAGGTGTTCTTTTTGATTATAAAAAAAAATATATTTTTTTTTTAATGGAAATTATTCCAGACAAGGTATGAAGCCACCTGATATAAGTTAAGAAAAAAGAATATTAAAATAAAATAATTCCATAGCCTTTGAGCCCCTGGAGGGGCATAGGCCATCTACAACTTTTTGTAGGTGCTTTTGTAGTGAGTTCTTTTTACAGGGTGAGGGTGCTGGCCCCACACCCAACCTTCCCAGAAGGTACATACAGCACCTAACCTTCCCAAATGGTCACCCATCTGGTACTGGCCAGGCTCAATGTTGCTTAACTTCAGTGATCTGGTGATAACCGGTGTGTCAACGTGATTGTGCTGTACAAAGTAAAAAATCAACCACCAATAAATGTTACATGGATAGATTCGAATCCAGAAAAACAGCAATTATTTCCCCTTTGTCTGAAAGATCGCTCGGGAAATGTGAGGGCTAAAAGACAATAATGGAGACAGGGGTTACAAAGCTGTTGAAAGTAAACCCAAGGTCCATTTTTAGTACTTGGACAAGTTTTGCTGTGACATTAATTTAAAAAAAAAAAAAAAAATGAATTTTGAATTTTCATTAATTATTCTTTTATGATTTTTTAATGGATAATTGTTTTCATTTAACTATTAAACTCAATTCTATTTATGCATAGTTTCTACATTGTGCATGATTACGTTTCTGAATTTTTTTAGATGAGAATTGGTTATTCATATTTGGATTATTCGGACTACTGTTCTCATCTTCAGTGTCATTTTCACGGTTTTAGTCGATGTAACCTCTGGTCTTCGGCTTTATCTTGTTGAACTCTAGTCAAAATAATGTTTATATCAAATTCAGGAATTTGTTCAGAATTTTTAACGGAACCCTTTATTTACTTCATAAGATCTATATCCAGCTAGGATAGAGGTCCTAAGTAATTCATAATTTATTTTCCAGTCGCCCACACTGAGAATTGAACCTTCAACTTTCAGAAGAAAATCAATTGACTATCGTTGAATTGACATGCCACGACACGATCACGAACGCAGTAACACAGAGCAATCTTTTTCAGCTGCCCCCGGATTGTAAAGTACACTGTACCAACGTCGAGCTGACCAAAAAGAATCGTCCCAAACTGTACAAATGCTGGCTTTTTATATTGTCAAAAAATTGTGAAAAATTTCCCCCACTCTATATCTGTGCCTAAATCGAAACACGGATTCCATGAACAAAGCTTCTTTCTTAGAACTGCACGCCTGTGGAACTGTTCCGTCTGCCTGCTTCCCTCCGGACTACAACTTGGATGTCTTCAAGTCCAACGTTAACAAATTCCTAATGAACCGCCCCCTTAAGTAAACACTTCATCAAATCTCCACACTAACAGAATGTACTTGTAATAACCCTTATCCCTGAGTGGCTTCCGGGCCTTGATAAGTGGTGATCACTGTGTTTTGAGTTTGAGACTTTCTTCTCTATTCCTTAAGCGAATGACACCTGGGCTAATCACGTACACTACAATTTTTACTACAGTTTCAAATTTTTTAATTTTGACCCCTTGGCAGTTTTTGTTTTTTTTTTTGTTTTTTTAGCTAAAAACTAAATCAAATTTGTTCCACAAGCCCAAATACTCCATATATCGAATTTCAAGTCTCTCAACTAAAAATTTACAGAAGAGTTTCACGGACAGACTTTTATATATGTATAGATACACTTAGTAAAACCAATATAATATTTAAATTCAAATAGTAGTATCTCTACAGAACCCCACCTATATCTCTTCTCCACTATTATATAAAAGGAACTTTGTGAGTGAGTTCCCTATAGGCTTGAAAACGCCTGGGTCGATTTTTATGAAATTTTACACAAAAGGTATTTTAGGTGCCTGGAAGTGATCTTAGGTTTTGTGTAGTTTTTGATAAGTATTGATAATCAAAATAATCCAATGAAAGGAACAGGCGATTTTGACCAAAGTTAACCATCTTACACAGCCTAACATCACAAAGGCATTTGAGAATTTTTATGACCATACAAGCCGAAAGGCCCGACATATAAAGTCAACAGTAGATTCTTTGATATGACGAGCACGTCCGAAATGAGGGTTTCTGTTTAGAGCACAATTATAGCAGGATACTTGACTTTTGCAATTTAAACTTTAATGCAAGCCATTAGATATAAAATTTTATAAAAATCAACAGGAAGTTCTCTACGGTGCAATGTAGACTATACTATATTGTGAACTTAGTCACTGCGTGAGGCACGTGAATTTTCCTCCAGGTGCATCGCGATGGGTCCCCAACAGGAGCATGCAATCAATCGATTGGATTGAAAAATGGGCGATTTCATTGATTTCGATGACAATAAAAATATGGGAGTGTGAAACATTCGTTGATCAGTCAATCCTGGGCAACGTCAGGCCACCTTGCTTATATCTTAATAAAGTTAACTGTTTATATAGCTGTTTGTATAGGATTCTTTCCTAAACTAATTGAGCATTACTACTTTTGACATACAAAACTCGAATTTAAGTAAAAATGCACTTACCTACAAATAATTGAATTCATTCAAAAATGTATCGCTAACAAAAAACATCTTATATATATTTAAATAAGGGAGTAGTCACCAACAATGTGTATTTTTTAACATTTTATTATTCCGTGTCTTGGTTTTTCATTGGGAATTATGTTTGGATCATTGTAATAATGTTTTTAAGCCATTGAAATCGTTTTAACGCAAAATGAAAAGATTCAATGGACTCATTTTAGGAATAGGCATTCCTGTTTTCCGTCCTTTTATCCCAATTCAACATCTAAAAATCCGCAGCCTTTAATTCTGACGGACACTAAATTATTCTAAACAGTAAAATAGGTTGTTTTTTTTTTAATTAAATGGCTTAAAAATGTCGATTCTGGATAAAAGAAAAAAAAAAAAGAAAAGATTCCTTCCTTCTGTTTCTATATAAATTCAGGAAAACAGTTTTTTTTTTTTTTTTTTTTTTTGTTCCTGTGGTTATTTAAATATACATCTTTCTTTCGCTGGGATTTCTTAACCCATTTTATATATATATATATATATATATATATATATATATATATAGAATTGTACATATAGAGTGGCCCACTTAAAAGTAGCCCAGAAAATGTAGTAGTAGAGAGAGGAAGAGGAACATATAGTTTAAAACTATATATATATATATATATATATATATATATATTAAAACGATATATATACACATATGTATATATTAAAACTATATATATATATATATATATATATATATATATATATATATATATGCTTCCGAATAGTGTAATGCAATAGATCTACTGGTATGGAAATCCAGTGATTATTGGTCTTACGAAGTATTCTTAGTCCGGCATTTAATAAAAATTCTAGATTTAAAACTTAACAATTTCACACCAAAGAATTTAAATTATTAATTTATGATTATATATATATAAGTGGTGACCTCCATGTAAGAAAGAAAAAAAAATATATATATATATATAAAAGCTGTAAAATAGTTTACAATTAGTTTTTATTATTATTTTTTATACTTCAAAACTGGTGTATTAGGTAATCCTTAATCCGAAGTTTCAAAGAATGCTTATTTTTCTCAGAGGAAAAAAAACTGTTAGCAAAATAATCAGATAGGAATGCTCGATATTAGTATTTACACATACACATTAGCAGAGTGAGAGCCGATATTGTCCGGGATTAAATGAGGATCAACCAATGTTTCATCTTCTCGTACTTTTGTTGCCATCGAAATCGATGAAATCGTCCATTTTATTTTTTTTAAATCAAATTGATGGACTGCCTGCTCTAGTGAGAGACCCGTTCCCAGTGTACCGAGAGGGAGCTTTACATGCCTCCCCGCAGTCACTTAGTCCACAATAGATTGTAGTTTACATTGCACTGTAGAACCAAAAAAAAAAGAAAGAAAGAAATGTATGCACAAAAAAGATAATAAAAACCAAAGCAGTAAAAAAAAAAAAAAAAAAAAGTTGCATCATGTCGATACTGTGACCAGATGTGTGTGGCCCCGACAGATCGCAGACTCCCAACGTCGTGTCATGGATTTTTCATTCCACTATTCCTCTTATAGCCCAGATCGTCATTTTCTTACTGGCGTCTCGATGGAAACACACGTGGTTTCATAAAAGTAGAAATATCAAAATAAAACAAACACAAAAAACAAGGTTTCACATATTTCACAGTTGGACTTGAGAGTGTGTGTGTCTTCTCCCCGTTCTAGCGATGTTTCGTTCATCTGTCAGTGACAATCCGGCTCTATCTCTGCTTCGCAGTCAACTCTAAAAACTGCGCAACTTGTTGTGATTATCAGCTCCGACCCGTCGCAGCCGGCAGCTCGATGTCAACTGTCTACTCTGCATTGGTATCTGAAGTCGCCCCCACCTCCGGCCACCCGGAAACTGCCCTTCCTTGTAGTCCATAGGCTCCTATTGTCATTGTCAAATCCGTAGGCTCCTATTGTCATTGTCAAATCCGTAGGCTCCTATAGTCATTGTCAAATCCGTAGGCTCCTATTGTCATTGTCAAATCCGTAGGCTCCTATTGTCATTGTCAAATCCGTAGGCTCCTATTGTCATTGTCAAATCCGTAGGCTCCTATTGTCATTGTCAAATCTGTAGGCTCATATTGTCATTGTCAAATCTGTAGGCTCCTATTGTCATTGTCAAATCTGTAGGCTTTATCTAAAAATATCTACATATTCATTTTTTGCTACTTCCTATTTTATTGTACATTTGTATGACACTTCCTATCTATTGTTCCCCCCCCCTCTCAGCACTTAGTGACTCATGGGTAAGCTTCATAGTATCCCAAAACACAAATTTAGTTTTGGACAGGGTACAAAAATGAGCCAAACCTAATAGGTCCTACACTATATCACGTTTTAAGTTCCAAACCCTATCCTCTCACGAAAATATTTCATCGCTGTGCTGTGTTTTACAAATACAGCCACAGAATGTTCTCAGATGAACTGTTCTATACCCTTCAACACAGATACTCGCAACCAACAGTAAAATTACACCGCTTTTTACTGTAAAAGTTCCCACATGCCGGAAAACCTACTCTAATAGCTTCTTTCCTTTAATCACTTGCCTTTGGAATTCCCTACATTTCCCAGGTTTCCTAACTGTACCAACATGCAGAAATTTAAATATAATGTGAGCAAAAATCTTATTGCGCAACTTCCCACTTGGGATATCCACAAAGAAATCTAATCTCCAATTATAGTAGCTCCTGACGTCTCTATGGCAATATGTCTTGTGTGTGTGTGTGTGTGTGTGTGTGTGTGTGTGTGTGTGTGTGTGTGTGTGTGTGTGTGTGAAAGAGAAGGAGGGGAGAGGGTTAGAGAAAAAGCACGTGTCCCACTAAAAATAATACACAGCTCATAATAGACCAGAAGAAGAAACAACACCATAACTGTAAGAGGCCGGCATCAATTGTAAAACGTAATTAACAGGTGTCAAAAGTCTCTTTAGCTTTATTCATCAAACTCATTTGTTGCCTTTCTGTTAGTTGGTAAATAAGTTCAATTCACAACGCAAATACATTTCATGAGGTTTGTTGGTTTATTTATTTTTCAGGAATAAAGCAAATTAAAATATAATTTAGCACCTGTCAATGCAGGTGCAAAAAGGTTATAGATATACACATATCATTATATATATATATATATATATATGATGTCCCAAAAGAAGCTGAATTGATCAATTAAAAAATAGAATAGAAGCATCAAACTAGCGAAAAAAGATTTCAGAGTATTTAGATCAGGGGTTCTCAACCGGGAACCCTAGGGGTCCATGGAATATTTCTGGAGGTTCACAGGCAAAACATAAAATACAATACAAGATATCGGTAAAGAATTATTATCACTCTAATTTAGATTATCATTATTACTTGTTATTATCATAATTATTATAGTTGTTGTAGAATACTTTATTTGCATTAAATTAGTTTTCATTTAAAAATAAAGCTTAATTATATAATAGTTCTTTGATTATTAAAACCTCAAAATTTATAGAAGATTGTCTTATGATCAATAGTTATGAAGGGGTCCACCAAGATAAGGGAAAAGGGGGTCCATGAGTAAAAAAAAGGTTGAGAAACACTGGTCTAGATTAACCCTACTAAAGTCATGAGTCGTTATACCATCAAGGAGTCGAAATTTATTGTAGAGAGGTACTTCCAGTTGCATTTTAAATTTCAAATCCATCAGCTTCTTTTGGGATACCATATATATATATATATATATATATATATATATATATATATATATATATATATTATGTATAGAGAGAGACTAATCCAGTTTAGGTATAATGTTAATATGAACTAAAAACTAAAAACCAATATTTTTCAAAAGTGCAATACGTGTGTAGCGCTTACAAATAATTTAAAAAATACAAACATTGTAAGAAGTCTATGTGGATCGATCAACATTCCAATATCTCGTTAAGTTTTAGAAACATAGAATCCTGACAGATGTTGATTGATGCACAGACTTTTTTTTTTTTTTCAATGTTTATATAATTTTATTTATAATTTATTTTTTATTACATTTTCACACCAAACAAGGCAAAGTGCCACTTTGATGTAGGGGACTACTTACAGGGACACACGTTGCAGGGATACTGTGTAGGGAGTTGAGCAGCAAGATGCCTGTTCACATTATACTTGAACTTCTGCACGTCAGTACAGTTGGGGAAGCAGGAACCCGGAAGGAAATTCCAAAGCCTAGCAGTTCTGGGGAAGAAACTATTAAAGTAGGAGGCTTTCTTACATCTAGGGATCTCTACTGCGGATTTGCTGCTTGCCGGGGGTATTTACATGGAGAAGGTACAAGGGCTTGTAGTTTGGAGCATCCACCATTAAAATACTTGTAGAACAGACAGAGGGATGCAACATTTTGTCGATGAGAGAGAGGTTGAAGCTAAGATGACAGTTCGGGGCCCATTGGGTTGGCAACTCTTTTGACCCCTGTCCACGCGTGAGAGACTAGTAGCAGATGCACCAGCCCAAATGTGAAAACAATACTCCATATATGGGCGAATGGTGACCTTGTAGAGATACTGTGTGTGTGTATGAATTGTGTATTTAAAGCAGTATTATTTCATCTAAAACATTGTATAAAATAACACAGCTTCTGTTTAAACCATTTTCTCATCTTTTGTGTGAAAAAAAAAAAAAAAAAAGTTTTATCGATGCCACTAACGTTTTCGATTCACAACAGAATCATCGGGTGCAGAAGCAAAATGAATGAGGATGTGGAGGAAGAGGAATCTCGATAACAGCTGTGGTCAGTATTTATAGACGATGGTGCAGTTCCAAACTGTGAGGGGAAATTCCGTGTGTCAGGATTTGGGTCATTGAATAATAGTGTTATGACAGGTATTTTGAAAGGTTATTGCTAGTTTGATAGGCAATATTACTTATTCTAGGTTGTTAGGTTTTTAATGTAAATGGCTTCGAGTATTCAACATTTCTTTTCGTTTGTTTCTGCATATATTATTGTGTTGGTATGTTTTGTCTTAAATTGAAAGAGACAGCTATGTTTTTGTAAATGTTGATAAATTGAGCTAGAATTCACGAGATGCATGGTTAGACGCCAGGAAAATGTTTATTGTCACACACACACACACACACATATATATATCAGTGAATCTATTTTGCCCTTAGTTTTCTCTTTGCGTTGTGTTAAATTGTAATTTTTTCATTTTTTCCCCACTGTTCCTATCTTAGTTTCAATACATTTTCTATGTTTATAAAAAGTTTCATTACCATTTGGAAACTAGAAATACAAAAACTGGCACTTTTAAATGCATATTGTAAACTTTGCTGGGCACTATATATATATATATATATATATATATATATATATATATATATATATATATATATATATATTATTGAATCTATTTTGTCCTTAACTCATCAGAAGAAATAGCAATAATCAATCTAACAAAAGGAAATAAAATGCGTTTGGACATGATTAAAAAATCCGAAAATTGGAAGAGAAGCTGCAGCCATTTAGAACAAGAACAGATACATTGGTCAAGACGCGCGTATGAAAACAAAAATGAACCTTAGTGCAGATATCAGAACAAGCTGTCGGGGCTGTTTTGTTGCTGCGTTTTCTCATTAACGATTTATTTGAGTTTATTTAGATTTTTTTTTTTTCATCTTTCTATATTTTACAGTATTTTAAAACTTGTACTCCTGCCTTTGAGAGGAAATTCAACCAACATTTGCCCCAGGCACCACCAGATTACCCTGCTAAAGAAGGACAAAATTTCCTTGTACACACATTTATAAAAGACTAGTTGGGTGCCCGGCGTTGCAGATGTGTGTTAAGCTGAATAAAAAAACAAAAATGTGGTAGTAGGCAGGCAGGCTTGAACCCGTACCGCGAAGGAGGAAAAGTGAAAAAAATAAAAACATGACATGTTAGCTGTTGCGCCCATCACCAAACCAGAAGTGACATAGGTTTAAATTAAGGCTAGACAATCAAAAAGAGAGGATGATTTTCGAAAATATCGGCAAAAAACAAACAAAAAAAAAAAAAGCAACCCCTCCCTGTAGAAAAGTGTCCAATCGAAGGTGAAGGAATTAATGATTTTGGCTAATTTTTCCATATTTGTCATCCGAAGGGTTGTGCTTCAAAATGATATTGATCTCGTGAAAATTCGTCGCCTCTGTCAAGAGTTTTAGGCATACATACATACATTTAAATAGACAGGTGATATTTATATTATAGACTAGCAAGGGGTACTCGGCGTTGCCCGGGTGTTTGGAGGTGTGTGTGGAAACTCCGGGGGGGGGGGGGTAAAAAAAAATCTAAGTACGAGGATCGAACCGAACCGTTGAGGCAAAGTTGTAAAGTATGAAAAAAAAAACAAAAAAAACGTGCGACGTTAACGATTGCCCCACCGCGAGATGCTAACGGAAACACGCTTGAATTTATTTAATTACTTGGATTTAGAAGGTGCCCGTTTTAATGAGGTCAAGTTTCACTGTGGGATAGTATTTTCCCAAGATGTTATAGGAAAAAGACTAACCCACATGTGGCGAGCGATAAATGTTGAATATTTATCTTCCCGAAATCGAGCAAATTAAATAGACAGGCGAGCTTCGTTGTTAACTGAGATATTACGATTTCTATGTGATATAAAAAGTTTTAAAAAGTTGTGAAGCGACCGACCGCTTCTCTGAAAAAAGCCTTTTGTAGACATACAGAAAAAGCGAACACACATACATACATTTTCGCTTTTATATTTATAGATGGCAACATATTTTTGGTCTTTATTTCATGATATAAGCAATGTATGCATGCGATTATGCAAATGAGATGAGAAAGTCCTGCAGCAATTCTAAAAAATAAAATCCAAAGAAAATCCAAGAATTTACATTATATGACAATGGATGCTGAAGAATTTCTTCATACGGGAATTGCATGAAGTAGATATTTTAATTCCCAATGCTTTGAAATTGAGATTGGCTAAAAAAAAAAAATAAATAAATAAAATAAAAGAAAAATAAAAACCGTTGAATGAATTTGCAGGCATTTAAATAAAGGCAGAAGTTGGGCATATTTCCTCGCACTCATGTCAAAACGCCCTGTTTAAACTTAATTCAATTTCAAACAATAGATGCACCATATTTATATAGCGCTTATGTGATATCAGTCAACGTCAACTCATTTGCATACAAGTTTAGCAAAAGGGCATTTTAATAATTAACTATTGTTTTTTAATTTATTGATGACTGATTTTCACGCAAACAAACAGTTCTGTTTTACAATATTGTTTTGTTTCATGGAAAAGATTTAGCCATTTGTGTCCAAATGTCTCTTTATTTGGAGGGACTGACTTGATTTTCAGCAAGTTGTGATCTATTACTAAATTTTAAGTGAAAAGGAAAACTGATCGATTTCTTTACGGTTACATTTACAGGGTTCTATGGACAAATTTATCTTTAGTTGGCCTTTGACAACTAAATATTTTTGTCTACTAGTCAAATAGAAAAGTTACTAGCCAAACCTATATGATTTTTGGAATATGACATCTTCGTTTCATGACGAGTATGAACATCATAAAGATATTTCTGTAGTTTTTTTTTATAAGTGTAATTCTAAATATGCAAATTTTATGTTGATACTTGAAGGTATAAACATTCTACTTTCTTCAGATATTTTTTAAACAGCCTTCGTTAAAAAAAAAAGTATATTATTCTATTACAATTTTATTGTTTAAATAATTTTACTTTGTTCGTTTTATAAAAAAAAAAAGTTGAAAGATAGTCAGTGAAAGAAATATAATCGCCAAAAGATAAGCGTTTCATTATTTCTAGTCGTCACTTTGAAAAATCACTCACAAATGTGACTGTTTCACTCGCAATGTAAAGCCCTGATTTAAAAGAAATATATTTGGTGTGTCTGCATTTACCACGAAGTTGGCTTGGACTCACTCGGTAGCTAACGGAAATAACCGGAAAAATCGGCCGAGCGTTCCTCAATTTTAAACGAATGTACTGTCCGTTTTTAGCCAATGTATTGGCAGTGTGTTCATTAAAAAAATTTTGGCATCTAGCAGTCTCTACAGTGTAGGGGTGAGGTTTTGCTGCTCCTCAAATAAGTCGGGGTATTTACATGCAGGTAGTACACGTGCTAGAGTTCGTCGGTTGGTTGCTTTTGTTTTACGGCATATCAACCCTTTTCAAGTTATTTAATGCCGAATACAGTGATTTTGAAGAACAATTTTTTAATAGAATATATTTGTTTTGTTTTTTTTCCAAGTCGGTTTTTCTTTAACCCATAGTTGGGACCCTAACAGGTACTACCACTCCAGGTGAGAGTGGACCTGCAAGCAATGGCAATTAAAGGATGGCTCCATACTCCCCAAAGCCCGCAAGCTGGGGCCTCACCATCAGATATAGTTTAAGGTCATATCCAGGACCATTGAGTTCGTCGGAGTACATTCCATTAAAATACTTGCAAAAACAGGCACAGAAATACGTTTTGGTGATGGGACAGGGATTAGAGTTTGTTAGATAGTGCAGATTGGAGATTCTTTTTATGGGCCCTATCTAAGGGGGAGACTAGTGGTGGATGCACTAACCAGATGTGGGAACAATATTCCATGCACTCAAGTGTAAGTGTTACGGTGTTGTCTGACTTTGATTGGATCCTACGGTAACGAGAACAGAGTAGGTTAACTAGTTAAATATACATACAATTTACGCAGCTAAGTGTGATGAATTTTAGAATATACAATTTTTAAAACAAATATAAATTAAATATTTGGAACAAAGAAAAGAATTTACAAACAATAACAAATCTCCAATTCTAAAAGCTCAAAGATGACGAAATTGGCTATTATTAAAAGAGATCAAAGTTTTAGAGTACA
Organism: Euprymna scolopes; assembly: GCF_053919585.1. Classification (NCBI taxonomy): domain Eukaryota; kingdom Metazoa; phylum Mollusca; class Cephalopoda; order Sepiida; family Sepiolidae; genus Euprymna; species Euprymna scolopes. The sequence continues at coordinate 24,825,570 of NC_136507.1, read as the reverse complement.
AAGAAAAAGCTTGTTATATAGTAATGAGAATCGAGGCGTTAGGGAGAGGCGGTTAAGTGAATGTAATGGATGTCCAATTCTGTAGTCTACAACTTAATTAGAGTATCAGGAGTTGCAGAGAGTAAACAATGCAATCAGTTCATTCACGTCCAGGAAGCCAAAGAACGTACAGCCTAAGATTTACATAGCAGTTTGTGGCTCGATCTGACATTTATGTGTTTCAACACATAAATGTCGGATCGAGCCACAAAATAAACATACAGCAAAAACTGCATTAAGCAACTGTCTCATGTGTCATCTCGCATATTAATCCCATCTTGGAAAGATCTTTATTCCAGCGTCTTCAAGACGAGTACCGCCACAAAGAATTAGCCATCTTAAATATTTACTTTTATACACATTACATATTTTCTGGTATTCATACAATCAGTACTATTAATAAGGCAGTTCAAAGTAATAAAAAAGCTCCCGTGTCGGTCACATAAATAGATGTATTATATAACCTGTGTAAATTTAGGTACATCTCCTTATTTACAAGTAGAGCAGTACAATAGTTGCTCAGTTGATCGGCAAGACAAAACCATGAGGAATAATAATACTAACTGAAATTGGGTAGAATTTGCTCATTTAAGCAGAACGCTCAACAAGAATTTGTTAACATTAGACTTGTTTGAACAAGTTCGAAAGCACTTCCATGGTGTTGTGTTGGATAGACGGGTAGTTCTTGGAAAGAAACTGTTTATGGAAATTCCGTTTAGTTTTAGGTATGCAGAGGAAGAAAAATTATTTACAGTGGTTGTAGGGAGACGAGTTTTTCTTGGTGAATGTTTTACAGAGGAGAGATCAGAGATTGGAGCTCAGTTGAGCACCTGAATAAAGAAGTGGCAAGGAAAGATGGAGAGAAAGGAAAAGAAAAAAAATACAATTTATTACCAAGCAGTAATAAAAACACGCACACACATGCATAATACATATGAAAAAATGAAAAAAAGTTTTTTATTTTGGTCATTTCGTTATTGATTCTTAATTTTGTGGATAGTTAGTTCGAAATCCTTAACGTCACTAATTTAAAAAAGAAAAAAGAAAAAAAAAACAACAACAACAGTGACTGTTTTTATCTTGGTCATTTCGTTATTTGTTGTGTACTATGAAGAATCCTCCAGCTATGGGCAAATAGCCCCACTACCTTTGGGAAAGACAAAGGCTAAGGGAGTAAACACCGCCAAAACATCCGCTGGCAGCGACTGTATTGGCTTGCCTTTCTGTTGGAATCTGCCTGCAACATCGAGAGGTTGGTTGGTTGTTTTTGTTTTACGCGGCATATCAACCCTTTTCGGGTTATTTAATGCCGAATCCAAAGATTTTGAAGAAAAAATTTTTTTAATAGAATATATTTGTTTTCACGTCGGTTTCTATTTAACCCATAGTTGAGACCCTAACAGGTACTACCACTCTGGGTCAGAGTGGACCTGGGAGCAATGGTAATTAAAGGGTGGCTCCACACTCCCAAAGCCCACAACCTGGGGCCTCACCACTGGATATAGTTTAAGGTCATATCCAGGACCACAACACCGAGAGGGGGACCCAAAATGGGCAAACCAAGGTCCTCTTATTACCTGCCCAGGCCTGCACCTGGTTAGCTACAGCAGACGCTATAATAAACCAAACTAAGTGCCATTGTCTCAAGAGAAAGAAGTTCATCATTATTTATTATTATCATCATTATTATTATTATTATTTAATGCCAGCAATAGTATTTCTCCTTCGGGCAAGGTCGATCACGAGTGATTCATTCTTTAAATGCTAACCTGGGTTATGTGATGACGGTACTTGTGCAGTTTAGTCAAGACATTAAAAAATGAAAATATCGAAAAAAGGTTATATTTCACGTATGAAACTAAGTTCTCCAAAAAAAAATTTCACTTAATTTCATCAAGTAGTTTTTTTTTGTTTTTGTTTTTGTTTTTTTTTACAGCGAAAAAAAAACAATTTGTTATGATATCGAGCAAAAGGTTCGATTTTTAGGAAGAAAAGCTAGAATTAAAGATGGGAAGGGAGTGTCGGCACCTTACATTGAGTTATCTCCCCGTGGCATTTTGTTCAGTTTCAGCAAATTTTACAATGGCTGACTTCAACGTGCTCTCGTAAGAGCGTGTTTTTTCCGTTGTAAAAAAAAAAAAAAAATAAATAAATAAACTACTTGATCAAATTAAATGAATTTTTTTTTTTCGGAGATCTTCAGTCCACAACGGATACGTACAATATAACCTTTTTTCGATATCTTCATTTTTTAATGTCTTGACTAAACTGTACAAGTGCCGATATGACTATTATCGATATTAATATTATGTTATTAATATACTAATATTATGGATATTAATACGTTATTTAAAAATCCATCTTTGTTATTATTATTATTATTGAGTACTTTTTAGTTTTATCCAGTAACTTTTTTAGTCATGTTTTTATTTATTTATTTATTTTTATTTTTGCTTTCTTTTTTGCCAACTAAAAATAGTATGTTCGAAAGCGTTGACGATCTAATAACCATTACCTTTTTCCATCAATTCACATCTATTTCGATCACGTCGTGTTGTCCGTTAGTCGGTCATGTTTATCAAAAAAAAAAAAAAAAAATTTAGATTTCGATTTTATATCCACGGAACCTCCATTTTTTTTTTTTTTTTTTTTTTTTTTTTTTTTTTTTTACTCGCGCAGTCTTGTGATTTAACAAATAGTTGTATTTCAGGTTCGACGAGTTTCACTTTTAAAAGTATTGAATTTCAAAATTAAAGTGTTTCTTTTTTGTTTGTTTGTTTTTATGAAGTCGCCACTTGTCAAGGCCTCAAGACCACTCTATAATAAAGGTCAACGAGTGTGAGCTGGTCAGCGAGACAACAGCGTAATGATAAATAAGAGTGAAAACAATAGAATTTGATCAAATTGACCATGTTGTAGTCAGCTGGTAAGCAGACCTGCGGTGTAGAGTTCTGCAGGCAGTTCTAAAACAAACTTTGTTCATGGAATTTGCGTTTAGATGTAGCTAGACGAGTGTTGTGAATGTTTTCCAGTGCAGGGGGGGGGCATAGATTGAAGTTCAGTTGAGCGTAAGGAAAAAGAAAAGGACTATAAAAAAAAGACTATTAAAAAAAGACTATTAAAAAAAGACTATTAAAAAAAGACTATTAAAAAAAGACTATTAAAAAAAGACTATTAAAATATCCAAAAATTTAGTACGCAAGGTTAAGACGCCGGAAGTGGACTTGGTTTACTTAAATATCGAACGGAAGTCACTAAGCATGAAACGAAAAACAAAAAAGCGCTGAAACCGATCACGAGTAAAATTGTAAAATGAAGCCAAGATGGCTTTCTTCATAAAAATCCCAGCATGCAGTGTTCAATTAATTGTCCACCTTTCATTTTTCTCGATTCATCATTAGGTGGCGAACAGGTTTGCAAATTACATAACCCCCTTTCCCGCCTGAATCAAATGGACGTGGCTAGCCATTCAGTTAATTTACCAGGACTTCCGGTTCGAGGCTGATCCATATTCTGACGATACGTTGCTTTGATTCACAAATAATGGCGTTAATCGTTGCTGATGGGCATCTTCGTTCCTTTTCTGTGACTTTTTTTAATATCACTTGCAGAGATAGTTAGATTAATGAGAGACTATATAACCTATCAGTGTGGCAATACAAAGTTGACTTTCCCCCCTATGAAAAATAAAAATCGTCTCATCTGAGAAAGGAAAGATGAAGTGTAGCATTGGAACAGCTACTACACTTTGCTCCTAGTCAAAAGGCCTCAAATCACTGTCCTATTCATTCCACAAAAGAAAAATTCAGTTGTAGTGTTACTTTTCTGGAGGTTTAAGGTTCAATCCTAAGTACAGGCGACACTAAATTACTTAGTCATGCCTAATGGAACGAGAGTATGCTATTCCCTTCGGATTAAATAAAGGGTTACGTTCGAAATTCTGTGCAGAATCCTGAGTTCGATTAGAAAGACTCCCGAGTTCAAGATACATCTGAAGAAAACCGGTTTTATCGTCCGAAACGTTGTGAAAATAGCACTAAAGATGAAAGCAGTAGTTCAAAGAATCTATGATACTAATAATTAATCCTTATCCCCAAAATTCAGAAACGTACTATTTATTCCATTCATCAATTTCAATTTTCTTATTTACATCTTCTGTAAGAGGTTAGACACGGATGGGGGAAGGGGTGAGAAGACAGCGCATTAGATCAAGTGTACTTTGGTCTGTGGAAAATTTGACTTATCAAAAGTAGTTCCTTCCGATTCAGTGGCAATATGCCTTGCTTGGGATGGACAAAAGTAAATAAAATACAAACAGTAAATACCTCTCTCACTCGACACTTCTCCATCAATCATTAAAAAAAGCTTCAAGTTGAATTATTGATTTAAACAAGAGAAGCAAAGCAAACTGATCTCTTGAGTCGTTAAGTTGAATATCCGATCTGACATCGAATTACCAAAAAAAGCCAATATGCAAACAAAGTATACATAGTAAAAACACACACATATATATATATATATATATATATATATATATATATATATATATAGTAGCCTGGCAAGGCCACAAGGGAGACAACAGAAGCAACAAAATTAAAGCTGGTTTGCCAGGACACTATACAGGGTGACCCCCCCCCCCCCAAAAAAAAGCTAGATGGAAGCCATCTAGAACATGCTGTAGAACGGAGAAAAAAAGGGCAAAGACCCTAGTGTTTTGATGTGATGTTTTGAATATAATAAACTAGTTATGACCAAAGTTTAATTTAATTCGGACAAAATACTAAGAAACGGGGCGTAATTAGAGTTGGGGCCCGTTTTTTTTGGGGGGGGGTCACCCTTTATATACAAATATAGGCAAATTTGTGCATATTTCATTGGTTTGAAAATATAGGTTCTTTTTTACCAATTGTCATAAAATTTTAACCATAAAATAGTATTATAATCTTCAAAAAGCCTGAAAATTTTCTTGTTTCGTCCCATAGAACCAAAGATATGGGTATTTCAATATTCAATTTGGCTACCAGTATAGATATAGCCACACACACACACACACATATATATATATATAAGAAATAAAAAGGAACAAACCGAGTTATGTGTTCAACGTTTCGTCTTTATTTCGAGACTTCCTCTGGATGAATGAAATTCGAAATAAAGACGAAACGTTGATGAACACATAACGGTTTTTTCCTTTTTATTTTTATTGTCGGAATACCATTTCCATTATTCTCATTAGATTATATATATAAACTATCAAAAAGTCGTGTATATAAGTTCGAAATCTCGGCGACTATTGATCAGAATTTAACAAATGAAGTTCGTTGGAAAGCTAACGATCTAAATCGTGTAATGGGTTTTGTGACATTTATCCTTAAGGTCGCATATTCTTTAAACAAGTGGGGAGATTACTTTTTTATATTCATTTTACGTAAAATGAGCACCCGCTTTATGGTCATCTTGGCTATAAAGTGGGTGTTTATTTTACGTTAAATTAATATAGAAAAGTGATCCCCCACTTTTTAAAGCTGTAACATATCATTGAAATTACTAGTTTCCTGGGATTTTAACTGTTGTTTTCGTTTTCAGTACCATCGAAAACCTATAATGGTGGTAATTTTAACCAATTTTTGTGGGTGGAAAGATATTACACCTTTACCAATATTGCAATCATAGTGATTTGCTTTCATAGTTTTTCATATGAATTACAAAATATCTGATATTTCCCCCCCAAACATCTGGCCATTGATGGAGGGGAGACTAAAACTTGCTGCTCTGGTTTCAAATGATCAAACAGCAAGGGGAGACTTGATTCCAAATATTTCTCATGTTATATCTCCCCTTTTTTGTTTACATACATAAAGTACATTTCACAGTGTATAAGGATTATTTGATACTGGAGATAGTCATTGTCGTACCCTATTTCTAAAAGAGGGGAGATATAACATATGAGAAATATTTTGAATCAAGTCTCCCCTTGCTGTTATTTCAGATCATTTGAAATCATAGCAGCAAGTTTTTAATCCATGAAGGCAAGAGGTTTGGGAGAAATATGTGTCTTTGTGTTTAAAAAAGTGAGAATGTGTGTGAGGACACTTCTCAACCTATATACTCAACGAATTTTTGATCTACAGATGTGAAATTTAGTAAATAGGGTAATCAGACACGTAGAAAACTTTTTAATAGGCTTTCGTCCGGAGAAAAAGGGCTGCTAAGGGGTTAAAATTGAAAAATTTGCACTTTGAAGTCATCAGATTTATATCTGTCAATAGTTTCACGACTGAGCATGCATGAATCGTTCACATTGTATAAAGAAGGAGTAGATTTGCAAACACTTTTTAAAGATCGTGTCAAGATGGCCTAATGATTATCGTACTTTACTTTTTTACTCAATGTGTTTTGGTTTCGATCTCAGATCGAGAATTTTTTTTTTTTTTTTTTTTTTTTTTTTACTTACAAGAAGTGAACTGTTTAGAAAAAACTATACTCGCATGCACACGCCCCAGTTTCTTCCAGTTTTTTTTTTTTTTTTTTTTTTTTTTTTTTTTTTTTTTTTTTTTTTTAAGGAATTTAATGTTACGTTTAATAACGGACAATGCTGGGTACATCTTATATATAATATATATATATATATATATATATATATATATATATGTATGTGTGTGTGTGTGCCACACATTATGCAGCATAAAACGGAGAAAGTTTCATGAGAATATCAAGTTCAGAAGAGGTCCCAGTCAGGAAAGATGCTATGTTCTTCCAGGGAGGTGCTTACATCATCCTACATACAGCGCCTGGTATTCCTAAATGGTAACCCATATGATACTGACCGGACTCAACGTTGCTCAACTTCTGTGATCTAACAAGAACAGGTGTGTCAACGTGATAATGCCGCATATTTAACACGTTTAGTCGGCATTTAATAACCTCCAGATTGTTGATAAACCGTAAACCAAACCAACTTCAGGCGCTGTGCCTATGAAAGCACATCACCCGGGGTTGGATTGGTTTATGGTGCATCAACAATTTGTGGGTTATTTAATAACAAATGTGCCAAATATGATTCTATAATTAAGATGAATAATTATCTTAGGAAACATTAGTTTAAAATTTTATTAAAAGCCAAGTACGTCCAAGGATGGAATACTGTTGCCATATCTGGGCAGGAGCTGCTAAAAACAGCCTATCCTGCCTTGACAGAGTACAAAATAGACTTTGTGGCTTAGTGGGGGATGCCCTTTTTTCTACCCTGCAACCTCTCTCCCACAGAAGAGACGTTGCGAGCCTGTCCTTGTTTTATCGTTATTTCCATGGCAGATGCTCGTCTGAACTCCAATCTCTGGTCCCCCCTCGCCAATCTTTCACAAAAAAACACCCGTCTAGCTGAATCCACTATGAAAAATTTCCCCCACTCTATATCTGTGCCTAAATCAAAACGCGGATTCCATGAACAAAGCTTCTTTCTTAGAACTGCACGCCTGTGGAACTGTTCCGTCTGCCTGCTTCCCTCCGGACTACAACTTGGATGTCTTCAAGTCCAATGTTAACAAATTCCTAATGAACCGCCCCCTTAAGTAAACACTTCAGCAAATCTCCTCACTAACTTAATGTATTTGCAATAACCCTTATCCCTGAGTGGCTTCCGGGCCTTGATAAGTGGTGATCACTGTGTAAAAAAAAAAAAAAAAAAAAATTAGTCTCCCAGAATTCACCGTTCTTAGAATATATGGCATTAATCATAAAGGTACGATCAATTCTTAAAATATTTAAAAAAAAAATACATTACTGCTTGTTCTTTGTTCTCAACACTATGGACAATCAGCCATTATATAGTACCTATTATAAGATCGTAGCTGAAACATGTATGCACATATGTAGCCAAAAATGTTTGCACGAATAAAAATTCACACTAAAATACAACTAATTGTTAATAAAACTTATCTTATAAACACCGTAGTTTCGTTAAAACGAACCATCCTAGAAACACTACATGTGTGTGTGTGTTCCGAGAGAGAGAATTTGTAAATACAAAAATAGCGAGAATTCATCCTTGTAGACCGTTTCGATCAACATCACGTTAGTATACAAAATATATAGTCAACACAATGAACAAGAATGATGATGGCGAAGAGATGAGTGCGCGCTTAGACACTATTAGGACGAAATTTTGTCGTCGATAAATGGAGTTTTCAATGGTTTCTCCTGATTTTTTTTCGATTCTAATAAATTACAATGGTAGCTTCCAAATTATGCAGTTGGAATTACCTGAATATTACTGAATTATTAAACAAAACAACTTTAATCGTGTTAGCAGGTAAAAAATTGTCGCCATCTTATTTAAATCGAAACGGAAAATAACCTCCCTTTTTCACTGTGTCTTACGATCGTTTTCATTAAATTCTATTTTTATTTTCTTCAATAAATAATTTTCTACCTCATTGATTTTCGTAATTTTTGGATATAATCATCTTAAAAATACGAGGAATCCATGGGTATCATTATTTTCATGTGAAATTCAGTTTTACGATTTCCGAAATTTCGTCCTAATAGTGTAGAAGCGCCGATCAGTGAAATAAGCGTTTTTTTTTTTTTTTAAATAATCTAAACGTTTATTTTTCTTTTAATAAAAATGCCCTAATTTATCTAGACGAAAGATAAACAAACAAAAAAACTCAAGAGATCCTGCAAAGTCGATTCTTGACCCCTTTCTCGTCGTTACACATTTTGTATACCAATGAGATGTTGGTCGAAAGATCTCTCGAAAGTAAATTTCCAATATATATATATATATATATTTAGAATGTGAGAGATTATATAATTATTTCCACAGCCAAACATCGCAGCAAGTTGCTCGGGTTTCGAAACCGGGTTCAAATATGTCTAACTGATGAGCCCAAATGAGGGTGAAACTCGAGTATTGGACTTCCGGTTTGTTGGCTGTCATGGCTCTTGTAGTCTGCGACGTTGTTTGACCGTGCAAATAATTATATATATATATATATAAAGAGAGAGAGAGAGAGAGAGGGGGGGGCAGGCATTATATATATATATATATATATATATATATATATATATGAGAGAGAATCTAAAATGGCGTAATGGAAACACATAAAAAGTATATGCAGCTTCTCTTCCAATTCTCGGATTTTAATCATGTCAAATCACACTTTATTTCATTTTTGACGGATTGATTGTTGCTATTTCTTCTGATGAGTTAAGGGCACAATAGATTCACTGATTGATATAATAATCAAGTGATTGATTTTGCGCTATTTATATATATATATATATATATATATATATATATATATATATGTATATTTCTGTAGAAATGGTTTCTTATAATATATACCAATCCTTATTTAAGAAGCTCAATGTAATTACAGAGCAATATAGAGAATAAATGACAAAAAACTATATTCCAAAATTTATGATGTTGATGATCTTATAATTTATTTCTTTAATTCAGTTGACTTTTACAATTCTTGACATTATCTGTTTCGTAGCGCAAAATCAATCACTTAATTATTATATCACTCAGTGAATCTATTTTGCCCTTAACTCATCAGAAGAAATAGCAACAATAAATCCGTCAAAAGGAAATGAAGTGTGATTTGACATGATTAAAATCCGAGAATTGGAGGAGAAGCTGCAAATACCTTTAATGTGTTTCCATTACGCCTTTTTAGATTCTCTCTCATATATATATATATATATATATATATATATATATATATAACTATTTCATTTATTCACATAAATTTACTATACGAAAGTATAGATTTATGCATAAACTTTAAGTATTTACTTCAAAAGTGCTCAATACGTAGGTAGAGCTAGTTAGTAATTTATAAAATATATATGGCGATTAAGCTACACTGAATATTCCGCGTTTCATCCAACTATAGGATTCGTCAGGCTTATGCGCGAATTCTGTCGTTGCTTCTTGTTTTTATACATGTTGAGGATTTCTAGTCGGCCAATCAGCTTTCTAGTCTCCACCGCGCCCCTTCCTATCAGCCAATGGGCATGCATTTTATCAAACAAAGGATCTGTTTTAGAGCTAGGTTAGTGGTTTTAGGTGGCCGTTCTGCTTTTCTTTTTTTTTTTTATATACATATAAATATACCTATGTGTACACAATAATGCACATATATATACACACATATATATATATATATATATATATGCGTGTGATCGTTTATGTATATTCATGTTTATTTAATTTATTTATTTGTTTGTTTTCTATTGTTATTGTTAGTTTTAAAGCTATTTTGTATCGCTATCCTAGAGTAAGTTTTATTTTGTGAACACAGTTGTTTGCTATTTCCCGCCTACAGTTTAATCCTCAACATGTATAAAAACAAGAAGCAACGACAGAATTCGCGCATAAGCCTGACGAATCCTATAGTTGGATGAAACGCAGAATATTCAGTGTAGCTTAATCGCCATATATATTTTATAAATTACTAACTAGCTCTACCTACGTATTGAGCACTTTTGAAGTAAATACTTAAAGTTTACGCATAAATCTATACTTTCGTATATTAATTTTATGTGAGTAAATGAAGTAGTTATACCTAGCTCCTAAAACAGTCGAGCACTCTCAAAAGAATTTATTTAACCACATTAAAAATAGATATTGAAAGAGTTAATTTCGAAACATCGCTAAGAAAATATCCCCACACCCAGCAAGCATAGCTATATTATTAAATTAATCCAAAAAACAGATGAACTAATACGCCGAATGCAATGGCGAGCAAATTTCTTCCTTAAAAATGAAAACGTAAACAAAAAAGAATCCTATGGTTTTAAAACCCTTAAAAATGCGAAAACAGTAGACCTTTTGATAAACTTTGAAAATGACCTTTTAAACGTAATTAAAAACGTAATATATATATATATATATATATATATATATATATATGTATGTATGTGTGTGTGTGTGTGTGTGTGTGTGTGTGTGTGTGTGTGTGTGTGTCCGTCCGTTCCAATGTTTTTCTCGGAAATTACTGGGCTTACTCAGCTGAAATGTTGTATGAACCTTTGTTGTTAGGTGCAGCGAATTAAATATTATGGTATCTGCTGAACAGTTAAGGGTTAAGAAGCATTAGAATTTAATGTAAAAATAAGCACAAATTTAACCATATTAAACCATCTATTTAGCATAGAGCACTCATTCTAGGTCAAAACGACTAACTTGCAAGTTTAATGAGCTAAAAATGTTTTTTTTTTTTACTTTCTTGTCACCTCACACATCTTTAAAATTACTTTCATAGGTATGCTGAAAACGAATATCACATTTCAATTTTACGCAGACAAGTAGTCCTTTGGATTTATTAAGACCTTTATTATCCAATGTAATCCATTGTTTTTACTGGTGGTCATGTTTTTCCCAACTGAAGTACTAATAAGCGCGCGAGTTACAAAACACCTCTCCCCATGTTAAGAACCGCGAAGGCCACTGGCATTAAGGTAATACGTTTGAAAAAAAAAATCTCAACATCCAGAAAACTACTTGCCTGCGCACAGTTTAAATGTGATATTCGTTTTCAGCATACTCGAAAATTTAAAAGTAGTCAATTGAACCGAGTGGCTTAAGGTGAAAAGAAAGTAAATATTTACCCTAAAATGTCGAGCATATCACCGATATTGATGTGCGCGTGTGACCAAATAGAGCATCCATTGTAGATACTACGGCTGCTATATTCGCTTCGGTTTCCTTTTTTATTCAAGCCAAACACACACGCACGTGTTTGTCGTCCGACTTTCCCCTTCGTTCCTTTCCATTGCGACATTCATTCATCGAAATCGATTTGTTCATTCAATATAGTTCCGACCGAAGAAACAATCCGACGTCGTAAATTATTCCTAAGAAAAAAGAAAACTAAATCACGTCGAGAAGAATTGCTTAAACAACTTCAGTACGAATACAGCCACGGCAGAACGACTCCCCCCTCACAGAATCAGAATGCCGTATCTGTTCTGGTCGGTCTTAGGAGGTTATACCTACTTCTGTTTTTGTGTCACCTCAAACAAGGCATGTTGCCACTTGACCATTAGGGGCTACTATTTGGGATCATGTCTAACAGGGGAGTTGAGTGAGAAGTTTGTTCACATTACATTTAATCTTCTGCAAGTTGGTACAATCAGGAAATCACTTTTGACACACCGGTTCTCGTCAGATCACCGAAGTTAAGCAACGATGAACCTGGCCAGTACCAGATGGGTGCCAATTTGGAACTTCCAGGTGCTGTATGTGCTCTCCGCTTATCTCGGCATTGTTTCCAGTCGTCCTGGACTTCTCCTTGCCACTGGACTCAAGCAAGCGCCTCACTATTACATGTGCAGCTGCCCCTACAGGCGGTATCCTTTGTCTTTCGAGACTGAACGAAGGCGTCGAAACTATTAAAGTAGAAGAATTTCCTGCATCTAGGGACCCCAATAGTGAAGGGGTGGGATGTTGCTGCTTTTCAGGTTAGCCGAGAGTATGTACATCGAGAGGGCGTTACCTACTTTAAAATAGGGATTTATTTGCTCATCAAAGCTTACTCTCACCCTCACTGGACAATACCGATGAGGCTGATCACGGAAAATTTTGCATTCGTCCGGAGTGACCCCTTATATATATATATAAATATACACACAGTAGAATCCCGGGACACGGTGGCCCTAAGATACGTTTTTTTCAGGTTACGATGTGGAATACAATGTTTTTCCGGCACCTGGTTACGGTATTTGCCTGCCTCACAGTGTTATTTATGTTATTTGATTATATACATGTGTATTACGAGGGGCGTGCAATAAGTAATGCCCTTGATCCATTTCCAGTTGTCTGATCTAGCTGAAATTTTACATGTGCAATGATTTATATCTACGGGTTATGTGGCAAATTACAGTTCTGAACTAATTGTGGTTTCTGCTTTACAGGTGTTTGAGCTGAGTCAGGTGTGAAATGGAGCCTGTTGAATGTCAAGCAGTGATCCGATTTTTGCATTTGAAAGGACGCACACCACAGGAGACTTGATGAAATGAAAGAAACTTATGGTGATAATGCCACATCATATGACCTTGTAAAACGCTGGCATCGTGAATTCAAACATGGCCAGAAGTCTGTGGAAACAGCTCCCAGACCTGGTCACCCCTCCCTTCTGCCATTGATGAGGCATCTGTCCGTCAAATTGAGGCTGCCATTTTGGAAGATCAGTGCATTACTATTCGCCAAATAGCCCAAGATGTCAAGATTAGTATAGGGTCTGTGGAAACTATCATTCATGACCATTTGCATAAGATGTCTGTCAGATGGATTTCCAGGTTGCTCACACCATTCAAGAAACGAGAATGCGTTGAGTGCTCGAGGATGAATTTGGAGATGTGCCAAGAAGTCAAAGATTTTCAAAAGACTGATTACACAGGATGAAACCTGGGTCCATCACTATGATCCAGAGACCAAAGCTCAGTCAATGCAGTGGAAGCACTTGGACTCACCACCTCCAAAGAAGGCAAGAGTGCAGCCCTCCGTTGGCAAGGTCATGCTCACAGTCTTCTGGGACTACAACGGAGTAGTGATGACAGATTTCCTGGCAAAGGGTACCACAATTACAGAAGCCTATTATGCTTCACTTTTGTGGAAATTAAGGGAAGCTATCAAAATCAAGAGGCGGGGCAAGGTCAGCAAAGGCACCCTCCTCTTGCAGGACAACGCTCCGGTCCACAACTCGCATGTCGCCAGATCAGAAGCACGGGCGTGTTTATGAAATCCTCGCTCATCCTCCCTACTCTCCTAACCTTGCAGCCTCTGATTTTCACCTCTTCCCAGCCATTAAGTTGTTTTGGAAAGGAAAGCGTTTCCCCAGATGATGCAGCCTTGATTTCTGAAGTCACGTTGTGGTTGGAGGACCAACCTGGGGTGTTCTACAAAAACGGTCTCCAGAGCTTCATCAAACGATGGGAGAAATGCATAAATCTGGGTGGTTCCTATGTAGAGAAAGACTAATAACTGTGCCAAGCTTCGTTGCTCTACTGCTATGGGAAGTGGATCAGAGCCATTACTTATTGAACGCCCCTCGTACAAACTGTACTGTATTTTGTTACTAATTTTTTAATGCCGTATCCTGGGGTTCTAATGCATCTATTATATAGTGTTGAGCCGATTAATCAAAATTGGAAATAACTCGAGACTTTCGGGGGTATCAGAATCTGCATCAGAAAAAAATTGAGTATTTTTCGATGCCAAAAACGATTCTTTTGTCTTTTTTTAATTTGGTTTTGCTTAAAGCACAATCTTCCACTGCTTGTATAAATTTTTATTGATTTTAAGCCATTACTAAAACTAAAATCTGTTGATCACCTCCCACAAGTGTGCTTTTATGTTTAAAAAAATATATGTACGTGTAATTGAGGAAATAACACTAGTGAAATATTTAGAGATTTGTAAAGAATCGGAATCGGTAATTGTATCGGAATCTGGAATTCTAAAATTATAAAAATAATTATATTTTCTAACATATCCTACAAGATGTTTTCCAGAAAGGGATTACTAATACGATAACAGGTTCAATATTGGAAACCGAGCATAAATCTATAAAATTGATAATGTGTGAGAGCACTTCTCAACCTACATACTCAAGTTTTTGATCTACAGACTTCAAATTGGGTATATAGGATATTCAGACATGTGGAAAACTTTTTAATCGGTTTTCATCCAGAAAAAAACCCTGCTTCTAATGGATCAAAATTGAAAAATTGGTATGTGGCGAAGCATCGGGTTTTTATCTTAACCGTTTCACAAGGTTTGAAAACACTTTAAATTATGTGGAAAGCTAGTCTAATGGCCATCGTACTTGACTCACTGTCGCTTGGTTTTGATTTCGATCTTGGCTCTAGAATTTTTATTTTATTTTATACTCACAAGTGAACAGTTTAGAAAAAAAAAAAAAAACAATACTCGCATGCACATGTCTCAGTTTCTTTCCGTTTTTTTTTTTGTTTTTTTTTCTCCATTTTGTCATGGAATTTAACGTTACGTTTAATACCGAGCAACGCCGGGTACAACTACTAGTAGATATAGAAAAGATCAAAACCAAAATAGTAAAAACGAAACATTTGTTTAATATCTTAATGGTCAACTAAGAATCAGATATCCCATAAACCTAGGCTTTCCTTTCCAAAAAAAAAAAGTATCTTTTCGTCAATGAGTAAGTCATCCTTTTTGGAAAAGCCCAGGCTTATTCGATATGTAAGTCTTACTTGGACACTAGCAGGAAGGCCCGACGTTGCCCGGGATTGAATTAGAATCAACAAATGTTCCGCCTCCCTATACTTTTGTCATCGAAATCGATAAAAAAAAAATCGCCCAATTTTTTCAATCAAAGTGATTGATTGCCTCCTCTAATTTAGGGACCCACACTCCCCCGGTGTATCGGGAGGAAGCTTTGCATGCCTCCCCGCAGTGACAGTCCACAATACACTGTAGTCTACATTGCAGTTGCACTGTTGTTTTTTGTAATCGAATTGTTTCAATTATCGATACTTATCGGAAATATTCGGATACAAACTATGCAAGAACACTCTCAGACACATTAAGTATATTCATATGAAATTTTGAAAAAAAAAAAAAAAATCGGCCCGGCCGTTTTAGAATCCATAGGGAACGAACTTACGCAAAGTTCCTTTTATTTAATAGTAGATATAGAGATAGATATCAAAATATTAAACAATTAAATGTCCAGTCTTTAATAACACGTTTGTTCTTAGGTCATATTTATTAGCAAGCATAGGAAAATAGGAATCAATTTTTTCGATTCCGATACCCCAAAATCTTTCCATTTTTCCGATTCCGGTTAATCGTCCCAACACTATTGAAAACAAAGAATTTGTACAGACAAAGTAGAATCACGCGTACTCGCGTACCGACCACGATTTAACTTACCACAAAACAAGATGGGTAGCCCCCTCCCCCCAGCCTTCTTTCTTATTTGCTTCGAACTAATATTGTTACTATAAGTTTTTTTTCCTTGCATTAAGAAATGTATTTCAATTCGTTTATCTCGAACTGTTATGCAATACTAGGCGTTCATGATATTCTTTTTAGAAATCAATTTGGCAATTCAGAAGCTTAACTCATTGCTCTAAGGGAGGTAACTGTTTTACTAAGAATTGTAAAAAAATGATTTGTTTCAACTATATTTAATGTAACAAAGTTTTAACATTAATAAAAAAAGAATGCGATGCGACGATGTGAGTTTTCTTGAAACATTCGACTAAAAAAAAAAATAGTTTTTAACTACTTTAGTAAAATAGAGAATGCCTGTCAAGACAGTCGACAGATCGATTTTATAAATATGGTTTTTTTAAACAAAACAGTACTTGTCATGTCGAAAATATCAATATATCCAAAAATTACGAAAATTCATTGAGTAGAGCGTCAGAGCGAACAGCTACTGCGTTTATAGTCTTAAAAAAAAGTCACTCGCGACAGACTATAAATGATGGAAGCTATTAAAGTGGCGAAAAGGGAGATAAGTATGCCCCCTGTATTTGCAATCTTCAAGGTGTTCACATCTAGGGAAAATGCAGTTCCCCCGATTTTTCTATAAAAATTACTTTTAACTAATAAAAAAATTTTCTACTCGAGTTTTCGTAATTTTTTGATGTGTTACTATTTTCGACATGCCAGTAAGTAAATAGTTTTTGCTTAAAATCACATTTTAAAAAAATCCATCTGTTGACCATTTTAACAAGCACCAAATAAGAGTTACTGCTCTTAGAACAATGAGTTAAGCTTCCGAATTGCCATCAATTTAGTATTATTAATATTGGTAGCAGATAATTAGCAAAAACGGTGCCCCTGCCCCTCTCCTGTTTACTTAAAGCTTTCAAAAACACAGGAAAAAAAAAAAGAGAAAAAAGAAACGGACGGGAATTATTTTGTTTTGGAATATTTGAAGATTCCAAATTTGGATTCTGGATTATTCGAACTACTATTATCTCGGTTGTTTGATTCTATTTTGAGTTCGGTCTTTCGCCCGATGTAACCTCTGGCCCTGGAATTCATATGCAAAGATCGAGTGAAGACTATGAGAAATGACAGAGGATTCGGTGCTTGTTAAAACAGAGTCGAAAGATCGATTAAAAAAAATGTTTCAAGTAAAAACAGTAGTACATAATTGTAATAAAAAACTAATATTCATAAATTACGAAAATTCATAGAGTAGAAAATTTAGTTAAAAGTAATTTTTACGGAAAATTAGGGGAAAGGGCATTTTTGCCTAGATGTGAATACCTTGAAGACTATGAATACAGGGAACATACTTATCTCCCTTTTTGCTACTCTAATGGCGACGTTTTGATTAGCCGGTAAGCGATAAACTTTTTGGTAATTTTTTACGACGTGCCCCACCCCAGCGTAATAGAAACGCCCCAACCTCCCCATGTTAAGAACGGCTTTCGGAATAAACACACCCCAAGATGATGGCTGACCAACTTTTATGATTTCAGGTGCAAATGAACAGCTACAGCAGGAATTGGAATACACCCTACTAAAGCTTGATTGTCACAACTGTTGAATTTCAAAACGTCAATCTAGACACGAGGACATTTTAGAAGGACGATATGCAATAAACTTGTTTTAAACTTGAAAAATGTCACAAAAACGTATGGAATGCGTTCGACTGCTTTTGGACCATCTTGCATGAATCGAGCATCAGTTTTTGAGTGGCATAAGAGATTCAAGGAAGGAAGGGAGTCTGTGAGAGAGTGTGCGAGGTGTGGGAAAAATAAGAAAATCAGACCCTGGCGTATAAGTTCTTACAGTGGGAGAGAACTAAATAACTCCAGTTCCGATTAAGAGTTAGGAGCACTCACATCTCGACTGGACTCGTGTGGGAACCAGGGCCGCAGAATGCGACGCATATTTGACTCTACTGATGCCTACCCCCTGGACCCCACCCCTGGACAGCCTGCAACTCCAGTGCTTCTAGCTCTCTCTAGCAGCCTTAAACGACCCCAACTCACCCCTGCAGCTTCCAACGATCCCAGCTCCTGCGGCCTTTTGCGTCCAGCTACCCGGTTCCAGTGCACATTGACGTCGCAGCTGATGTCATCATGGTTAAGAAATTAAATGTCTTCCAGTTATTATTTCTTCACGGCACACCAGTAATAACTGCGTACTAGAGAGAACTCTAATACCTACTAGATACTATCCTCGAGTATCTAGATTTTCACTGTACAGGGGTTTGTCATGACAACCTGGCATGAGGATACTTCTCTACAAGTAAGCCTTGACTAAATATTCAAAATCGCAGTATTCGCAGCCCAAATCAGATTTCAGTATCGCTAACCAACACGGATATAGCGAGGAATGGTGCACCTTCTTCAAGTGATGTTACCTCAAGTAATAGCACAAAGCTGGATACTCCACCCGACTAGATGAATTCTTGTCTTAGAATCCAATAAGACCAAGAAACCACCAAAATGTTATAGTATAACATTTAAATGGTCGGTACTTGTACAGTTTAATCAAGACATTAAAAAATGAAAATATCGGAAAAAGGTTATATTGTACGTATCGGTTATGGAACGAAGTTCTCCGAAAAAAATTTCACAATTTCATCAACTAGTTCTTTTTTTTTTTAACAGCGGGAAAACAATTTGTTATGATACCGAGAAAAAGGTTCGATTTTTAGAAAGGAAAGATAGTATTAAAGATGGGGAGGGAGTGTCAGTGCTTTAAACAGAGTTATCTCCACGTGGCGTGTTCAAAAAATTCAAAGATGGCCGACTTCAACGCGCTGTAAAAAAAAAAAAAAAAAAAAAATAGATCAAATTAAATTTTTTTTTTTCGGAGATCTTCAATCCAAAACGGATACGTAGAATATAACCTTTTTTTCAACATTTTCATTTTTGGGTTTGTATTACTGTACACAGATTCGAAAAAGTTGTCAAAAAACAAATATATAACAAAATGTTATCAAAGGCAAGATAAGTTACTTTTCTACCAAACTGGATATATTTTTCGTGTTTTTATTCAATGTAACATATTTATTCAGCTCGAAAAACATACAGTGTTTACCGATGTATTGGAAAATTCAAGATGGCGTCTCACACCCTCTTTAACACCGTAAGTTTGGGAAAAGGTGTTATAAATAAAAAACTATACAAAATACTATTAAAAACCCGCCGAATATATGTCAACCTATTTCACGGTAACATATATTGAGCGAGTTTTTAACAGTATTTTATCCGGTTTTTTATTTATAACACCTTTTCCCAAACTTACCGTGTTAAAGAGAGAATCAGACGCCATCTTGAATGTTCCAATACATCGGTAAACACTGTGTGGTTTTCGAGCTGAATAAACATGTTACATTGAATAAAAACACGAAAAATATATCCAGTTTGGTAGAAAAGTAACTTATCTTGCCTTTGATAACATTTATTTGTTATATATTTGTTTTTTGACAACTTTTTCGAATCTATGTGTACAGTAATACAAACACCCATTTTTTAATGTCTTAATGCACAAGTACCAAATGGTCAATTGGGGAGAGGAGAATTATGTTCTCAACTTCTTTACTAACTCGATGTTTAAAATGTAAAGGAGAGAACGTTACTCGAATATTCGAATGTCTATATATCTCCTTGATTTCTAAGAAATTTGAAGTCAAATGAAAAAAAAAAAAAAGAAAAAAAGCGGCACACTAATATCCCTGGGCACATTGGTTGGGAAGCATCTTTCGATAATGTCGTGAGTATTATACTGTCAGCCAACAAGTGATTGACCTCAACGCTGTCCGGTCAAGAGATGAAGGGCAGGGTGGGATGTAAATGACATACGTTTAAAAAAAAAAAAAAAAAAATGTGAGAAAAAGAAAAAAAAAAAGCTTTCATTTCAATCCATTCCATTGGGTTTATTTATCATCCTTTTCCTTGAGGGAAGTTGAATAAATAAATCAACTTCTTTATCATAGATGACAGGAGTGTTAAAAAGCTTAGTCACTAAATAAATAACAGGATTCCATTTA
Organism: Euprymna scolopes; assembly: GCF_053919585.1. Classification (NCBI taxonomy): domain Eukaryota; kingdom Metazoa; phylum Mollusca; class Cephalopoda; order Sepiida; family Sepiolidae; genus Euprymna; species Euprymna scolopes. The sequence goes on along the minus strand of NC_136507.1, from coordinate 24,805,510 downwards.
GATCCATGCCGTCAAGCATTTTTATTTTTACAAAGGAGTCAGCATTTATCAAGGCCTGATGGTCACTCGACAATAAAGGATAAGGAGTGTACCTATTTACTATGCCTCCCCACGAGACAGAGTTAGACACCAGGGTCGTTTTTTAACGTGAAGAAAAGGTACAAAAATAAAAATTGTCTCAGTCGTGAAGGATTTCTCCTCCACCGAAAGAGAACAAGAAATAGAAGTGCAGCATCTGAAGAACAGATGGTATTTATTTGCTTCCCCACCGAGCAAATTAGGCACAAGGCCGACTTTTAATGTGAGGAGTGAAGGGGAAATGGGGACCAACTCCCCGGGGAGTAGGGGAGCTGGATAATGACAATTGGTATGAAGGGTTGCCCCTACATTGACCAAGGTCTTATATGTGAGGTTGCCCACACATATGGTCTTTGCTTGCAGTATCTGCCGGAACAGATGGTGTTTATTTGCTCCCCCACCGAGCAAATTAGGCACAAGGCCAATTTTTAATGTGAGGAGTGAAGGGAGGGGGAAGGGAAAAAGGGGACCAGCTCATGAGAGGTGGGAAATGGGAGCTGGTTAATGGTCAGGCATGTGGGGTTGCTCCCCACATCTGGTCTTTGCTAGTCATAGCTAGTCATAGCTTGCAGCATCTGCCGGAACAGATACTACACTTTGATCTTGGCCAAAAGGCCAAGTGTATCTGCCGGAACAGATGGTATTTATTTGCTCCCCCACCGAGCAAATTAGGCACAAGGCCGATTTTTAATGTGAGGAGTGAAGGGAGGGGGAAGGGAAAAAGGGGACCAGCTCCCGAGAGGTGGGAAATGGGAGCTGGTTAAAGGTCAGGCATGTGGGGTTGCCCCCACATCTGGTCTTTGCTAGTCATAGCTAGTCATAGCTTGCAGTATCTGCCGGAACAGATACTACACTTTGATCTTGGCCCGAAGGCCAATTAGATTCATTAAAGGAAAATGAGTGTAAGGTAGTCACCGAAACAACAATGTCCGATCGGTGGAAGTTGAATCATATTTTATTTGTTAAAAAGTGTTAAAACTAAACTATAAAAGCGACAACACAGTACGTGTAAACATATTTTATTTCAAAAAGACTAAAAGAACTATGTTTTATGTTTTGACTAGCCTGGGCGCCCGGCGTTGCCTGGGCATTTGTAGGTGTGTGTGGAGAAAAAAAAAGTGGTATTAGGCAGACAGGCTCGAGGCAAAGGAGGAAAAGAAAGTGAAAAGAAACGTGACGCGTTAGCTGTTGTGCCCATCGCCAAACAGGAAGTGACGTAGGTTTAAATTAAGGCTAGACAATCGAAAAGAGGGGATGACTTTCGAAAATATCGGTGAAAATGAAAAAAAAAAGAAAAAAAAAAAAAAAAAAAAAAGCGATCCCACCCGGTAGAAAAGTACCCAGTTGAGGGCGAAGGAATCAATTTTTTTTTGCCAATTTTTCAATATTTGTCGGCCGAAGGGTCGCGCTTCAAAATGATACCGATATCGTGAAAGTCTGTGGCCGCTGTCGATAGTTTTTGCAAGACATACAAACATACATTTAAACAGACAGGTGAGATTTATATTATAGAAGATAATACAAGTGTTTAAAGTAAAATTGTCACTAACAAAATATAGCTTTAATTTGGGGGGGGGGCACCTATTGCAAGGTCCACAATATTAGTTTTAATTTTTAAATTAATAAACAATTTGAATTGAGAGAAACGCCACCTCGCGACAGTTTAGTGAAACGCACGAAAACAAAAAAATTGCCGTCGTCTGTGTAATGCAGAAGTGTCGGTTTTGATAAACTCCTATTACCACCCAGAATTAGGGTAAGTGTTGGTTTAGTATGGGGCATTTTTTTGTTTATATCAAGGTTTGCTTTTTTTTTTTTGAACTGATAAACGAAAAACGTTAATCGATTGAATTTAATATTAACCATTAAATATTCGACTTTTATTGATTTTTTCCCGATATAATAATCAACTCAAAACAGAAAATAATCTTTTCATTTTTTATTGAGTTTTAATTATAACATTTTTTTCATCCTATTGATTATTCCTAATTAATTTGAAATTACGTGGTCAACTTAAATAAAATAAAAACAACCGCACGTCACGTGTATATTTGCAACTAATTTATTTTCAGTTTCCCTGGAAAACGTGTTTTATTTTCGGTAGAGGTGCAGATTAGGTCGAAAAAATGTAAAGCTACTGATACCCCAAGACAATTAAAAAAAAAAAGGGGGGGAGGGCAATTTCAACAAGTTAAATTAATTACAAGTCGGTAGATTATCAAAGGTTAAAGAGGAAGAGTCTATTTGAGGACGGCTTCTCGTTTGGAATTCGGACAGAAGCAGTATTTATCAGAAAACAGCCCCTTACCATTTTATCCGCTTATAGTTTCTCGGATTTTTTTTTTTTTTTTTTCTCGCTAGTTTTCAACACTATGTTCGATATAGAGTATAACCCGGATATAAGAGACAGCATATAAGAAACGGATATAAGGAGATTTTCTCTGGTCCTAAATTAGAGCTCGTATTAATGTATAGTGCAACCTGGAAATAAGAGCCCCGGATATAAGAGTCGCGGCGGGGGAGGGTCTTACAGGTGGCTTCGTAGCAGGTCCGAATTTCATGATCGGCAGGAATTGTCACCCCATACACCGATGATTGCGTAAGCAGGAAACACTAGATTCTGCAGGTATAAAAAATTATTATATATGACACAGTGACACACACACTAGTTTTCCGGTTTGTTGTCTATCGTAAAAAAAAAAAAAGCTCTAAAATGTATACTGCTGATTTTTTTTTTTTTTTTTTTTTTAGTTTTATGCGGAGAGGAGATACGTGTTAATTTTGTTACAAAGAAAAGATTAAGTACACACCTAAAGCGGATCTTTTCAGGCCAACATTAAGAAAAAAAAAATGTTTGGTGGTTTCCAGTCGCTAATCGTACTTGCTAACCGGTATTTCTTTTAAGTTTTTTTCTTCTTGAAATAATAGCTAAAACTCGTCACTTCTAACAAAAGAAACGGATGTCACTGACAAATACTTAACGCCCCCCCCCCCCAAAGAATAACGGAAAACATCTTGCTTAAGATTCTTTCAAACTTCCCGGGCCAATTTTTCTACGTCCGATATAATAATCAATAAGTTTTTACTTGCTTTTCATCTTAATCGCCTTTAAAAAGAATTTTTTCGTGTATGCTGAAAACGAATATCGTATTTACTAGTTATGAGTCGATTCCAATATTTTCTTCGATTTCGATACAATTGTCGATTCCTTACTAAGTTCCCGATTCCGATTCTTTATAAATTCTCTAAATATTTACAATGAAGTTGTGATTTTTATCCGATTACCGTAAAAACACATGTTCAGTTTGCAGATATTTTGCTCAAACGTGAAAATACATTTGTGGGGGTGATCTAAAGATTTTATTCTGACTGATAGTTTAGAATCAATAAATATTTACTATTTCATCCTTACTACCAGCTGTAGAAGATTTTGTTTCAAACAAAACCAAATCAAAAAAGATAAAGGAATCGTTTTGGCATCGGAAAATAAATTTTTTCCAATTCTGATACCCAAAAAAGTTGCGATTTTTTCGATTCCCAATTCCGATTAATCTTCCAATACTAGTATTTACATGTTCTGCAAACTATTTTCCGGATATTAAGAGTGAGTTCAACAATGGTCACCACTTTTTAACATAAGGTCCGAGATTGTTTAATTCCCGGAAAACTACTTGTTTGCGGAAAATTTAAATGCGATATTCGCTTTCAGCAGAGTCGAAAACCTATTCGAGACGTCATTTTAAAAGGAAAATGTTATGGTGGAAGTAAACATTTACCAAATAAATAATTGTTTTAACCGTAATAGTTATCCGGAGGAAGCAGCTTACTCAACTGTTTGAAAATCACTTTTTTTTGTTCAACTTTTTAGTTTATTTTAGTGTCCTCTCTACATTCTATTTTTCGTGGTTTACAAATCGGAAACCGCTCTTCGCGGTCATTTCCACGACTGAATTCTCCATGAGGACTTAAGTACCGAAATCCTGCGTACAAATACTAATATTGACAAATAAATTAGTAACTAAAGCTTCGGAAAAAAAAAAAAAAAAAAAAAGTTACTCGTTCTCGTCAACGAGAGGGGGTCATGAACTAGGTAGGTGATAAGTTTACGCTAAATATAAATAGTAAAATAAACCTTCCATTCTAAATATTTTAATGTCTGTATTTCCAATCTGCTGGCGTAGGTGTATCAGGATTTTTGTAGGAATTTTTGACACCCTTAACACGAAACTGCGAATAAAATATAAAAATCTCGTAATTTCTCTGTTAAAAGTGGGTTATTTATTTTCTTTATGGATTATACTTCCAAAATAAACTATTAAAATTGTTTTAAAAGTAATAGAAATTTTTTTTTTTTTTTAAAACAGTAATGAATTTTCCGAACTCAATATTTTTCAATTTTTAAACATCTATCAAAATTTTTCTATTGATTGTATTTTTACGATATTTTCAGGGTCAATGCGAAATTTTATGTTCTTTCCAATAAACCGAATATAATATTTTAGACAAACTTTTTTTTTTTTAATTCACGCCCCCCCCCCCCATTTTCAAGTTTCTATTAAAAAGTAAATAATTTATGTTTAATAGTTTTATATATCACAAATTGAAGAGAAAAGGTCAATAAATAATATATTCAAATTTAAAACAAAAAAAACCCCCGTTTTTTAGAAATTTACCTGTAAAGTCCGAAGTTTAAAACCTTTTTTTTTTTTTTTTAAAAACACATTGTTTTTTTGTTTTTTGTTTTTTTTAATGAAACCTTGGTCCTTGCTCCTTTAATTGAAAAAAAAATTAGGGCTTGAATTACATTTTTCGAGGAGTTATAAGCTTGGAAAGATGGGGTGGAATTATTCACTATTTTCACGAGTGCTGGCGTGTAATCGTGACAAATAGAAAATGTCATTTTTACTTTGTGAGGTTTCCAGAAAGAAGGCAAAGAGTAAAACTTGGACATGGTAGCTACTTTCAGTCTCGACAGACTATGGATACCCACTGTAAGGGTACCTGCGCGTGGAATTTTTGTGGCAAGAGTTGCGCCATTCCAACTACATCTCTCCAGAGTCGACGTTGTTAAATACCAGTGGCAAGTGGAGGTTCACGTCGACTAGAAACAAACGCCAAGATAAGCGGAGAGCACATACAACGTCTAGAATTCTCAAATGGTCACCCATCTAGTACTCGCCAGGCTCAATGTTGCTTAACTTCGATGATCTGACTAGAACTGGTGTGTGCACGTGATTATGATGAACATATATACATTTGATGAACACCAGACACTGTCCTCGAGTGTGTAGGGGGTTTCTCTGTAGATGGGTTTGACAGGACAACCTGGCATGAAAATATTTTTCTCTACAAGTAAACCCTGACTAAGTATTAAAAATCATGGTATTCGCAGTCCAAAATAAGATCTCCATGGTAGGGCTAACGTACATTGGCTTTTACAAGAATGGTGCAGTGATGTTACCTTAAGTAACATCATGAAGCTGGTACTCCACCAGACAAAGCGAATTTTTATCCTGGAATCCAGTAAGACCAAAAGAACACAAGACAAGTATAACTTATTTTAATGGTCGATTGGAGAGAGGAAAAGGTAGCACCCGAGTAAGTTACTCTGTGCTAGTGCAGTTATTGATCTGCGCTATTTTTTAAATAGTATTTTCAAGTTTAATCAAAATTTAAAAAGATATGTTTTTATTAAATTGTAAGGTTAAAGTACAGAATAGGTACAAAACACCCTCCCCTCCCCACGTTAAGAACGGCTTTCTAAATAACCTTATTTCAGCACGGATCAATAAGTGCACTAGTACCAGTTACTCTTCTACCTATCTGAAGTTTTGTGTGTGTGTGTGTGTGTGTGTGTGCTTTTGTCTTTTAAAGCATTTATTTAGTTTGAAATATAAGTAGTGCTCAATCTTGAGTTAGAACAAAAAAAAAAAATGGCCGATTTGAGACGGCCATCTGAGCAAACCAACCTCATGATTGTGGGTTTGTGGGGGAATTGTTGATTGCCCATTATTTACTACACTCTTGTAGATTTTCCAGAAATCACGGGATCCTAATTTGTGTTTCGATGCGTTTTTTGGTTGTTTCAGTGATTTCTCTCTTGGCGTTCGCTATTTCTTTCTTACAGTTACTTCTAGCTTCTATATACTTCTGTCTGTTTGAACTGGACTTATGTCGGTTAAATGTGCGGCACGCATGTTGCCTTTGCACGATGGCAGCTGCACAAGTACACCATTGGGGAGAGTGGGGCTTGCTATAAAATTTCCGCGTGGGAACATGTGCTTCAATGTCCATTGGCGCCCCCTTCTCTCGTCCTCGTCAGCAAAATAGGCAAGATGGCCGGGATACGACCGATCATTAAAATTTGCTTTTCCTCCGTAAAAAAAAAAAAAAAAAAAAAAAAAAAAAAAAAAACTACTTGATCAAATACTCGCTCAAAAATCGAAAATTAAAACTACTGATAGAAACCTGCCCAATAAATATTTTCTTGTCACTTTCGTTTTGTTGTCATGGAATCCCATATGATTAGAAGTTCAAAAGTACCTTATTTAAATAATCGATGGGGGGGGGGGAAATTATGTTCCTAACTTATTTACTAACTTAATGTTTTCTTTGGCTAAGAACAAAGTGTAGTATCTGTCTGATGCTTACACTTCATTTTTTTCTGTCTTCGGTCAGTGATGGAAATCCTTCTAGAATGAGACCATTATTTTTGTTCCTATCCAGAATGCTCCTTTTTGGGGAGCTGGATTTTCCTCCACATTAAAAACCCCGTGGGAAGTCAAGTAAGTAGGAACTTAGTGCTTCAGGGGGGTAAAGGAGAACTTTACTGGAAAATTCTCATATAGGGATCAAATGTTAGCTCAAGAAAGTGGGCCGAGAAAAAGAAAAAAAATAACTTTAATGAATGATTGAAACGTCACGTGCAACGTATTGTATATAATTTCTATACTTTTGACACGTCCATTGACAACAGACAGTTAACATTACAGGTGTTATTAAATCCAATAAACACATGTTGAAGATCAGATTGACCGGTGGGTCGCCTAAACATGCGTCTAAAATATTGAAAATATATATTGTACGTATTTTCACTTTTTAATGTCTTGATTAAATTAAATAATTTTATTTTTTTTTTCAGTAAAAAAAGTAAAAATAAATAAAAATCAGCTCTCCCTTTAAATTAATTCAGTCAAGGGAAAAGTGTTCCTTCATTTCGCGCAGTGGCAACACGGGGTCAGTTCAAGGAGGCATTGTGTGAGGGACGGGGTGAAGGGAGTTCCATTCCCACTACCATCTCCCGGAACAAAAATGAACTCTAGAATAGTACAAAAATGCCCGCGAACTGACACGTCGGCTTTCTTCGACACAGCGAGAGAGGGGGGGGGGGACACCTAACAATAAACTGACACCCTCCCGAAAAAAAAAAAAAAAAAAAAAAAAAAAAATACAGGGGATGCTTGAAAGGACGGCCTTTCCAGGATAAACTCTAAATTCCGACTCTAAATGAGGTTAAAAGGACAAACCAGGGTCACACATTAACTTTATTTGAAGAGAATTCATTTTGGGCGATTTTATGAGTGGGAGGGGGGGGGATCAAAGTTCCATCTACCTACCAGCCTAGTGTGTTATATATATATATATATATATATATATATATATATATATATATATATATATATATATATTACTTGGTTTCCTTTAAAATGACTTAACAGTTTTCGGGTATGCTAAAAACGAATATCGCATTTAAATTTTCCGCAAATAAGTTTTTCAGATATTAAGCAATGTAATCCGCTGTTAAAAGGGTGCTTGTGCACTTTTGTTGCCGCGCTATTTTTTTAAATAGTTTTTTCAAGTGAAATTCAAGTTTTACGATACCTTTTATATTAAATTGTTAAGTGGTGAATAGTTAGAAAACACCCTCCACTCGCCATGGCTTTCTAAATAATAACATTTTAGCACGGTAACAAAAGTGCATAAAAGTGATGGCTATTGTATGCGCAGGCGCGCATATTTACGGAAAATTTAAATGCGATATTCCGTTTTTAGCATACCCGAAAACTTGTAAAAGTTGTCATTTTAAAAGGAAAATATTAGGGTGGAAACCCAATAAAAATTTACCCTTGTTTATCGAATTGCTAGGTGAAAGTACAAGATACAAAAACAAGTTACAAAACACCCTACCCATGTTAAGAATGGATTTCTAAATAACTATTTTCGCCCGAGTCAAAATGAAAGAATGTCGTCCATTTTTCTCAATTCCAATAAGTTACAATGGCAGCTTCCAAGTACGCAGTCGAAATTACCTGAATATTACTTAATTATTAAACAAAACAACTTTAATCGTGTTCGCGGGTGGAAAATTGCCGTCATCTTGTTTAAATCAAAACTGAAAATTATCTCCATTTTTAACTGACCCCCCCCCCCACGTGAATCTGAAACTTGAGTCTGTAATCGATTATATTAACAGGGGAAAAAAATACATTTTAAAGATGACAGCAGAATTTTTTGTGAAAATAGCGAATAATTCCACCCCATCTTTCCAAGCTTATAACTCCTCGAAAAATGCAATTCAAGCCCTAATTTTTTTTTTCAATTAAAGGAGCAAGGACCAAGATTTCATTAAAATAAAAAAAAAAAAAAAAAACGTGTTTTTTTTTTAAAAAGGTTTTAAACTTCGGACTTTACAGGTAAAATTCGACGAGAACACGATGTCCGTTTTTTTTTTAAATTTGAATATATTATGTATTGACCTTTTCTCTTCAATTTGTGAGTAAATAATTATGTACTTATCCGAGTCGAAATTAATTATTATTAGACATTTACAAAATTGGAGGCGTGAATTATTCGACCCCCTGTCTTTCCAAGCTTATAACTCCTCGAAAAATGTAATTCAAGCCCTAATTTTTTTTTCAATTAAAGGAGCAAGGACCAAGGTTCCATTAAAAAAAAAAAAGAAAAAAGAAAAAACAAATAACGTGGTTTAAAAAAAGGTTTTAAACTTCAAACTTTACAGGTAAAATTCTACAAGAACACGATGTCCGTTTTTTTTTAAATTTGAATATATTATGTATTGACCTTTTCTCTTCAATTTGTGAGTAAATAATTATGTACTTATCCGGGTCGAAATTAAGTATTTACTTTGTAATAGACACTTAACAATTGGGATGGGGGGGGGGGAACCGTGAATAAAAAAAAAAAACGTTTGTCTAAAATATTATATTCGGTTTATTGGAAAGAACATAAAATTTCACACTGACCCTGAAAATATCGTAAAAATAGAATCAATAGAAAAATTTTGATAGATTTTTAAAATTTAAAAATTTAAAAATATTGAGTTTAAAAATTGAAAAATATTGAGTTCGGAAAATTCATTACTGTTTTAAAAAAAAAAAAAAATATTTTTATTACTTTTAAAACAACTGTAATAGTTTATTTTGGAAGTATAATCCATAAAGAAAATAAATAACCCACTTTTAACAGAGAAATTACGAGATTTTTATATTGTATTCGCAGTTTCGTGTTAGGGGTGTCAAAAATTCCTACAAAAATTCTGATAGTGCTACAGCTCCACGCAACACCTTTGTAAATACCGGGTGACGAAACTTGAAAAATAGTGGGTTATCTCAGAGTTTCGTCACCCGGTGTTTACGATGTTTCTGCAAAATGAAACGAGTTGGGGTTTTGGGGGTTTGTTATCGTTGACAATTTTTTCGAATCTACGTGTACCTATTTACTATGCCTCCCCACGGGACAGAGTTAGACACCAGGGTCGTTTTTTTTTTACGTGGAGAAAAGGTACAAAAATAAAAAATTGTCTCAGTCGTGAAGGATTTCTCCTCCACCGAAAGAGAACAAGAAATAGAAGTGCAACTGCAGCATAACACGTGTATCGTAAAACAAACCCGCAATTTCTTCGGCAATATATTGTACTCGATTCGTCAGTATTATGGAGTTTAAATTTTAATATTTACTAATTTTTTTTCATAATTTGGAAACTAAACAATCCATGTTTTTTTTTTGTTTTGTTTTTTTAACTTTTGTGTATTTGTGAATATTCATAAAATATTTTGTTTAAAAATATCATCTTTTTAATAAATTATAATCAAATTATTTAATGATTTCAAAAAGTCCTGTATATTGTTTAAAATAAATGTATTTTTTACGACCTGCCCCAGCATAGTATAAACACCCCAACCACCCATGTTAAGAACGGCTTCCGATGTTGGGAGTTGTTTATTCCGAAAGCCGTTCTTAACACGGAGAGGTTTGGGGTGTTTATAATATAATGGGGCGTGTCGTTTACCATAAGTGTTTATCATTAAAAAAAAAAAAAGTTCTGTTTATATTGCTTATGTCTGCTTGTTTAAAACTAGTAAAATACCGGTGATTAGGGAAAGTTGGTTCCTTTTCGAGACTATTTTGCCAATCCTGCATCGAAAAATATGCCGGATTGTCTATATATATATATATATATATATATACTAGCATTTCAGCCCGGCGTTGCCCGGGTGTTTGGAGGTGTATGCTGAGAAAAAAAAAAAGAAAAAGAAAAAGCGGTCAATTTTTTTAAACTTTGACCCCTATTATGTCCCCTTAACATTCATTGTTTTGGACTCAAATCAAGTTAAGTTATATCCATGTCCAAGGAACCTATATCTAAAATTTCAAGTGTTTAGACCCACAATTGGCGGAGAAGTTTGGTAGAATTCTCAAAGGTCAAATCGTTGAACTTTGACCCCTTGCTCGGGTGTTTGGAGGTGTATGCTGTGCAAAAAAAGCAAAAAAACAAAAAAAAAATGGTTCATTTTTTAAAACTTTGACCCCTATTATGACCCCTTAAAATTTATTGTTTCGGGCTCAAATCACTTTATTAAGTTAGATCCAGGTTCAAGGAACCTATATCTAAAATTTCAAGTGTCTAGACCCAAAATTGTCGGAGGAGTTTGGTAGAGTTCTTAAAGGTCAAATCGTTGAAATTTGACCCCTTAACAGCCAAATTTCTGGCTGACACCCGTCACATCGATTTTCCCAAATCTCAGTACCCGGTATTTCAAATTTCGAGTCTATAGACTAAAAATTTACAGAGTTATTGCGTAGGGAAATGTACACAGACAGACAGACAGACAGACAGACACGTTCACTTTTATAGATATATAGATATATGTGTGTGTGTGTGTGTGTGTGTGTGTGTGTGTGTGTGTGTGTGTAAACCACTTAATTTTGTTGTCTGTCCTACAAAATGCCTGACAGTGGTCCTGAATGAGAATCGCCCCCCCCCACCTCCTTATAATTTTCACCGGTATTTTGCTGTTATTTTTTACGACCTCTCCCAGCGTAGTATTACCCCCCCCCAACCTCAAAAACTATGTTACATACTGAAACATACTATAAAAAAATATAGAGGGGAGGGGGTGATTCTCGTTCAGGTCCGCATGCCCGACTGTATCAATTTTTGGAGCCTTAAACCTAATTTTGTCTACATTATAAGGTGCTTGTACCGTTCACTGACAAGTAATACGATATATTACTAATATATATATATATATATCCTATTCTCTACCCCCCCCCTCCTCGACATGACCCCCACCCTGTGAACTGCTGTATGAAGTCAAAATTATCATTGTTACGCATTGGCAAGCGGTGGCATTCATTCACCCTAGGCAGATTGAATCGCCTTCCCTGTACGAGAGTTTCATATGAATATAAAGTTCCTATTTACAGTGCTTTGCTTCCCCATGGGACAGAGTTAGAGACCGTCTTTTTAACGTGGAGAAAAGGAACAAAAAAAAAAATTTAATTAAAAATTGCCTCAGTCGTGAAGGACTTCTCAACTGACAGAACAAGAAATTGAAGTGCAACATCTGAGGAACAGATAATACACTTTGATCTTGGCCCGAAGGAAGCGATCCCCAGTCGCATGTATATCTCTTAAGGGAGACGACGACGTTAGGTTTTTGCAGTTGTGACAGGGAGGTTTCGGCGTATGGTATTCCCAAGTGGTCACCCTTCTAGTACTGACCAGGCTCAACGTTGCTTAACTTCGATGGTCTTACGAGAACCGGTTTTGTCAACGTGGGATTATGCCGTGCTATTACGCTTTGAAACAGGACTGAAGCAGATTTTTTTTTAGCTTTGTTTACAAAAGCTTTGGCTGTCAAGTGGGGAAAAACGCAAATCTTTACTACAAGGCGATCATAAACAATGAAAGTACAGAATAGTAAACATTGCTCCCTCCACATGTTAAGGATTTCTACAAATTAGAAACATTCTTAACATGAGGAGGGGATGGGTTGGGCTTTTGTTAATTATTCTGGGCCTTCATATAAATATTTTTACGTGGTTATAACAGAAAAATTAGTATTTTAACAGATTTTTTTTTTTTTTTTACTAGTAGTAATTTACTACTATTAAGTTTTGTTTAGTTCGATTCAAATTTTGTAGAAGCACCGAACAATCTATTCTCGTTTGATTAAAGGAATTTCAGTCCGAAATACCGGAGTTTGAACAAATGGTTCTCAAATCGAAATATACGAAGGAAGGGGCGTTCCAATAATAATGCTTCTATTATTGTTTGGTATTAGTGCAGACTGCAGAGAGTGATCCGGACGTAAATAATAACGCTATTATTTAAAAAGCCATTCTTAACATGGAGTGTTTTGTACCTATTCTATACTTCAACCTTACAACTGAATAAAAAAAAAAAAAAAATAAAACCTTAATTAAACTTGGAAATACGATTTAAAAAAATAGCGCGGATCTACTGCACTAGCACCTATTTTTTATTCCGCCCGAATAGATCAGAGGGGGGGGGGTGCAAATTGCATTATGATAACTGAACTTTTGTATTCACGACCTGAAAGGTTGATCTCCGTTGCAGATATTGACGGTATGAGACTAAGAAAGTAACTCATGCATGCACGTGCTTCCAGAAGCAGAGGTGCAGGTGCGTTATTGGATCCAGGGTGTATTGTACATATTCTGTATTTTAACCTTACAATTGAATAAAAAAAATTTAAAAAAAAACAAAAAAAAACGGGTTTGTTTTGACATATAGATCCGAAAAAGTTGTCAAAAAAACAAAAAAAAAACAAATAAAAAAAAATATTATCAAAGGCAAGATGAGTTACTTTTCTACCTAACTGGATATGTGTTTAATGCAACATGTTTATTCAGCTTGAAAAAGTGTTTACCGATGTATTGGAAAATTTAAAATAGCGACCGCCGATCGACTCTCTCTCTCTCTCTCTCTCTGAGACAGTAAGTTTGGGAAAATGAGTTATAAATAAAAAAAAAAGTCAAAATACTGTTAAAAACCCGCCGAATATATGTCAGCCTATGTCACGGTAACATATTAAGTTTAACTTATTATTAAGCGAGTGTCTAACAGTATTTTGTCTGTTTTTCTTTATTATACCCCCCCCCAAATATAAAACTTTAATTAAACTTGGAAATACGATTAAAAAAAAAAATAGCGCAGATAGATCACCACTCTCTGCATTGCAATTAGCACAAAAAAAAATTAAAATTTCATAACTTTTCACAAGGGGGTTCAGTTTTAAATTATAACGTTGTACTAAATTGAACACGAACTTTGTGACCGAGATGAAAAAAAAATGGCAACTCTCTGATGTGACCGGAAGGTACAGAACGCAGAGGTTAAAAAAAGAAGATTTATGGGTTTGTATACTGTACACAGATTCGAAAAAGTTGTCAAAAAACAAATATATAACAAATAAATGTTATCAAAGGCAAGATAAGTTACTTTTCTACCAAACTGGATATATTTTTTGTGTTTTTATTCAATGTAACATATTTATTCAGCTTGAAAAACATAGTGTTTACCGATGTATTTGAAAATTCAAGATGGCGTCTCACACCCTCTTTAACACCGTAAGTTTGGGAAAAGGTGTTATAAATAAAAAACTATACAAAATACTATTAAAAACCCGCCGAATATATGTCAACCTATTTCACGGTAACATATATTGAGCGAGTTTTTAACAGTATTTTATCCGGTTTTTTATTTATAACACCCTTTCCCAAACTTACCGTGTTAAAGAGAGAATCAGACGCCATCTTGAATGTTCCAATACATCAGTAAACACTATGTTTTTCGAGTTGAATAAACATGTTACATTGAATAAAAACACGAAAAATATATCCAGTTTGGTAGAAAAGTAACTTATCTTGCCTTTGATAACATTTGTTATATATTTGTTTTTTTGACAACTTTTTCGCATCTATGTGTACAAGTATACAAACCCAGATTTCTTTACACTCCCTCACCCCTCCCCCATCTATGTATGTATGTATGTATGTATCTATCTATCGTGGTCACGAAGTTCGTGTTCAATTTAGTACGTTATAATTGAAAACTGAACCCCAACGTAAAGTTATAATTTTTTTTTTAATATAAGCTGAAACGTAAGTCTGTAATTAACAGAAAAACTTTTTTTTTAAATAAATTATGGACGCAAAAGATTCATTTTAACAGGACAACTTTTTTCGTAGCAATTTTTTTATTTATTATTTTTTTTTAATAGGAGGCTTTACTTTTGGAACGACCCTCGTACAATACTTCACGATAGTCGAAGGCGGAAGATGGGAATGGTACTAGTAGTCAGAATAATCCAAATAGATACGGAAGAATGATAACCTTGAATCTTAACTCCCACTCCCACTAAAAAATAAATAAGTGGCGGACCTGTACGAGAGTGCCCACCCCCTAAGAATGCGTGTTTTTCACTTTTTTCTTGACCGACGATTATCATAGGTTAAGTGCTAATATGATTAGCAGAAAAAAAAAAAAAAAAAAAATTGAAATAAGGAGATTCAGTCACTTTGTCGTTATAACGTTTTAATCACGTGACACGTCGGTCAAGAACCTGAGAGTAAGTCAGGTAGCTAGGAAGTAGAACGATTTACAACGAAAAAGTGAACCCCCTTCTTAAAAGTCTTCCCCCCCCCCCGGTTTATGATACTCAAGTCTAATCTATGATAATCGTCGGAAAAAAGTTTCGGCGGACGTTATCGAAAGTGGGCCCCCCCCCCCTAAATTCCACTATTTTTACTTTTTTTTTTTTTTTTTTTTTTTTTTAACTTTTTTCCTATTAATATCATCGATTACAGATTAAAGTTTCAGATCATAAAAAAAAAAAAAAAAAATTTTTAGATTAAAAAAAATTTCATAATTTTTCATATAGGGGTTCAGTTTTCAATTATAACTTTGTACTAAATTGAACACGAACTTTGTGACCGCGATGAAAAAAAAAAATGGCAACTCTCTCTGATGTGACCGGAAGGTACGGGTTAGAATGGAGGGGTTTAAAAAAAAAAAAAAAAGAAAAAAAAAATTCTTTACACCCCCTCCTCCCACTTTCATCTATGTATGTATCTATTCATCGTGGTCACAAAGTTCGTGTTCAATTTAGTACAACGTTATAATTGAAAACTGACAGCCCAACGTAAAAAGTTATAAAAATTTTTTTTTTTTTTTTATATGAAGCAAGTCTGTAGTCGATGATATTAACAGAAAAAAAACTGAAAATTGTGGAATTTAGAGCGAGGGCACTTTCGACAACGTCTGCCAAAGTTTCAAAAGAAAGTGTAAAACACGCATTTTTTAGGGGGTAGGCACTCTCGTACAGGTCCGCCAAATAAGCTAATGTTTAAACGTCATGGTATAGAAGTAACGCGAGTAAAATACTATACATGCATTAAACATGTCTTTATTATTATTATTATTATTATTACTAAATGTGTAATCATTTCTATTTAAAATATATTCAATATTATGCATGCACAATTGAGAAAAGCGCGCTTGAAACGTGTTAACCTTCTGTCAATAAGCTTACTCAAAACAAAGAAATTTAAGTTACGGACAAAGAAAACCCGATCAACTTTTGTATCTAAACTTCAAATGTTTTGTTTTAAATTTTATTTTATTTTGGTCCTAATGCAATGCAGAGAGTGATCCGTCCGATCCGCGCTATTTTTTTTAAATCGTATTTCCACGTTTAATTAAAGCGTTTGTTTTTATTCAATTGTAAGGTTAAAGTAAAAAACACCGTCCCCTCCCCATGTTAAGAATGGCTTTTTAAATAATAACGTTATTTCCGCGGCACGGACTGCATATTTTTAATACTGGCCGTGCCATCTTTTTTTTTAAATGATATTTTCCAAGTTAAATTCAATTTCTACGGTTTCTTTTGTTGGTATATATGCAGTTACCGCGTGAAAAGAGTTATTTAGAAATCCATTCTTAACACTGGGATGGCAATGCTGTAGTGCTACTGCTGTACTCGTTCACCTTACAAATTAAAAGATATCGTAAAACTTGAATTTAACTTGAGTAACTTCTGTGTATGGAGCAGCATCTTATTTTGTAAACTGTAAGGTGAAAATACAGAATATTTTATTCCTCTCAAAGTTAAAAATACATTTTTAAATAATTACGATAGTATTGGTTCTCATGGAACTTTTGTCTCCCTGTTTCTAGCCTTTTTTTTTTTCTCGTCACATACATGCCTATATTCCGAATCTGTAACAGTGATGGTACTTATGCATTTTATGGGTACTAGTGCAGAGAGCGATCCGGACGTAAATAATGTTATTATTTAAAAAGCTATTCTTATCATAGGGAGGGTGTTTTGTACCTATTCTATACGTTAACCTTACAATTGAATAAAAAAAAAAAACTTTAATTAAACTTGGAAATACAATTTCAAAAATAGCGCGGATCACTCTCTGCACAAGCACCCATTTATGTTACCGCGCTGAAATAACATTTAGAAACCCATTCTCAACATGCGGTGGGAAGAGGGGTTCTGTAACTTATGTACTTTCACCTAACAATTTAATAAACAAAAACATAATTAAATTTAACTTGAAAATATTTAAGAAATAGCACGGTAACAGACGCATAAACACCAAAATGATTTTAATTTAAAAAGATTTTACTCTGTAATAATTTATATCAGTATGAAATTAGTTGAACTTTTAAGAAAGTGTTTGACAGTTTGGATAATGTATTTACTAATGCCGGCCCACAGGTACGAATTCGGAATAGCATGTGAGCGAGAAAAAACGAGGCTAGAAACGAGGAGACAAAGGTCCATGAGAACCAAACCACGTTATTATTTCATCACAGTCCGTAGTCTGCATAAGTACCATTTTTTTTTTTTTTTTTTTTTTTTTTTTTTACACACAAAGGAGTTACCACGTATCAAGGCCCGGAGGCCACTCGAGGATAAGGCTTAATGTGTGTAGTCATTGGAATAGTGTAATAAACGTTTACGCGACCCTCAACGAGAATCCCCCCCCCCCTATAATTTTAACTGGTATTCTGCAGTTGGTATTTTTTTTTAGGACCCAACTCAGCATAATATAAACACTCCCCTTTCATGTTAAGAACGGCTTCCGGAATAAACACTCCCCCCTCCTCCAACCTCGAAAATTATACTAAATACCAAAACATACTATAAAAATTATAGAGCGGGGTGATTCTCGTTCAGATCCACCATCGTTTGAGGTAGAAATTTGGCATAATCAGATTATTTGCGAGGACGGTTTGTTCAATAAGAACTTGTTTACGTTGGACTTGAAGACGATAATATTGTAGTCGGCTGGAAAGCAGACCAGCGGAACAGTTCCACAGACGAAAAAAGCTTTGATGGAATCCACGTCTAAGTAACTTTTTTTCTTTGAGTATTTTTTCTACGATCTGCCCAAGCGTAGTATAAACATCCCCAAACCACCCCATGTTAAGAACGGCTTTCGAGGTTGGGTGTGTTTATTCCGAAAGTCGCTCTTAACATGGGAGGTTATGATGTTTATAATACGCTGGGGTACGTCCTAAAAATTTACCCTTTTTTTTTTTTTTTTAAACTTATATATGGTCAATGTGAACTGCTTGTCCAATCCAACCTCCAAAGGGTGTTTATTCCGAAAGCCGTTCTTAACATGGGGAGGTCGGGAGTGTTTATTTCGGAAGGCAGTTTTTTTTTTTTTTTTTTTTCACCCTCCCCGTAATCAACTTCTTACAGGTAAGCCTTCGGGTGGTCCCCCCGTGAACTTTCACCATCATTACATTTGTATAATTTAAATGTTGTTTATATATATACATTTTTACTTACCTTTTAAGTCTGTGGCGAGTTCTTTATAAGTTGGAGCAAATGTCATGCAGTGTCCACACCAGCTGTTGTAAAACTCAATAAACCATATCGTTGAGGAACCGGTTACGGTCTCCAAAAAGTTATTTTTAGTTAAAACAACGACATCATCCGTGGTCGGGTTGTAGAGGCCCATTGGTATGGCCCCGAGCAGGTTCCTTGCCCCCACCGGGACGGACCTGCCTGATAAGAGCAACAAGAAACTGGCAATAACAAAACGGAATTGGGGGAGCGACACTGAAAACAGACCCCGAAGGTGGTCACTAGACAAACGTGGAGTTAACATGATGTTATCAACAACAATAAAATCATGGTCCGCCTAAAGATTTTAAGAGGGAAGGGGGTCTCAAAAGAAAGACAATTTCGGTTTTTTTTTCTTTTTTTTTTCTTTTTTGAAAAATAAAAAGATTAGTTAAAAAAAAAAAAAAACCAGCGAAGTTATATTTTTTTTTAAATAAATTTTATAATAAATTGAATCTTAATAGTAAAATTAGACGCGACCCCGAAAACAAACCACGTTTTTTTTGTTTTGTTTTTTTTTTTTAGTGAAAGAAAAAGTATTTAAAAAAAAAATAAATAAATAAAAGAGAAAGACAAATAATGAAATTAATCCGGGTAAATGAAGCAGTTGAGTACTGGTTTTATGTTATTAATGTTGTTGCAAGCCAGATTTTATGTTTTGAAGTAAATAATATCCCTTTTTGTTGGTCGGTGCGCGTGTGTTTTCGCCAACAGGAGAGGGTCGCGCGTGTACGCAGTTCACAAACGATGTCTCAACGACAAGTGTCGGAAATGTTTGGAGAGCGAGCAACAAGGGAGGCCACTCTAGTTGGCAGATTTTACTCACAATCAATCTGTAGAGGACGACGTCGCGCGCGCACGCACGCTCTCTCTCTCTCTTCTTCCCTCTCTTGCAAGCTACCTATTCTGTACTTTGATGAGACGTGAAACGAAGAAACAGCTGTCTGCGGGTGACTACCAGTTACTATGTATAAACAACAAATAATAAACACTAAATAAAAAAAAAAAACGTTGCATTTGTATCTGACCATGTTTCCAATCACACCGAGGATACCTTCGTTAGACGACGAAACAGCTGTTTACGTTGACTTGTTTATATATATATATATATATATATATATATATATATATTACAATTTTTTTTTAATAATGAAAAAAATTTTTTATATAATTATTACAATAATAATTTTTTTTTTAATAATTTTAAAAAATTTTATATATATATATATATATATATATATATATATATATATATATATATATATACTAGTGGGGAGAGGGGTGCGGCCGGCTTTGCCCGGTCATACAATACGCTTAAATATATTTTAATTTGTCCAGATTTCGTATTTATTATTATAGAGTCGTGATTTCGGAATATATAAATAAAAGTATTTGGGTGTTGTCAGCTAGAATCGAAACCGTAAGCAAAACTGTAGCATTCGAAGCAGGTGAAGTTACTACTGTACCAACGTGACACGCATATGAACTGATGAAAAATGAAAAAAAAATAAAAATAAGATAAATGTACAAAATGTATAATGATTTTTTTTAATTTTTACCCATTAAAAACTATTTTAACAGGCTAAAGACCTATACAAGAACTGTCCATAAAAAAATCCAATCATCTGAGACCCCTAGCGCCGTTCTGCGACTTTTAGTTCCGGAGGGATAGATAGAGTTTGAAAATATGGAACCAGCCACATAGACAGACAGACAGAGATGTGTGTGTGTGTGTGTGTGTGTGTGTGTGTGTGTGTGTGTGTGTGTGTGGTCACGCGAGTCCATCTATCTTAGTATTTTATTTTTTATTCGTCCTGGCCAAAATGTAAATACCTTTTCTCTTCTGCCAACAATTTCCGTTGCAGGCAAAAGTTTTGTGCAGCCCCTGGGGCCTGGAGCTGGTCCGCAAGGTTTGTAATATTCATTATTTCGTCAGTTATCTTTTTAAAACAATTTTTTTTTTTTTAAGCGTTTCTTGAGTTGTGACACTCTTTCAATTGATAGCGAAATTCTCGTCTGCTTAATCGGCAACGCTCGGTTATATCCGGCTGTTGACGTCATGCGTCGGACAAAGCCGAGCAAATGCTGAGTTACGTCTGGTTCGTTAAATGCACAAGTACCGTTGACATATAGAAATACATAATGTTTTTGTTTTTAACAGAATCTTCGATCATTTGCTGTGATCTTCGGTGTGATGAGACGTATGTATGTCAGCAAAAAGTTTTAACATCACGGAAATAGAGCGTATATATATATATATATATATATATATATATATATATATATATATATATATATATATATATATGTGTGTGTGTGTGTGTGTGTTTCTCTCTCTGTATTAATTTTCTTATCACATTGTTTTTGCTGCGGATGAGGCATTCTACCAGATGCCAAACATTCTCCCATTAGTTTAGTTATTCCAACCGAGACATCTTTTTAAGATTCTAACCGTCCCTTTAAGTGCTATTATTTGTATTTCTTTTGCACTTGGTTCACCGGGTATATTCGCCAGATAGTTTTTTAAATTCTTTTTCATTAGCCCGATTGCTCCCATAATGGCTTTTATGATTGATACCTTCTTAAGATTCCAGTTTCTTTTCATGTCGTACATAAGCCATTGGTATTTTGCTATTTTCTCCCTCTCTGCCAGCATCATTAGGGACGCTTACTTCAACTAGGGTTGCTACTTTCTCCTACTTGTCCCATATCACTAAATCAGGTTTAATAACCCTGTTTTCTAGGTATGTAGCTGTAGACATTTCGTAGTCATATGGATGGTGCATGACTTATTTCCAACTGTTCTTTCTGGTAAACATGTTCCCAAGATTTGTTATTACATTGGATATTCAGGTTTTTACAGATTTTCCGGTGGAGATATTTACACGCTCCATTGTGTCGCATTGCATAATAGCCCCCCGCCCCCAACAGGAATTTACAGCTGAATGTCAGGTGGCTCACACTCTTTATTTCTGTGTGGGAGAACCTGCACTTGTGATTGCTGAGATCACTCATCTTTTTAAAAGAATTGGTCATCTTGAGCAGCCATTATCATTCTCTCCTGGTCATAGTGAAAAAAATCTTTTTTCAGCCAGTCTACAGAGCCTTCTTTAGTGATATATTCCTGTGATAGTTCAACCAAGAAATATTTGGCACGTTGTTGGTTGGTCCCTTCTGTGTGTGTGTAATTGATTAAATCATAATTATTCTTTCATACCTACAGACACAAGTGTTTCGTGCTTACGCAATCAACAGTGTAGAGTGTGACAATTCTTGCCGGTAGGTAAATTTGAACTAAGCCACTAAGCCACATTTGACTCCATTTGCTAAGCCTTTGCTTCCGGTCCACTAAATAATTTCCACGAGAATGAAGGGAATTAATTACTAATAAACGCACAATTTTGGCGCAGACCCTAGGCAACACCGAGAGTTAAAACAATGGAAGTTGTGATCATTGCATATATATATATATATATATATATATATGATGATTGCAACGTCTTGTCAGACGAGTGCCACTCCCTCAGACATTTAAAATCCATGAGCCCAAATGTCTGAGGGAGTATCTATACAAATATGATGTTACAGAGTCTTAGCTTTGTACGACAGCTAAGTCTCTCTCTCGGTTCAAAATGTTGAGATCCAGCAACAAGCAAGAGCAAGATAGCCAGCAACAAATTAAACTGCGGACCAGCTTAATGCAGGTACTGGTCTTCCGCTTTATGGTTTTTTAAATCAGAGATTTGCTTCTCCTAGAAAGGTTGCCTTCACCACGGCTTACGGGAGCCCTCTCTACCCCAATACACATATACACACACACAAATATACACGGTGCTAGTTGGCCGTTGACCCAGAAAAAGAGTTCATTCGCCCTTTGGAAGGTCTTGTATTTAATCCTTCAGGGAGACTAGCCGCCCTCCTCACCAAACAAGTCTGGTGGGGGAACCAGTTTAGTCGCCGGTGACCCGACCATGAGGCAGGTAGTACTGGGTTACATGGTACCAGTAGCATATGACATGACCTGACATATATATATATATATATATATATATATATATATATATATATATATACACTCCTATAATTCTTTTTTTTTTGTGTGTGTGTATTGATATTCATATTAAAATCCCTTTTTTCTATTTATTTAGTAATCAATTTGCTTCCCCACTGAGCAAATTAGGCACGTCCGTGTTTTAATGTGGAGAGTGAAAGGGAGAGAAACCAGCTCCCCCGGGGGTGGGGGAACTGGATAGTAACAATTGGTATGAAGGGTTTCCCCCACATTGACCAAAACTGATTGCTACAAGAGAAATGGTCTTATATGTGGGGTTGCACCCAAATATGGTCTTTGATTGCTGTACCTGCCGGAACAGATGCTCCACTTTGATAACAGAAAAAAGATCTTGGCCCGAAGGGCAAGAAGAAAATAGTCGAACATTTTTTCTCTTTATTTAAAAATAAAATACAACTTTGTTATATATGGATCGTGAAATTCCATTTATCTGCAAAAGATCTAGTTAATTTGCTTATTCTTTTAAACATTCATTTTAATTAATTCCTATTAGTTTTTTTTTTTTTTTGGTTTTCTTAAGGGATGATCATCTTTAGTTAACTATTACGTATAATTATATTCATGCAGGTATTCTATGTGATTTATACTTGCATAATATTTGCATAAAAAGATTATAGTAAACACTAACCTCTTTCTGTATATATATTCATGTATACGTATATATATTTGTTTAAAAAATTTAGCCTATCAAACTCCTTTGTGAATTTTTGGTCCACAGACATGAAACTTAATATATATTGAAACTTTATATTTGTGTATTAGGCGGGGAAAATCGGTACAAAAGTGTGAAAATTAAAAAATGGAATTTTTCAGGTGAAGGTCGAATGACGGCATTACGAATATGCATGCGTAATGTCATAGCTATTGGTTCGTGTTTTAACTTTTAGCTTTGCAGCAAACATGTCCTCATAGCTCAGGCCTTAACATCAAAGGAAAAGGTAAATCGTAAGCTAAACGTTTTGGTTTCGATTCACGGTGGTGGTGCGCCACTTTTTAAAAAAAAATTTTTTAAATCATTACTATATATTGGGTTCAATATAATATAATAATCTATATATTAATGCGATAGCATGTGTGTTCTTTTGTGTGTCACACTTCCATCCGGGTCGCTTAATTCTTATGTTCTTCTATTTCTTGTAATTAATGATTTTACCAGTTTCGACTATAGCCATTGCCATATATATATTTCATGAGTTTTTATTTCAATTCCGATTCAAGCTAATGCACCCAAGTTAGATGGGTATATTTTTTTTATTTTTGAAATGGTAACTTTGTAACATATAAAAATCGATAGAAGATTAACTCTATAATAATATATACGAAATCTGCAAGAATGTAAATATCATATTTAAGCGTACTTTACGACCGAGCTTTACCGGGCGTTCCTGCTAGCTAAGATAAATACTTTTGCAGTTTTAACAAAAAAACTACAATAGTATCAGAGTGTCTCCATTTACACTGAACATCTACAGAATGCCAACATCAATATATTACATATGAATGAGTCCCCTGTGGAATTTCCACAGGTCCTGCTAGTAAATATGAAATCTACTTAATCATAATATCATATTTAAGTGTATTTTACGACCAGGCAGGTGGCCAGCTAGTATATATATATATATATATATATATATATATATATATATATATATATATATATATATATATATATAACCACTTCATTTACTCACATAAAATTAATATACGAACGTATAGATTTATGCGTAGACTTTAAGTATTTACTTCAAAAGTGCTCAGTACGTAGGTAGAGCTAGTTAGTAATTTATAAAATATATGGCGATTAAGCTACACTGAATATTCGGTGTTTCATCCACTCTAGGGTTCGTCAGGCTTATGCGCATAAGCCTGACGAATCATAGAGTGGATGAAACGCCAAATATTCAGTGTAGCTTAATCGCCATATATATGTTATAAATTACCATATATATATATATATATATGTATATATTGTTTTGAGATAGGTAATATCTGTTCAAAGATTAAGTGTAAATTTCATTCAAATTAACTTGATATTTCTTGAGAAATATGAAAAAAAGAAATGTGTTAAATACTATTGCTACCCACTATGTTTGTGTGTATATATATATATATATATATATATATATATACACACACGAGGGGCGTGCAATAAGTAATGTCACTGACCCACTTCCAGTTGTCTGATCTAGCTGAAATTTTGCATGTGCAATGATTTACATCTCTACAGGTTATGTGGCAAATTAAAGCTCTGAACTAATTGTGGTTTCTGTTTCACAGGTGTTTGAACTGAGTCAGGTGTGAAATGGAGCCTGTTGAATGTCAAGCAGTGATCCGGTTTTTGTATTTGAAAGGACGCACACCACAGGAGACTTTTGATGAAATGAAAGAAACTTATGGTGATAATGCCCCATCATATGACCTTGTAAAACGCTGGCATCGTGAATTCAAACATGGCCGGAAGTCTGTGGAAAAAGCTCCCAGACCTGGTCGCCCCCCTCCCTTCTGGCACTGATGAGGCATCTGTCCGTCAAGTTGAGGCTGCCATTTTGGAAGATCGGCACATTACTATTCGCCAAATAGCCCAAGATGTCAAGATTAGTACAGAGTCTGTGGAAACTATCATTCATGACCATTTGCATATGCATAAGGTGTCTGGCAGATGGATTCCCAGGTTGCTCACAACATTCCAGAAGTGAGAACGCGTCCAGTGCTCTAGGATAAATTTTGAGATGTGTCAAGAAGATGAGCCAAAGTTTTTTAAAAGACTGATTACACAGGATAAAACCTGGGTCCATCACTATGATCCAGAGACCAAAGCCCAGTCAATGCAGTGGAAGCACTTGGACTCACCACCTCCAAAGAAGGCAAGGGTGCAACCCTCCGCTGGCAAGGTCATGCTCACAGTGTTCTGGGACCAGGACGGAGTAGTGATGACAGATTTCCTGGCAAAGGCTACTAAAATTACAGGAGTCTATTATGCTTCACTTTTGAGGAAATTAAGGAAAGCTATCAAAATCAAGAGGCGGGGCAAGGTCAGCAAAGGTACTCTCTTTCTGCAGGACAACGCTCCTGTCCACCATTCTTATGTCGCCAGATCAGAAGCACGGGCGTGTGGTTATGAAATCCTCCCCCATCCATGAAATTGTTTTGAAAGGAAAGCATTTCCTAGATGATGCAGCCTTGATTTCTGAAGTCACGTCGTGGTTGGAGGACCAACCTGGGGTGTTCTATAAAAACGGTCTCCAGAGCTGTATGAAACGATGGGAGAAATGCATTACTCAGGGTGGATCCTATGTAGAGAAAGACTAATAACTGTGCCAAGTTTCGTTGCTCTACTGCTATGAGAAGTGGGTCAGGGGCATTAATTATTGCACGCCCCTCGTATACATATATATATATATATATATATATATATATAAATTTATTATTTGACAAAGAACACACGATGGATATTTAAAATTTCTCATTCTGTGAAGTTTCAATGAATCCCATTTTCTCTTCAGAGGAAAGATATTAGCAAATTATTATTTATAGTTTAACTATGATTTTGCTGTTTAGCGCATAAAAGGAAACTGCAAAATATGAAACGCATCATGTTCGCATAGAAGTTCATAAAAAAGGTTTATGAAAATGCAAAATGCATAAGTGAAAAGATGAAAGATAATTTGTCATTTATATGTAACTAGCCTAGGTTCCTATTTACAATGCCTCCCCACGGGACAGAGTTAGACACCAGGGCCGTTTTTTAACGTGGAGAAAAGGAACAAAAATAAAAATTGTCTCAGTCGTGAAGGATTTCTCCACCACTGACAGAGAACAAGAAATTGAAGTGCAGCATCTGAAGAATAGATACTACACTTTGATCTTGTCTCGAAGGCCAAGTACGGTAGGTATTTATTTGCTCCCCCACCGAGCAAATTAGGCACAAGGCCGATTTTTAAAGTGAGGAGTGAAGGGGAAATGGGGACCAACTCCCCAGGGAGTAGGGGAGTTGGATAGTGACAATTGGTAAGAAGGGTTGGCCCTACATTGACCAAGGTCTTGCTGGTCTTTGCTTGACACTTGTTGCCCAGGCCCCGAAGGGCGAGGGCCAGGTAAGTACGGTATGTAACTAGCTTCGGTGGCCACGTGTTTGTAGGTGTAATGTGATGCAAAGGTCGAAAAGAAAGTAAAAGAAAACCTTCTCCACGATGGAACCGGAAGTGCAAAGCTTTCAAATTTATCGTAGTCAATTAGAAAGATGACTTGCAGAAATTACGTTGCTTTTAAACCTCCCATTAAAGTTGTTTTTCATGGGGGGGGGGGGCTGCTCCCTCAAAAGAGGGGGCACTCTGACAGTATCCAAATAAATAGTAATTATCTCAGTATGAAGGGTTTCCCTTACATTGACCAATGATCAATTACAGAACAGATACTACCCGTCCGGAAGGCCAGGCGGATGCATTTGCCCTGATTAGTTTTGCTTTATTTATACGAAAAAGACAAGCAAACACCTGAAGCGAAGTTATTTTTTAAAACTCGATAAAAAAAAAAGAAAACGATAGAGACGATGACTGTTTGCAAATCCGAGATATTGTAATCTAGGAAGTATAAGAAAACTTTTCGCAGACATACACAAATGCGCGCGCCCATTTTACCTTTTATATGTTAGACTAGCGGGGGTATCCAGCGTTGCCCGGATGTTTGTAGGTGTGTATTGGTGGGGAGAGATCAAAACAAAACCCTGTTTAAATATTAAAAAAAAACGAACAAAAAAAAAAACCCAAAAACAGCAAAAAAAGTTTTGGGAGGGAGGTAGGCTCGAACCCGAAGTCTTGAGGTTAATAGTTTGATAACATAGCATGACACCACGAAGGCAAGGACTTTAGAAGAATCGAAAATAAGCATTTAAAAACCCAGGTGGTTTTCTAGGTCAAATATCATGCCATAGCAGTAGCAGGGAAAAGGAATTCACAGCGCGAATTTTGTAAGATAAAAGTGGCTGAAGTAAAAGATATTTATGGCGTCGTTTTGTAAATCTTACATATTATCATCTCGGTAGCATATAAAAAATTATAAGAATGAGAGACCAACCCGAGAACCACCCCGAAAAAAGCCTTTGCTGGACATACAGAAAAATGCACACACACAAACATACAAATGCGCATTTGGCCTTTTATATATATAGACTGACAAGCGAGGGTGTTTGGAGGTGTGTGTGTGAAAACTCCGGGGGGGGGGGTTAAAATTAAAAAAAATGTTTTGGTAGGTAAGCATGAGGATCAAACCCGAACCGTTGAGACAAAGTTGTAAATTAAAGTGTGAAAAAAAAAAGAGTGCGATGGTTTTAACCATTGGGCCACCGCCAGATGCTAACGGAAACACGTTTGAATTTATTTAATTACTTGGATTTGGCAGGTGCACGTTTTAATGACTTAATGAGGTCAAGTTTGACTGCGGGATTGTATTTCATTTACTGCGGGAACGCTCTTTTTATTTTTATTTTCCCAAGATGTTATAGGAAAAAGACTAACCCACATGCGGCGAGCAACAAATGTTGAATATTTATCTTCCCGAAGTCGAGCAAATTAAATAGACAGGCGAACTTTGTTGTTAACTGTGAGATATTACGATTTATATGTGATATAAAAAGTTTTAAAATTTGTGAACCGACTGACCGCTTCTCTGAAAAAAGCCTTTTGTAGGCATACAGAAAAAGCGAACGCACATACAAACATATATAGATTTTCGCTTTTATATTTATAGATTAACTTCCTTTAAATCCTGTATTAATTTCTGGTGGTCTGGAGGTAAATAACCAACCTCTGAAGTCAATAATTGTTTGTAAATCCTAATTTACAGAGTTTAAATTCATAAAATTTATACTATATAGCAAGGAGACCTGAGGTTGCCTGGGATTTAATGATTATCAACGAATGTTTCACACTCACATATTTTTATTGGCATCGAAATCAGTGAAATCGCCTGTTTTTCAATAAAATCGATTGATTATCTCTTGTAGATGGGGACTCATTGCAGTGCATCGAGGGGGAAGTTTCACATACCTCCTCACAATGACTTACTCCACAATACGTTGTTGTCTACATTTTCAACAATTTGTTTCATTTTTAACAAATAATCAAATGAAAATTTTTTTATGATTGGATTATTTTATCTTTTTATTTTAAAAATATGTTTTAATAAAAAATAAGATCAAACTCTTTTATATATATATATATATATATATATATATATATATATATATATATATATTGTTTACAAACAAACGTTTGAGCCCTCTACGAGTAGCGGACGGATGTTTATTTAAATAGACGTTCGGACAGTTTAATTTCGGCCACCGATTCCGTAGTCAGGGGGTAGGACTGCCGACTGTCATCACGACGGTTTTAGGTTCGATCCTCGGCTTGGGAGAGATGTTAGTCTAGCGGCACTGATGAGTTGTGAAACAATGAAACAGGTCTGTATGTCGATGACTAAAATATATTTTATAAAGCTCCCCTCTTCGGTAGAGCACTCTCGTAAATTATCTTACTCGCTACTTAATTTAGCTGAAATAATGCGAAGCTCGCGATTTGTTTACAAACAAACGTTTGAGCCCTCTACGAGTAGCGGACGGATGTTTATTTAAATAGACGTTCGGACAGTTTAATTTCGGCCACCGATTCCGTAGTCAGGGGGTAGGACTGCCGACTGTCATCACGACGGTTCTAGGTTCGATCCTCGGCTTGGGAGAGGTGTTAGTCTAGCGGCACTGATGAGTTGCGAAACAGGTCTGTATGTCGATGACTAAAATATATATATATATATATATATATATATATATAATTAGATCTTTTATCTATATTTTGAACATATTATTTCACCAAAAAAATTAAATCAAACAGTTTTTTACAATTGGATTTATTTTTGATTTTGAAAATATTTTTTTAAACAAATAATAAAATCAAACTTTTTATACATGGATTCTTGAAACACTTTTTATTTTGAAAAAAAAATTTTTAAATAATAAAATCAAAATTTCTTTATAATTGAGTAAATCAATTTTCTTATCTGGAAAATATCATCTCACACATTTTGAAAATATTATTTCATAAATTATTCAATTGAACTGCTTTTTATAATTGGATATTTTTATATTTTATTTTGGAAATATTTTTTTTACAAAATAATAAATCAAACTGTTTTTTATAATTGGAATATTTTTATCTTTTTTATTTTGGAAATATATTTTACAAAATTTTTATTTTGGAAATATATTTTACAAAATCAAACATTTTTTATAGCCGGATTATTTTTCATCTTAAAAATAATTTTTGATAGGTTTATTATTAATTATTAACCAAATATAATTATATTTTAAAGTAACAAACAATTATAACCAGATAATAAATTCAAACTGTATCTATAAAATGATAAAGATAAAAACTCTGCTCAAACCTAAGTGATCTAAAATAATTCAAGATTTTTTTAGATTAATGCTGGTTTGCAATTTATCATATTGCTGCCATGATGAAGTGAATGTTTTCTATTTTGCCAGTGGTCATAAAAGAAATTGAAATTCAAGGAATTTTATTTAATTTTATCGAATAACTATGGATCAAGTTTAATTCAAATCTGAAATATTTGATCTCTCCCTCTTAGGATTCAAAAGAGAATCGACAACCTAATAGGTCTCACACTATCAGCTAGGCTTTAACGTCTGTCCCATCGACAAAATGTTGCATCTCTCTGCCTGTTTTACAAGTATTTTAATGGTAGGTGCTCTGATAAACTACAAGCTCTTGTCCTCCCTCAACGTAGGCACCCGTGACAAACCCGACAAGCAGCAAAATCACACCCCTTCACAGTAGCAATCGTTAGATGTAAGAAAGCTTTTTACTCTAATAGTTTCTTCCCTAGAACTGTTAGACTTTGGAATTCCATTCCGGGTTCCTGCTTACCTAACTGTACTGACACGCAGAAGTTCAAGTGTAATGTAAACAGACATCTTGCTGCTCAACTCCCTACATAGTGCCCCTACAAATTATGTCCCAGATAGTGGCTCTCTACATCAAAGTAGAACTGTGGCTGGTTTGAGTGAAAGTGTAATAAAAAAATTTTTTAAAGAGAGCTTCTGTGCATGTTATGCCTCGTAAAAGCCTTTGAAATGGTCCAAATAACCTGAAATTTAACAAATATTTATCAATTGCTATATAACAGATATTGTTAAAATATTTGAATTTACGCAAATAATTTTCACACACTTTTCACCTCATCTGCATGAAAAAAAATTAAACTAAATAAAGACCACATTCTGATACCACATGCCTAACAGTGGGGTTCCAAACTTCGTAATTCGAATAATTAGTTCACCTGTGAATTCTATGCATACAAATATATAAACTTATATATATATATATATATATATATATATATATATATATATATAGTAATTTATAAAATATATATGGCGATTAAGCTACACTGAATATTCTGCGTTTCATTCTGCGTTTAATTTTATAAATTACTAACTAGCTCTACCTACGTATTGAGCACTTTTGAAGTAAATACTTAAAGTCTACGCATAAATCTATACTTTCATATATTAGGTTTATGTGAGTAAATGAAGTAGTTATATATATATATATATATATATATATATATATATATATATATATATATATATATATAAAAGTGAACGTGTCTGTCTGTGTGTGTGTCTGTGTGTCTGTCTGTCTGTGTACATTTCCCTACGCAATAACTCTGTCAATTTTTAGTCTATAGACTCGAAATTTGAAATACCGGGTACTGAGATTTGGGAAAATCGATGTGACGGGTGTAAGCCAGAAATTTGGCTGTTAAGGGGTCAAATTTCAACGATTTGACCTTTAAGAACTCTACCAAACTCCTCCGACAATTTTGGGTCTAGACACTTGAAATTTTAGATTTAGGTTCCTTGAACCTGGATCTAACTTAATAAAGTGATTTGAGCCCGAAACAATAAATTTTAAGGGGTCATAATAGGGGTCAAAGTTTTAAAAAATTAACCATTTCTTTTGTTTTTTTTGCTTTTTTTGCACAGCATACACCTCCAAACACCCGAGCAACGCCGGGCACCCCTGCTAGTATATATATATATAAGTGAACCTGTCTGTCTGCTGTGTACATTTTCCTTCGCAACAACTCTGTTAATTTTCAGTCTACAGACTCGAAATTTGATAATACAGGGTACTGAGATTTGGGAAAATATTTGTGATCGGTTTTCGGCCAGAAATTTGGCTGTTAAGGGGTCAAAGTTCAACGATTTGACCTTTGAGAACTCTACCAAACTCCTCCGACAATTTGGGGTCTAAATACTTGAAATTTTAGATATAGGTTCCTTGGACATGGATCTAACTTAATAACTTGATTTGAGCCCAAAACAATAAGAGTTAAGGGGTCATAATACGAGTCAAAGTTTTAAAAAATTGACCTCTGCGGTCTCTACCAAATTATTAAAGACAATTTCTGGTCTAAACATGTGAAATTTTATATAAAGGGTATTCAGAGATAGGGCAAGCTTTTTAATCGGTTTGGGTCGAAATTTGAACTTCCAGTATATAAATATATGTATGTATGTTTGCATGTCTGCCTAAAACTTTCGATCAGTATCGTTTTGAAGCTTGACCCTTCAGATGATAAATACCAAAAAATTGGATAAAAACATTAATTTCTTCACCCTCAACTGGAAACTTTTCTACAGGGAGGGGGTCACTTTTTTCACCGATATTTTCAAAAGCCATCCCCCCATTTCGATTGTCTAGCCTTAATTTAAACCTACACCAGTTCCGGTTTGGCGGTGGTCGTAACAGCAGAGACGTCATTTTTTTTCTTCATTCTTTTCCTCTTTGCGGTAAAGGTTCGAGCCTGCCTTTCTACTACCACTTTTTTTTTTTTTGCTCAACATACACTTCCAAACACCAAGACAACGCCGGGCACCCATGCTAGTACACACACACACGCATATATATATATATATATATATATATATATATATATATATATATATATATATATATACTAGCATGGGTGCCCGGCGTTGCCCGGGTATTTGGAGATGTATGTTGAGCAAAAAAAAAAAAAGCGGTCAATTTTTTTAACTTTGACTCCTATGATGATGCCTTAAAAAATTTATTGTTTTGGGCTCAAATAAAGTTATTAAGTTAGATCCATGTCCACGGAACCTATATTTAAAATTTCAAGTGTTTAGACCCAAAATTGTCGGAGGAGTTTGGTAGAGTTCTCAAAGGTACATCGTTTTTGTAGAACACCTCAGGTTGGTCCTCCAACCACGATGTGACTTCAGAAATCAAGGCTGCATCATCTGGGAAACGCTTTCCTTTCAAAAACAACTTCATCGCTGGGAAGAGGTGAAAGTCAGAGGCTGCAAGGTCAGGAGAGTAGGGAGGATGGGGGAGGATTTCATAACCACACGCCCGTGCTTCTGATCTGGCGACATGCAAGTTGTGGACCGGAGCATTGTCCTGAAGGAGGAGGGTATCTTTGCTGATCTTGCCCCGCCTCTTGATTTTGATAGCTTCCCTTAATTTCCTCAAAAGTGAAGCATAATAGGCTCCTGCAATTGTGGTACCCTTTGCCAGGAAATCTGTCATCACTACTCCGTCCTGGTCCTAAAAGACTGTGAGCATGACCTTGCCAGCGGAGGGTTGCACCCTTGCCTTCTTTGGAGGTGGTGAGTCCAAGTGCTTCCACTGCATTGACTGGGCTTTGGTCTCTGGATAATAGTGATGGACCCACGTTTCATCCTGTGTAATCAGTCTTTTAAAAAACTTTGACTCATCTTCTTGGCACATCTCCAAATTCATCCTCGAGCACTGGACGCGTTCTCGCTTCTGGAATGGTGTGAGCAATGTGAGAATCCATCTGGCAGACACCTTATGCATATGCAAATGGTCATGAATGATAGTTTCCACAGACTCTGTACTAATTTTGCTATCTTGGGCTATTTGGCGAATAGTAATGCCCCGATCTTCCAAAATGGCAGCCTCAACTTGACGGACAGATGCCTCATCAATGGCAGAAGTGGTGGGCGACCAGGTCTGGGAGCTGTTTCCACAGACTTCCGGCCATGTTTGAATTCACGATGCCAGCGTTTTACAAGGTCATATGATGGGGCATTATCACCATAAGTTTCTTTCATTTTATCAAAAGTCTCCTGTGGTGTGCGTCCTTTCAAATACAAAAACCGGATAACTGCTCGACATTCAACAGGCTCCATTTCACACCTAACACAGTTCTAACACCTGTAAAACAGAAACCACAATTAGTTCAGAGCTGTAATTTGCCACATAACCCCTAGAGATATAAATCATTGCACATGTAAAATTTCAGCTAGATCAGAAAAATGGAAGTGGGTCAGGGGCATTACTTATTGCACGCCCCTCGTATCTTGATTTTCTTCATCTTCCATATCCCTTGGAGCTCTCTGGCCAGTTTAATGTATTTGCTCCACTTCTCCATCCCCTTGAAGTTCACTGTGTTGTCTGCTGGAACGGCAAAATCTACAATCTGGCAGGATTCATCATTCTTGTTAACAATTTTAACATCCGGTCTTCTTGCTTGGATGGATTTATCTGTTTGTACATCCATGTTCCATAGAATTTTGTGACTTTCATTTTTAAGTACTGCTGCCGGTTTGTTTGCCTAATTCTTAGTTATTATTGGCTCACAAGGAGCTTCCACATAGATCATCAAGGATCTCTCCTTGAAACTGGCCTATGGTGTTCCCTGGAAGCTGAGTGATGACAAGTCTCCCCAGATTTCCAGTACTCACCACCCCTTTCGATAGTATTTGCAAATATATTTGCATTATTGCAACAGCTGCTTGCCCTTGATTTCTCGTTGACAGCAGCTATTGGCATTCACTGGAATTTGAGTGGCAATAAGCCTCCCCAAGGTCCCAGTTCTTTGTACTTATCCAGCGGAGATTTGGTCAGCGCGTGCTCTCTCCTCGGTCTTTTCTTCCTTCTTGACTCTACTTGGCTGTTTGGTCTTTTTTTTTTTGAGGAGGGGGGGGCAGTGATGTGGTAATGGGGATGGAATGAAGGTGGGGTTAGAGAACTGATAGATATGCGGCTTCAATGTTCTTGGTTCTATGTGGCGTTTCATGTTTTGCCTTTGCAGCAGTTTGTCTGGTTCGCGCTTGTTGCTTATGTGTGTTGGTTTCCACATTCAAGGGTTTTCCTTAATATTTCAGTTGTTTTCATTATTGTTGTTTGTTGTATTTTTCCAGTCATTCCTTTGATTCCAATTTCTCCCATTCTTTTTTGCTCCTACTATTATATTATATTATATTATATTACTATTATAGGTATTATTTTGATTTTATTTATCTTCCATATCCCTTTCAACTCTCACACTAGCTCTATGTATTTAATCAGTTTCTCCTTTTCATTGATATTCACCATTATTATTATTATTATTATTATTATTATTATTATTATCATCATTATTATCATTATTATTATTATCATCATCATTATTATCATTATTGTTGTGTCTGCACAAATAATTAACAAGAACATGAAAAGTAAATGTGTAACCAAGTTATGGGGTTGATATGCCGTTATAGAGAAAGAGCCAAAAGAACGAAAAAATAGGACGATCAAATGACTCTTTGGTTAGAACAGACAAAGGAAAAAGTATGTCAAGAGATACTTATTGTTGTAACGGTCAGAGTTTGGAGTGAGCTGGCTGTTTATTTTGAAACACAGAATTCGAGATGAAATGACAGGCGGTTGTTTATTTTAGAAAACAAGGTTTGAAAGCTGATGACATGCAAGTTTTCTTGTTGTAAACAAATACAAACTCGTGATGTTTAAAGGGCATTGATGGATATGTATATATTCCTCGAACACAGAGAAAAGAACAGAAGGAGAAGAGAGAAGGAGAAGAGAGGAGGGGGAGAAGAGAAGGAGAAGAGAGAATTCGATTTTGGCGAATTCGGATGGTGTTAAAGTCGGGCAGAGAGGGCTTTTGACTTAAAACACGTATCTCCAATGGCCGAAAAACTTATCTGAACTCGAGTCACAAGCTACCGTTTTAAAATAGCTACAGCCAACTTCCTTCAAACTCTGAAATATTATTCGACCATTATTATTGTAAATAAACCCAGATTAATTGTTTATTCGTGTGTGGAATCGTTTTTATTTCCTTTTTCACCACACTAAAATCCACGGCTCTCTTATCGGCGATGTTCGCCGGTAAGCGAGTACACAACGACAGGTCCAGGGTATAAATTTAGACGATCAATTGATAATTCTGTCACTACCCCATATCAGCAACATTAAAACGGCTAAGAATTATCATCGGCAGTGGTCACTGGAAGGACGAAAATAGTGAGCTGCAAACCACCAGAGTGCACTTTTATAAATTTTACAAAGTAAGGTATAAAAATTTAATTCAAATTGAATAAAAAAAATTACCTTGGATTTATTTTATGTAATGTACATTCTCTTGCACTTTTTTAAAAAAATATCATTGAAAATTTTATATCTATATCATTAATTGCTAGATGAAAGATAATGTAATTTTCTATTTATGAACGATTATTATTAATATTAGTCTTTTTTTAAAAAAAAAAACGATTGCCTCTTGTAAAGAGTTCTGCCATATTTGAAAAAGTTCTAGATAGTTCGTTTATACATTAAGAGGTAGATTCTGGAATAATCGAATTGTTAGCTCTCAGCCAATCAGAATGGGCGGAGTTTAAGAAGGAAGAATTTATTATATTTGAATCAGGAAATGGAAGATCATGTTATGTCTATGAGGTTATCATCCAGTTACGGAGGGTGAAAGCACAATATATATGTATATTTCCACTCGGTCCTGACTGGGAGGAGTAGGAGAACTTAATATTTAGGGGTGAAAATAGGAACTACTTCCTCTAAAAGTGTTGCGATTGTGATGGTGTTGTTATTAGGATAAAATGTAGGCTTTTATTATAACGAATAAATATGTTTAAAATGTCGTTCTAAAGTTACATAAGATAGTGGCTAATAGTCTAGACATAATAAATTTGTATGTGGCATCTGTTGTTGAAAACATACAGTATTTGGTCGAGAGGGGAATTTCCGCAATCAAATTATTATATATGGAAATTATATTGGACCCAATATATAGTAATGATTTAAAAAGTTAAAAAAAAAATAACTCGTGCGGCATCACCGTGAATCCAAACCAAAATGTTTAGCTTACGATTTACTTTTTCTTTTTAATGTTAATGCCTGATCTATGAAGACATGTTTGCTACAAGGCTAAAAGTTAAAACATGAACCAACAGCTACTATGTTACACATGCATATTCCTAATGCCGTCGTTCGACCTTCACCTGGAAAATTACATTTCTTTAATTTTCACACTTTTGCACAGATTTTCCTTGGCTAAAACCCAAATATAAACTTTTGCATGGGTTCAAATACCTTATATATTAAGTTTCATGTCTGTACACCAAAAAATGACTAAGGAGTTTGGTAGGCAAATATTTTTAAACAAATATATATAGAAAGAGGTTTGTATTTACTATAAGCTTTTTATGGAAATATTGTGTAAGTATAAATCATGTAGAATATCTGCATGAATATAATTACCCGAAATAGTTAACTAATGATAATCATTTCATAAGAAAACCGAAAAAAACCAATAGGGAATTAATTAAAATTAATGTTTAAAAGAATATGCAAATTAGCTAGATCTTTTGCAGACGAATGCAATTCCACGATCCATAGATAAGAAAAGTGTATTTTTTTTTTTTAATAAATAGAAAAGAGGCTTGCTTTTTTTTCTGTTGTTCTTGCCCTTCGGGCCGGGATCAAAGTGTAACCCCTTTTCTTGGCCTTTTGGCCAAGATCAAAGTGTAGTATCTGTCTGATACATACACCACGCGAGGCAGTGCTGTTCTGGTGACACATTCTTGTGCCCGGAACACCTGACGAGCTTGTTGGGTAGTGTTCTGTCCGCACCCCCACTTTGTCTGTCTTTCTCTGCTCCCCCCCCCGTGAGGGGGGGATCCGAGCTGATAATTTACGACCTTCCCGCGAGGGAGGGTCAGAAACACTTTCTCTCTTCCCTCCACTAACTTCCCACTCCCTCTCTCAGTTCTATCTCCCCTCTTGCCGCCTTTTAGTGCCATTTCTTTTTGGTGCCAAAGTCGGCTCCCCACTTTCGACACTGACTCCACGTCACTCTTTTCGGTGATTTTTAAAAGAAGAGGGAACCAAAACGGACACCCCCAGTCCGGGGGCCACCAATATGGATACCCTCAGCCAGGGGGCCACCAATATGGATACCCCCAGCCAAGGGGCTACTGCTCCCCAAGAGGACGACTCCCCAACAGGAGGAGCAAAAACAACGTACTGCCCGCATATGACAGCATTGGACGCTCCCCCAGGAGAGAGAAAATTTACCAACAGCTCCTCCCGAGGGCAACTCCCCCAAAGGGGAGCAAAACCAAAATCAGTCGTAGCATCTCACTCCGACCACAAAAATGAGGAGGTGCCAGGCCAAAAGGACAATAAAGGGGACAGTGCTCCCCAGTAGGGCTGCTTCCCCAATAGGGGAGCAGATCAAGAAAATCAGGGGGCATACCGCCTGGACCTCACAAACGAGGAAGGGGCAGATAGCCTCAAAGTAAACAAAAAAGATCATGCTCCCCAAGAGGCCGACTCCCCAAAATGGGAAGCTGCTCCCAAAAAAGACTCTAACCAATGAGAGTCAAGCCCAAAAGACACTGAAATGGGAGCTGCCCCCCAAAAATGCGACACTCCCACAAAAGGACAGACTAAGAAATCGTGGGAGGCAGGAAGCGTTGCCAATAAACAGGCAGGGGCGACCTCCATAAAAGACCAAAAACGGGCTAACCCCACCAAAGACCCCATACCAACACCACCAAGAGGGTCGGCATGGGGGAAGACCGTAGAAAAACAACTGTCCCCTCAAGAGTATAGAGACCTGTACCTAACAAAGTACAGACAATACATAGAGGGGGCAGATATAAAACCCATACCGAGTGCCCGGGAGGCGATTGAGGGCAGAGTCCTGTCCTTCGCCATTTCCGATATACCGGAAAACTGCCTCCTGGGGATGAAGAAGGAAGACATGGGGGGCTCCTCCACAAACTTAACATCCCAGTACTATACCTGTACCAGAGGAGCTTCGCCGTGTGGGACATCCTCCTACCCACCAAGGACGATGCGGAGAGACTCTCACTCCAAGAAATAAAGCATGGGAGAGTCAAACTAATACCCGAATACCAGGGCAAGAGAAGGACTCGGGTGCAGGTATTTAATGTGCCAACCCAAATACCTGCGGAACTGTTAGGAGGCCTCTTCAGCCAGTACAGTGAGGTGGAAGACCCCAGTATGGCCAAAAACTGGGACTCACCTGGGCTGCTACACAATAGCAATGAGGCTGAAGAGGGAGGGTGTTCGGGTGATACCAGCGCTACTGACATACAAGGACACCGTCATAACGGTAGAGGTGGAGGGCCGTCGTCTGCACTGCTGGTTCTGCCAAAAGCAGGGCCACATGGCTAGGAGCTGCCCCCAAAGGGTAACCCCTAATCAAACGACCCAAAAGGCAATCACAAACCCCTGAGACAGTGTCCGCGCCAAAACAGGCGGCAACAACCCCTGCAACCGCGGCACCAACCCCAGCTCCAAGGAAAACCCAAACCACCCAGAAGGCCAAGGGGGAGGAATGGAGCGCAGTAGTGAGACAAAAACGGAAGCCCATAATCCCTTCCGCCACCGTCCCACCACCAGCCCGAAAATCGAGGCAGCAGTCTTTGCAAATACAGTAACAACAACAGCCACCGCAGCCGATGCCACGGAAACAGCTGCAGCAACAACAACTACTGCAGCAGCAAAAGCAGCAAATGCAGCAGAAGCGGCAGCAGCAACGACACCAGTGAGAGCAGCAGCAACAAAAACAGCCGCAGGAGCAACTAGAGGAACAGACATAACCAACGGTCTCCACAACAATTGAGACGGGGATCAAGCGGAGAAAAGATTGCTCCTCTGAGAATGAATCCACAAGTGAGAGGGAGAAGAACTCAACCTCACCTCTCCCTGGTTCATTCGAAAGACTAAAAAAGAAAAACAAAAGAAGAAAAGGGGAAGAAAAGGTGGCCCCCACTCCCTGTGAACATACACCACCCCTAACAACAAAATCCACTTCCTCCACCAAACCAGACATTGCACCCACACCAGACACCACACCAACACCAGACACCGCACCAACAAGCATGGCACCAACACCAGACACCACACCAACACAAGACACTGCACCAACACCAGACACCGCACCAACACCAGACACTACACCAGCACCAACACCAGACACCATACCAACAACAAGCATGGCACCAACACCAGACACCACACCAACACCAGACACCGCACCAACACCAGACACTACACCAGCACCAACACCAGGCACAAAACAAACACCCGTCCCCAGACCAATGCAAACTGAGCCACCACCCCAAAAAGAAAAGGAAAAGAATGAACCCAGGGAGGACAGAGACTCCTTTGCCTCTCGCAGACCAGCGAAATTAAAAGCCCTTGCCCCCGAGGAACTATGTTATGTAGACCCTCTATCTGTGGCAACAGACATTTCCCATCGGCAGAGGATAAACTTAAAACCTCTGCTCGATTACAAACAGATAGAGAGGAAAGATGTAAATATCCCCTCAAATTTCCCAGACGCCCCGCTCCTAATAACTTTTGTCAGAACTCCAGAGGCCTGCAGGCTGCTGAAGGGGCGTTTCCGGGAATCGAACTGGTGAAAAAAAATGACCCTTCTCTTGACGAATTGTCAAAACAATGCAAGGGAAGGGTTGGTCCATCCGTCACTCCACAGTGTTTTTTATGTAATTTATTGATTGAGATAAAAAACACTCATTTCATTTCTGTTACAAACTAATATTTGAATTTCAATAGATATATCTTTTTCCCAATAAGAATATTAACTGCGTTCATAGTTTTAAAATTACATTAACGACTATATGACGTCACTAAAATTTCCTTCTCTTTAACAGCGCCAGCCCTCCCCCTCCTTTTTGACTTTCCAACGTCTTTTTCCGTTTCTCTGAAATAGAACTGCGTCACACTGTGCACGTGAAACATTTTCAAATATTTTGTACTGGTATTTTTTGTTTCTTAATCTCATTCATCCAGAGGAAGTCTCGAAATAAAGACGAAACGTTGATGAACACATAATACGGTTTGTTCCTTTTAATTTTCTCTATTTTGTCGGAATATTATTTCCATTATTTTCATCATATATGTATATATATATATGTATGCATATATATGTATATATATGTATATATATGCATATTTATATGCATATATGTATATATATGTATGTACATATATATATGTATATATATGTATATATATATGTATATATATATGTATATATATATTATATATATGTATATATATATGTATATATATGTATATATATATGTATATATATGTATGCATATATATATATATGTATGCATATATATATATGTATGCATATATATATATATATGTATGCATATATATATATGTATGCATATATATATATATATATGTATGCATATATATATATATGTATGCATATATATATATATGTATGCATATATATATATATATGTATGCATATATATATATATGTATGCATATATATATGTATGCATATATATACATATATATGCATATGTATGCATATATATATATATATGCATATGTATGCATATATATATATATGCATATGTATGCATATATATATATATATATGCATATGTATGCATATATATATATATATATATATATATATATATATATATATATATATATATATATATATATATATATATATATATATATATATAACAATCATGATAGAAAGACCCGTTTTGATGTTCATGATTAGAAGTGGGAAATGAAAAAAAAAAAAAATAATAACGGGGGAGTCCAGCGTACCGGTTTCGCCCTCATTTTTCGTAAGCCGGATCGAGGGATTTCCTTTTCTTTTCTTTTTTAATCAGTTTTGATCAAATAAAATGGGAGACGATACGTAAAAAAAAAAAAAAAAAGATATCGATATAGTATATCAGAAAAAAAAAACAAATGAAAAAAACAAAAAACAAACAGGATGCACTATATGTCTAATATAACGATACGTATATATATTTAGCTACTTACATCAAGTGGTTTTATGTCTTGTCTGAAGCGATTTCTATTAAAAAAAACGAATGGCGATTATTTTAGTGATAAGCAAAAACAAATAAACAAAATTGCATAACTCTTTAACTCTTATCCTCGAGTAGCCTCTTGGCCTTGATAAGTGGTGATGCCTATGCACAAATGAATTAAAAAATGAAAAAATAAAGAAAAAAATGTGCAGAATTTTTTTTTTTTTTTAAATTAAATTTAATATTCTTTTCCAAGAAAGTCAAATTAAGGCTCCCTTCGGCTTAAGAGGACGGTAGTACGT
The DNA here is from genome assembly GCF_053919585.1 of Euprymna scolopes. Classification (NCBI taxonomy): domain Eukaryota; kingdom Metazoa; phylum Mollusca; class Cephalopoda; order Sepiida; family Sepiolidae; genus Euprymna; species Euprymna scolopes. The sequence continues at coordinate 24,763,636 of NC_136507.1, read as the reverse complement.
AGCAGAGGAAGGACGGACCTAGAGAAAGTGGGAGTAAAATGGCGTGGAGTTGAAAAAGAGAATTGGATAAGAGAATGAGAGAAAGAAAGGTTAAAAGTTCAATTGGATTATCGCGTGACCTTGACTAAAACGTAAAGTAACGCGTGATTTTTTTTTTTAACTTAAAAAATGGCTAATTTAAGCCACATTTTAATTTGTTCATCGTCACGTTTACGGTTGTATATAGATTACTTCTTTAATTTACGTTGACAATGTTAAAAATTTTTTAACATTGTCAACGTAAATTAAGGCCATGAATATACTTCAATTAAGTTTTAACTAAATACACTTAGCATGGAGACCTGGTGTTGCCCAGGATTGAATGATGATCTTCAAACTTGCTTATTTTCATTTCCATCGAAATCGGTGAAATTACCCATTTTTCAATCCAATCGATTGATTGCCAGCTCTAGTTGGAGACCCATTGTGGGGCACCAGAAGGAAGCTTCAGATGCCCCCATGCAGTGATTAAGTCCATAATACATTGTAGTCTACATTGCACTGTAGAGAAGTTAGTGTTAATTTTATAAAATCATTTTTTATATATAATAATAAAAAGGACGTGACGTCTTTGCTGTTGCGCCCATCGCCAAAACTGGAAGTGACGTAGGTTTTAATTAACGCTAGTCAATCGAAAAGAAGACAATGACTTTCGAAAAAAATCGGCGAAAAAAGCGATCCCTCCCTGTAGAAAAGTTCCTAGTTGAGGGTGAAGTGATTAATGTTTTGAGTCAATTTTTCGATATTTGTCTTCCGAAAGGTCGGCTCCAAAACGATACCGATCTCGTGAAAATCCGTCGCCTCTACCGAAAGTTTTAGGCAAATTACAAACAAGTATGCATATATTCATTTTTTTTTACAAGGTGGTCACCACTTATCAAGGCCCGGAAGCCACTCGGGGATAAGGGTTATTGTAAGTACAGTGCGTTTAAACGTTTAAACAGACAAATGAGATTTATATTATAGATGGCTTAAATAAAATACAAAAATCAAGGATCATAGTTCAATTGTGCTCTAAACAGAAACATTCATTTCGAATTCACTCCTGTCATATCCAAGAACCTACTATTGATTTTATATGCTTGGCCTTACTGTTTGTGCGGTGATAGTGGCTTGAATTTAAGTTAAAAATACAAAAGTCAAGTATCATGCTTCAACTGTGCTTTAAACAGAAACATTCATTTTGAACGCATCCTTGACATATTAAAGAACATATGTCGGGCCTTTCGGCTTTTGTGGTAATAAATGTATTTGTGGTGTTTGGCTGTGTAAGGTGTTAACGTTGGCCAACATCGCCTGTGCCTTCTTTCATCGGATTTTTTTCGATAATCGCTTATCGATATTTATCGAAGACATTACGGTACAAAACCTATCTAAGAACACTGCCAGGCATATAAAGTACTTTTGTGTGAAATTTCATAAAAATCGGTCCAGCCTTTTTCGAGTCCATAAAGAACATTTGCACATGCACATGTGCACGCACATGCGCGCGCACACACACGCAGGCGCGCACACACACATGCGTGCGCGCACACACACACACCGTTTTATATAATAGTAGAGATGAAAATGTCAGATTTTTTTTCAGAATAGCTAACAAAGCAAAAAGTTGGTAAAAAAAACTGCACAATAAATAAATGTTACCAGAGACAATTAAATTTTTTTCCTCTATATACCTGGATAACTTTTTTGCATGTTTAACTTCTTTTTTTTTTTTACAAGGTGATCATCAAGGCCCGGAAGCCACTCAGGGATAAGGGTTATTGCATGTACAGTACGTTAGTGTGGGGGGTTAATAAAAATGTCTACTTAAGAGGGCGGTTCATCAGGAATTTGTTTACGTTGGACTTGAAGACATCCAGGTTGTAGTCAGGTGGGAAGCAAGCAGATGGAACAGAGTTCCACAGGCGTGCAGTTCTAAGAAAGAAGCCTTATTTTAATATGACTTTTTTCTTAAAAATAAAAGTAGTGTAAAACTTGTCGAGTTAGAACGATTACCAAAATGGTGGTCCAATTCGAGCTATAGTTGAGGCTCGATAATCGCTCAAAACTCGAAAATTAAACAAAGTACTGTTAGAAACGCATCCAATTAATATCACTAATCGTTAGAAAATGTAATTTTCTACCAGTATTTTGCTTAATTTTCGATTTTTGGGCGATTATCAAAGTTTGAATCCGGCTCGAATTAGACCACCATTTTATTTAAATTGGCTATCTTGGAAAAAAACACCAAAATATCTTCACTTTTTACTGTAATTACCCATCATAAGATTTTTCTCTATAACATGTGTCTGTCACAGTGTTCCAGATCGCCACTCCCATTTTGTAAACAAAACACGCTGTCGAGAGAAACCTGACACTCCTTAATATGCGCTAGGAGCACATGGGCTAAAAAATAGCGATGACTTTTCTTAAACAACAAAGCAAAAACACAAAACTATTTTTCTCAACAAAACAAAATAACGGACTTTTTATTTTTAGACAGAGAATATAATATATACAGGCAATAAACGTCACAGACATTTTTGCCTGTAAGAAACCCGGCAAAAATTAATATCAGTCGTTCGTTTGTTTAATGAAACCATTACTTCTAGCTTAAACGGCTTTCCATGAACAAGCGGATTTTCAGCAATTCGATAACACGGTCATGGTTCGCTACTTCTAAAGTCAACAAAGTATAGACTATTTTTTTAAAATAACTATTAGCCTTATTTCCCGACTTTCGAAGGGAGTAACTTTATTGCTTACTGTCTAAGGCGTCCCACCAGAGAATGATGATGGGCTGCCCAGGCAATTTTTGCTAGGCTAGAGTGTTCCTCCTTCAAGAGCGCTGGCTTGACCTTTTTCACTTTCCTAACCTTGTGTCGAATCTTCCTATTGTTGTACAGAAGTATATAACAGCACGGCAAAGGGGACAAGGAGCCTCCTGAAGTGCGACTTTGATGCACCCAGTCAAGTCGATAGAGCCCAGCAGCTGACGGGACTTAGCAGCAGTAGCAACAGTAATTCAGACAGCCCTTTTAAAGGCTAACTACCACAAACTATTATTGCGATTCAAACAGCCCTTTCCAGGACTAAATTTCAACAAACTACCTTAATGCGATACACACTTCACTCTCTGCTACTACCTGCCTTCTGAGACTTCCTTTCTATAACCTGCGACTCCTGCAGCATCTACCTCACTCCAGCGACCCCACCTCATGCCTGCAGCTTGCAGAAACTCTAGCAGCTTTGACGCACCCGTGGAGCGACCCCAGATGCCCCCAGTTCACTCCTGCACCTTCCAGCGACTTCTGCAACTACCAGCTAACTCCTGCAGGTCCAGCGCTTCTGTTACATGAAAGGTTTGTCCCCTTCTCATGTAAGTAAGAAGACATACTAGATAAATGAAAATGAGATTAGGATAAGGCTAGAATCGAACCCTGTAGGCAAGTGTTAAAGATAATAATGGAAAATGGAATGTTAGAAATTAAGTCTATTGTTAATTCTATTAGAAATAGTTAAATATTGTTTATGTCGAGAAAAGAGTCGATTGTCCATTCTTTTAGATATCTGGATATTAAATATGTCTGTTAAATGAATACACAATGCGAGTTAAAATATATTGTTTAAAAATGGGTTAGAATTAGATTGAAGATTCTTTGTTTGTCAAAAGTGTGTTTGGACAAACATTTGTAAATCCAGGTGAAGTTGTCACGTTTGTAAACACACTTCTGACGTCATAAACGAAGGAGACCTCTCAATATAGGAATCTGAGGGTTCTAAGTTAGAGTTGATGAGGATCAGATATTCAGAGCAGATCACACACGGTGATAATTAGTTGAAGAGGAGAGCCCCTTAGAAGCGAAGGGAGGAAAATAGACCATGTAAATCAAAGTTTGAATTCCTGATATCACCGATCGGTCGATTGAAGAATAAAGAAACCAACTATGTTTGTAACTGTTTGTCTTGTGTCGTCATTCCTGACAACCACTAAGGTAAATGTGTTTTTATCATCATCTTTTAGCGAACTTTGTAAAGCCTTCCCAGTAATATGTGTCCTCCCCTCCATCATACGTGAAGTGTGTCTTTGCCTCCTCTGTGTTAAGAACTTGCATCATATCTCCCAATCCGTATTAATATGAAACCTCCAAGAATGATCCCAGTCAGATATAAATGTCTCCCTCATTATGATCGTCATCTCTTCTGAGCCCCCGTTAATGTGTCCCCAATATGCACCCCTATGCAACAACATCGTTGATTTGGTGCTCGTTGTTAGGGCACCCATACAAGAGTGCGAGAAAAAAATATTGAACTGGGCTTATACCACGGAACACAACAAAGGGTCCTTTGAAAAAAAGAAAAAAAAACACACAATGCGAAAAAAAAAACTGCTTAATGAAATACACAATAATAAAAAAAAGAAACATACTCACATACCCGTTAACGTGTCCTCAATATGTACCTTATGCAACACTTCCAGTCACCAGCACCTGCGACCCTTGAAACCCGACTGCCAGTTTCGCTTCCTGTCAACGTCAAGCTATCTGTTTCCAACACGCGTTGCTTTCCAATACCCCGTCGACATTTTACTACGAGTTCCTAACATCAGATCCCATGTAATCGACGTGGATCAACCTGAGGCATATCATCTTAACCAAGGACGCAAGAATCTCAATCCCGCAAAGCACCTGTTCCTATTCCGGCCGATCCTGACATCTATTACCGTACATTTTTACCTTTTTTCTTGGTAAAACTAAAACGGGATATTCTATCGTTTTTAACTGACCATTTGTGTTTATCATTGCCGTCACTTTTCTCGCTGTGTGTCTACCTTTTTATTTGTACGGTCGATTGGCACCTCCACACCAATCGACCTCCTGCAGCATGTCCAAATCTAAAAGAAATCTTTATTTTTAGGAAAACAATTTACATCCGCTTTTAAGCTATTTTTTTATAATACAACACGCAACGACAAAGCATCTCTGAAAATTGGCACAAAAATAACTACCATTCGTAATAGTCGTTTATCTCCTAATACCACAATGTGTGACGTCAGCCGCTACACAAGATTTAGTGAACAAATCACTCAGGTCTGAAATATAATAATCTTATCATTCAACCACGGTAGTGGTTGAATATATGCTTAAGTCCGAAATTGAATGAATCGAGACACATTCAAACCCCCACCACTAATTCCTTTCGCAACCAAATTTCAAACAGATTATATAGTTGGATAGAACACCTCATTAGCTACATTTTGAAAAAAGAATTTCGAAAATTGGTTTAGTAGAAAAAAAGTTACAACAAAATATCTGGGTTCACAAACAGGAGAGTAAGTACATAAGTGACTAACGCTGTTTTTTTATTTTGCACAACTTTTTTTGTATATAAATATTTTTTACTGCGATTTTGCCAATATGACATGTAAGCGTAACGGTTAGAGTACCGGAGGTTGGTGGAAAGATTTTAGGTTCAATCCCGTGTATCGTTTTTTTTTTATAATAAAAAAAAAACGAACTTTTTTTTAATAACTAATTTTTTTTTAACTCTCCTTATGATTTTATAGCAAAAAATGGTGAATTTATCGATTAAAAATATTAGTGAATTCTATGATATACATATTCTTTGAATGAACTAAAATTTTTCGTTATCACATTTGATGAAAAATGTAGTCTCATTTTGGCAATGCGTCTGACCAATAATGCTGTTGAACTCGCGACCAGCACTGCGATGTCATCAGCAGCAGCCTGGGCATAAATATTCCTATTTTTAAACTCCTTTAAAAGAGGATTCAGCATACAGTTCCATAGTAAAGGTGATAAAATCCCACTTTGGAGGTTCCATTTAACTACTTCCCTTTTAACAGTTGCCCTCAGTAGTTCTACTTGAACTGTTCTGTGCCTCACCATATACTCAATCCATCGGATGAGTACTGGTGGCACATTGAGTTCTCGTAGCGACTTGAACATACTACTGAAGGGTATGTTGTCAAAAGCTCAAACGATATCTAAAAAGACACCGAGTGGCATCTTCTTTTTTGTTAGTTTACGCTCTATACAGATCACGAATTCATGAACCGCAGTCTCGGTAGAGACCCTGGCTCGGAACTACTGTGATTGAGTGATAAATATTGCATAAATGTGTGTTTGAGAGCTAATTTTTTTTGACAATCATAAATAAATATTATAAATTTATATATTAATACAATAGCAATGCCTGGAAAAATCATGGATTATATGGAAAAATGCGCGCATGAAAAGTAATATTCTTAAGATTTTATTAAACCTGGAAAAGTAAAGGACAAGAAATTCAACCTGGAAAAGTAAAGAACAAGATATTCTAGTAAAGTAAAAAATAAGAATTTTTTAGACTTAAAATATTGCAGCTAAAAATAAAATTTGAATATTGATAAATATTTTATTTATTATTTGCATATGTTGTTGTTTATTGTTGAGTTAGAAAGAATTAAATGATCCTAATTATGATATAATAAAATTATTAATTTTTATGTAAATTATAAAATTATTAATTCCATCTACTAACTAACTAACTAATGAATTAATTTTATTCAAACAATTTTCACTACATAAATATATGCAAATAATAGGGGGGAAATAAGTTCAATCCAGCGACTGACACCCTTTCTAACTCAACAATAAACAACAACATATGCAAATAATAAATAAAATATTTATCAATATTCAAATTTTATTTTTAGCGGCAATATTTTAAGTCTAAAAAATTCTTATTTTTTACTTTACTAGAATATCTTGTTCTTTACTTTTCCAGGTTGAATTTCTTGTCCTTTACTTTTCCAGGTTTAATAAAATCTTAAGAATATTACTTTTCATGCGCGCATTTTTCCATATAATATATAAACGGCTGTCTGTCTGTCTGTCTCCATATTTTCAAACTCTATCTCTTCCGAAACTAAAAATTGTAGAGCGACGCTAGGGGCCTCAGATGATTGGATTTTTTTTTACGGGCCGCTCTTTTATGAGTCTTAAGCCGGTTAAAATTGTTTTAAGATGTCAAAAATGGGTCAAAATTGAAAAAAATCGTTAAACATTTTGTACATTCGTCTTAGTTTATTTTTAACTTTTAATTTTAAATCGGCTTATGTGCATCTCATGTTGGTACAGTGGTAACGTTACCAGCTTTGAATACTTCGGTTTCGATTCTAGCTGATGGCACCTAATTTTTTTACTTTGAAATCACAACTTTCGTGACAAATTAAAATATCATATTTAAGCGTATTTTACGCCAGGGCAGAGCCGGCCGCCTCCCCCCTTCCACCGCCATCGCTAGTTTAATATAAATATAAATGTGCTTGCAAAAGTGTGCGTGGCTTATACAGAATTTTTATTTAAAAATAGAAAGAAAAAAAATCAATAAGTATTTATTCATTCTTGTTAACATTTTATTGTGTTTGAAAGATGAAGGCCTAAAAGTTAATCTTTAAAAAGAAATGTAATTTGACGCGCGAGGAGGAATTTGACGGTTTGTTTTACTGTACACTTACATTCGAAAAAGTGGTCAAAAAATATATAACAAATAAATGTTATCAAGGTAAAGATGAATTACTTTTCTACCGAACTGGATAACTTTTTAGCGTTTTTATTTAATGTAACATGTTTATTCAGCTCGAAAAACATACCGTGTTTACTGATGTATTTGAAAATTGCAAATGGCGAGGGACTCTCTGCTGAACACGGTAAGTTTGGGAAAATGAGTAAAAACTAAAAAACTATACAAAATACTATTAGAAACCAGCTGAATATATGTTACCGTGACATCGGCTGACATATATTCAGTCAATTTTTAACAGTATTTTATATAGGTTTTTGTTTTAACTCATTTTCCCAAAGTTACCGTGTTCAACAGAGAGTTCCCTACCATTTGCAATTTTCCAATACATCGGTAAACACTGTATGTTTTTCTGAGCTGAATAAACATGTTACATTTAATAAAAAACACTAAAACCATATCCAGTTAGGTAGAAAAGTAACTTATCTCACTACTGATGCAATTCTCTATCTATATAAAAGCCAAGTACGTCCAAGGATGGAATACTGTTGCCATATCTGGGCAGGAGCTGCTAAAAACAGCCTATCCTGCCTTGACAGAGTACAAAATAGACTTCGTGGCTTAGTGGGGGATGCCCTTTTCTCTACCCTGCAACCTCTCTCCCACAGAAGAGACGTTGCGAGCCTATCCTTGTTTTATCGTTATTTCCATGGCAGGTGCTCGTCTGAACTCTAATCTTTGGTTCCCCCTCACCAATCTTTCACGAAAAACACCCGTCTAGCTGAATCCACTGTGAAAAATTTCCCCCACTCTATATCTGTGCCTAAATCAAAATGCGGATTCCATGAACAAAGCTTCTTTCTTAGAACTGCACGCCTGTGGAACTCTGTTCCGTCTGCCTGCTTCCCACCGGACTACAACTTGGATGTCTTCAAGTCCAATGTTAACAAATTCCTAATGAACCGCCCCCTTAATTAAACACTTCATCAAATCTCCACACTAACGTAATGTACTTGCAATAACCCTTATCCCTGAGTGGCTTCCGGGCCTTGATAAGTGGTGATCACTGTGTAAAAAAAAAAAAAAAAAATCTTGCCTTTAATAACATTTATTTGTTATATATTTGTTTTTTGACAACTTTTTCGAATATATGAATTGAACTTCAAATTGCCTGGACACATACCCTATTCTCAAAATCTTTGTTTGTCTGAAATCTTTCTAGAATGAGGTAAACCTTATTTTTATTCCAATCCAAAATAGAGCCATATCGTTTTATTATGGCATGGACATTTGCACTAGAATGAAGCTTCACATGCAGTGATTTAGCCCACAATACATTGTAGTCAACATTGCACTGTAGAGAATTTTATATAGTTTTTTGTTTTAACTCATTTTCCCAAACTTACCGTGTTCCACAGAGAGTTCTCCACCATTTGCAATTTTCCAATACATCGGTAAACACAGTATGTTTTTCGAGCTGAATAAACATATTACATTAAATAAAAACACTGAAAACATATCCAGTTAGGTAGAAAAGTAACTTATCTTGCCTTTGATAACATTTATTTGTTATATATTTGTTTTTTGACAACTTTTTCGAATCTGTGTACTGTAAAACAAATCCAAATTTGAAATTTGATTCAGAGACAAAATTTTGTTAAAAATAGGTTGAGTTAGAAGTCGGGTTGTTGTGATGATTGGTTGTGACGTTCTTCAGCACTCTGTCTATAAGAACCTTGAGCAAGGTTTGAAAGCAAGTCATCCCAGAAATAAATCATAACCAAGTCATGAAAAAATCCCCCCTATCCATCAACAAAGGAGAATGAAAATACTTTTATTCACATTGCAATGTAAGCAACCAGAATTCCTGGACTTTTTCGCTAAGTACAAAGTGTGATGACCTGCTGTCCGAATGTTATAATTAGTGTTGGGACGATGAAACGGAATCAGAATTGGGAATCGGAAAAATCAGACCTTTTTGGGGTATCGGAATCGGAAAAAATTTGAGCCTATTTCCCGATGCCAAAATCGATTCCTTAAATTATCCTTTTTATTTGATTTTGGTTTAAGAAATACTTTCCACTGCTTGTAGTACTAATAAAATAATAAATATTTATTGATTTTAACTTCCAGTAAAACTTAAATCTATAGAGTCCCCACCCCTCAGAAATGTGTTTTATGTTTGAGAAAATATAAGCACATTTGTGTTTTTACAGTAATCTGGACAAAATACCACTTTTATAGTTAAATATTTAGAGATTTATAAAGAATCGGAATCGGAATTGGTAATTGTATCGGAATTGGGAATTTAGTATGGAATTGGTAATTGTATCGGAATTGGAAAAAATATTGTAATCGTCCCATCACTAGTTATAATGTTCAATTTTTAACGGTATAGCAAATAAATAATGCAAAGTGTAGTATCTGTTCTGAAGATATGAGACACAGGAAGAAGAAAAAAGTGTTCTTTCACCTTGACAGTGCACCATATCATAAATTGATTGCAACAATGGCAAAACTATATGAATTGAACTTCAGATTGCCTGGACACATACCCTATTCTCAAAATCTTTGTTTGTCCTTTGTCAATAAAGAAGAAATCTTTCTAGAATGAGGTAAACCTTATTTTTATTCCAATCCAAAATTATATATTAGAGACTCTATGTCAGTAGCGGTTAAGTTAGCTAGTATGTATTCTAACAAGGGTCACACTGAGTCCATAATAACCCAGACGGGTAAAAGATAATCATTCCCAGGGTTGAATAAAAGACGAGTGACATAAAGTTGAAGCATGGGGGAAGGCAGAGGGCAAACGTTGTAGACAAAACAGAGAGAGAGAGAGAGAGAGAGAGAGAGAGAGAGAGAGAGAGGGTGAAAAATGGCGCCACATTATCGAGCGGAGAAAAAACTAATTGCAACAGAGCGTAGATGCATGTATGCAAATGCATGCAAAATGACGTCAATGATCAGGAAAAATACTAGAAAAAGGAGAAAGAACACGTTAGAGAGGACGATCACGTTAGAGACGTAGATGACGTTCGAGATCATGTTAGAGACGTGAGTGACTTCACAGCCGTAACGAGAAGTCATGTGTAACAGGAGAATGAGAAAATAAAATATCAATGTTACAATGGGAAAAAGCTAGTTGAAGTTCCTTTCTATTCTTTGTCTGTTTTGCGACTGAGATTACAACGTGTTAGATAACGTTACATAATATTTTCAAACCAGTCTCTTTGTGGAAGCCTTGTGTGACGCTGTCAGTAATGTAGAAAACCTGTCATCCAAGGCGAATGTTACTTCGATGTAAGTCGACGCCACTCAGTTCAGTAAATTAAGAAGTAAATAATCAGTTAAGGGAACAGTAGTCGCAATTATCGGAGAAAATTCTCTATCGATAAAACATTTACAAAAACTCTCAGCAAACGTCTCCTCGCATATATATATATATATATATATATATATATATATATATATATATATATATATATATATATATATATATATACAGAGTGTTCCAAAGAATTTGACGTGATTTCGCAGGCCAATAAGTTTATGCAATTTTCGTTGAAATGACCTCACATTTTTACAGTTTGTGTAGAAACAGTTCAAGATTTTATGTTTAATGTTTGACATTTATCTATTTCCGGGTTGAGAAATGACATTCACTTCAAAAGAAAGGATCATCTGATCTGACACCGTGTGATTGTTTTCCTTTGGGGGATATGTGAAAGGACTCGTCTATGACCCTCCTCTCTTCCTGCTAACGTCGAAGAACTCAAGTAGAGAATGATTGCCGCACTGGAGAATGTTACCAAAAGACATGCTGCATCGTGTTTGGCACGAGTTTGATTACCGACTTGACGTGTGCAAAATCACAGGCGTCGCTCATATTGAACATTTGTGAAAATTACGAAATTGGTCATAAAATCTACAAATCTTTGTTTTTGCTTCTTTGAAATGTTAACTAATAAAACTTATGATGTTCAACATAAAATTTGTGCAGTTATGATACGCTGAGTAGTTTCTAAGATATTGGCATTTAAAATGACATCAAATTTTTTGAGACACACACACTATATATATATATATATATATATATATATATATATATATATATATATATATATATATATAATAAGTTAATGAAATCAAATGGATATAGTGCTTACCTGATATACGCAATGGTGAACTTTAAACTACTATAAATAACAGTATTTATGTGCGGTTTGTCTTTTCTTTTTTTTCTTTAGATATCCAGCATTTTTTCACTTTTTTATTTGGAAATTTATAACTACAATAAATTGCGGTTTCACTTACTGCCTTAACTAGCAAATTCTAGCATTACTTCAAATATAATTTGTTGATTTCTTTATGTCCTCTGATAAGAAGAAACACAAGAATATCATTCTTTGAAACTCAGCGGAATAAGGACTTTGTAAATTATTTTTTTGAGTATTCAGTCGAACAATAAATTTTGATTGTAAAGTTCAACTTACAGTTTTAATTTTCTTTCTCTTATATATATATATATATATATATATATATATATATATATATATATATATATATATCTGTAAAACCTATTATATATGGTAAACAACTGATGATCCCTTGAAAAATAAATTATTGGTATTATAGTAAATTCGAGAGCGAGTTGATGCAGTGATTGCAGGTGATTAAAAGACTTACTGACTAGATGGTTTTCTAACGAATGATAAAAAATATTTTTTTGTATAGTTTTAAAGGTTAAAAACTTCCAAGACTATATATATATATATATATATATATATATATATATATATATATATATATATATATATACAGGGTGACCACAAAGTCATGCACCAAAGAACTGAATTCGAATAAATGTTACTACTATAACTTTTTTAATTTTTTAACTTTTTTAATTAACATTGGTGCGTGACTTTGTGGCCACCCTCTATATAATAAATGGAATTAGACCTGGAGTTTAAAGAGCAGAGTTTATTTTAATATATTAGTAAATGTATTAATATTTATTACTGCAAAACCGCAGGTAATGTGTGCATATATCTTCGCAAAGGAAAAAACTGGAATCTGGGAATGAGAAAAGGAAATATAATATATATATATATATATATATATATATATACACATATATAGTCATCAGATAGTACTGTTTCACTGTACCACACCGAATAAAGGCAGCTAGATTACCACACATGCCTTGCTAGGGATTGAACCTATAACCATCTAGTTGATAGTCAGCAATTCTATCATCCGGTCCATGAAATCGGTGGCCGTGAACAACTTCATGAAATGCACATTTATATAGACACTTGCCCATCACTTTCATAGTGCTCGACCTACTAGTTTATGTACAAACAGAAAGCTTCCCGTTATACAGTGTGTTCCAGAATATTTGATGTCATTTCGCAAAGGACTCATCTATGTCCTCACCCCTCTTCCTGCTAAATAGAATCTACAAAGCTGTTTTTTTTCTTGGAAATGTTAATGAATAAAACTAACGATTAATTTTATTTATTGCGGACTATTATCCTCATCTTTTCTTAGTTGCTGTTTCATGACGTTTCGGCCAACTATATCCTCTGGCCTTTGTCAGGTGGTAAACGCGAAAGGATAGGAACTCCAAATCTCCTAACTGCATTCTCAGCAATTACTGTCATCCATAGTTGTTGTCGTCTCACCACGTTTTTAGCCAAGTAAGTCTTTGGCCGGCTTTGGGTAGGATTGAAACCGCTATCTTCAGACAATTCTCACCTGGAACTGTAGAGATTCAACGTCTCTATCCACTGCGTCACTGGCAAACTATGGTCGGGTCCGTACCGAATGGTATATATATATTATTTAGCTGGAATTCATTACTGAGATGAGTATTATTTTTTAATTTTATTTATTGCGGAGTTGATGAGGATAATAGTCCACAATAAATGAAATTAATAAATAATACTCATCTCAAGAAGTTTTTTTTTTTTACAGGGTAGTCACCACTTATCAAGGCCCGGAAGCCACTCGGGGATAAGGGTTATTGCGTGTACAGTATGTTCGTATTGGAGATTTGATAAAGTGTCTTACTTAAGGAGGCGGTTCATCAGGAATTTGTTTATGTTGGACGTGAAGGCATCCAGGTTGTAGTCAGGTGGGAAACAGGCAAACGGAACAGAGTTCTACAGGCATGCACTTCTAAGAAAGAAGCTTTGTTCATGGAATCTATGTTTTGGTTTTGGCACAGATAAAGACTGGGGAAAATTTTTGACAATGGTTTCAGCTAGTTGGGTGTTTATTGTGAAAGACTGGCGAGGGGGGACCAGAGATTGGAGCTCAGACGAGTACTTGCCATGGTAGTAACGATAAAACAAAGACAAGCTCGCAACTAATGAACTAATGAATTCCTACTAAATAATATATAAAAAGTTTGTGCAGTTTCATTAAGATAGTAGTAGTTTCTAAGATATTGGCATTTAAAATGATGCCATTTTTTTTAGGGGGGGGACGTCACCCTGTATATTTTTCGATTTTTTTATGTTCACTCCTAACAAGGCATATCGCCACATGAACGTAAGGAGCTACTATTTGGGACAATGCTTGGGAAAGATTAACAAGATGTTTGTTTAAATTACATTTAAACTTCTGTATATCAGTACAGTCAAAGCTTAATATTCCCAAATTGTCATCAATGTTGTATTGGCCAGGTTCAACGTTGCTTAACTTTGGTTATCTAATGAGAACTGGTATGTTAGCATGTTACATTGTACATATCGAATAAATAGAGTAAAAAAACATCGAATAGAGCCATATCGTTTTGTTATGGCATGGACATTTGCACTAGAAGGAAGCTTCACATGCAGTGATTTAGTCCACAATACATTGTAGTCTACATTGCACTGTAGAGAAGTTACTGCTGATTTTATAAAATTATTTTTTATATATAAGGGCTTGAATAAAAGTTTAAAAGGCAAAAGTCAAGTATAATGGTTTAATTGTGTTCTAAACAGAAACATTCATTTCGAACGAGCCCCTGTCATATCAAAGAACCTACTGTTGATTTTATATGCCCGGCCTTACAGTTTGTGCAGTGACAATGGCTTGAATTTAAGTTAAAAATTCAATAGCCAAGTATCATGCTTCAACTGTGCTTTAAACAGAAACATTCATTTTGAATGCATCCTTGTCATATTAAAGAACCTACTGTTGATTTCATATGTCGGTCCTTTCAGCTTGTGTGGTAATAAAACTTCTCAAATGCACTTGTGATGTTAGGCTGTGTAAGATGTTAACTTTGATCAAAATCGCCTGTTCCGTCTTTCATCGGATTATTTTGATAATCGATTATTTTGATAATCGATTATTTTGATAATCGATTATTTTGATAATCGATTATCGAAGACATTCCAATACAAAACCTATTTAATAACACTGCCAGGCATAGAAAGTACTTTTGTGTGAAATTTCATAAAAATTGGCCAGCCTTTTTCGAGTCCATAAAGAACTCTTGCACATACACATTCACACACATACATATACATACACACACAAAGTTTCTTATATATATATGTGTGTGTGTGTGTGTGTGTGTGTATATGATTACTTAATTTAATCATAAATTAATATACAAAAGTATAAATTTATGCATAAACTTTAAGTATTTACTTCAGTGCTCAATACGTAGGTAGAGCTACGTAGTAAGTTATAAAATATATATGGCAATTAAGCTACACAGAATATTCTGCGTTTCATCTACGCTATCCTAGCCTGTATGAAACGAGGAATATTCTATGTAGCTTAATTGCCATATATATTTTATAACTTACTATATATATATATATATATATATATATATATATATATATATATAATAGTCGTGATAAACATGTTATATCGTACATATAAAATAGATAGTGTAATAAAAACGAATAGATTAAGGACTATTACTGGATTCTAGTGTAGAGGAATTTAGGCAAAGAACACCGGTTTATATGTGGGGGATGACTTCCCTTGGCATACAGACACGAGGAGAACGAGCTTGAGCATCGAGAAGGGAAACCGCGTTAACACCCCGTGGGCATGACGCTCACGGGAGAGACACAGTTGTTCCGGCCTTAACAGAAAATGTAAGGTTTTACCCAGGTGAGAACATCGTCCCACTATGAGACAAAATAGGATTTTAGCCACTTCAAAGTGAGTACCAAATTACTGTTGTTTTGTATTTCTGATGTTACATGACTTCCACGTTTGTCAATTTGTAATAAAATGTGTATTTATGTACCTGCGAACTATCTGTGTTTGTTAAGTATTTATGTTTGTAAGCATTTCTAGTCCCAGTGATTCAACTAACTATGAATTCCCGGACTTTTACAACAATAGGTTCTTTCACACGAGTTAATGAGTTTGTGCAGGTGTTTTTGGAATGGTACGGATCATCGCACTAACCAAAGTATAATTTAAATCTAATTATAAAATTAATTTATTCTTCTGTTTACTGATGCCATGAGATCCGGCTGTGTGAAGATACCAGCTTTTTGGCTTCAAATAACTAAACTGTTGTCTCTGTTTTTGTGTTTGCATCAAGTGAAGAAGTATTGCAAGTCCACAGAATAATGCTACTTCTGCGTATGTGCAAGTACTAGTTATTTGTGTTTTTATTTCTGCTAGATCTTCCCTTGGTTTTGTCACTTTAAATGCTGGTGGTAAAACCTCTAATCTATAATATAAATCTCACCTGTCTGTTTAAATGTATGTATGTATGTATGTATGTATGTATGTATGTATGTATGTATTTCGGGGTCAACGGCCAACTAGCACCATGTGTGTTTGTGTGTTGGGGTGGAGAGGGCTCCCATAAGCCGTGGTGAAGGCAACCTTTCAAGGAGAAGCAAATCTCTGATTTAAAAAAACCATAAAGCGGGAGACCAGTACCCGCATTAAGCTGGTCTGCAGTTTAACTTGTTGCTGGCTATCTTGCTCTTGCTTGTTGCTGGATCTCAACATTTTGAACCGAGAGAGAGACTTAGCTGTCGTACAAAGCTAAGACTCTGTAACATCATCTGTGTATAGATACTCCCTCAGGCATTTGTCTATAAAAATGGTCCTGTGGCGATGGAAAAGTTATGACGCATGGAAGCTTGAAATGCTGGAAACATGTAATAATTGATCTCAATGACCGTCTTCAGTGTCATGCCTGTGTGAGCGTGTGAATTCACCAGTAGGACTAAGAAAAAAAAAAAAAGTCATTTCTGGGCTCATGGACATTAAGTGTCTGAGGGAGTGGCACTTGTCTAACAAGACGTTGCAATCATCAATCATCAATCATCATGTATGTATGTATGTATGTATGCCTAAAACTTTCGATAGAGTCAACGGATTTTCACGAGATCGGTATCGTTTTGAAGATCGACCCTTCGGATGACAAATATCTAAAAATTGGCTTAAGTATTAATTCCTAAAAAACATTAATTCCTATACGCTCAACTGGGCATTTTCTACAAGGATGGGGCGCTTTTTTCGCTGATATTTTTAAAACTCGTCCCCTCTTTTTGATTGACTAGCCTTAATTTAAGTATTCGTCACTTCTGGTTTGGCAATGGTTGCAACAGCAAAGACATCACGTTTTCTTTTCACGTTCTTTTCCTCCTTCACGGTATGGGGTTGGCTTGCCTGCCTACTACCACTTTTTTTTTTGTTTTACTCAACACACACCTCCAAACATCCGGGAAACGCTCGGCACTCAGGCTAGTTTATAATATAAACCTCACCTGTCTTTTTAAATGTATGTATGTATGTATGTGTGTATGTATGTCTGCTGAAAACTTTCGACAGAGGCGACGAATTTTCCCTTCATCGGTATCGTTTTGAAGCTCAACCCTTCGGATGACAAATATCGAAAAATTGGTTAAAAACATTTATTCCTTCACCCTCAACTGAGCACTTTTCTACAGGGATGGGTCGTTTTTTTCGCTGATATTTTCGAAAATCATCCTTTTCGATTGACTAGCCTTAATTTAAACATTCGTAACTTCCGGTTTGGCGATGGACGCAACAGCAAAGAAATCACGTTTTTTTTTCATGTTCTTTTCCTCCTTCGCGGTAGAGGTTCAAGCCTCCCTGCCTACTATCACTTTCTTTTTTTTTTCTCAACACACACCTCCAAACACCCGGCAACGTCGGGCACCCAAGCTATTCTTGTATATAGAACAAATAGTGAGAAAATGGCGACATGCATAACAGACAGTCTTTATTTTTTTTATTTATTTTTTTTACTCAGGTTCATCCCTAATAAGGCATATCGCTACTTGGACGCAATGGGCTACTATTTGGGGCCATGCTTATGGAAGATTACGAACATGTTGGTTTACGTTATATTTAAACTTCTGCATATAAGTACACTCATGGGAGCAGGTAGCAGGAAGGGAATTCCAAAGTCTAATTGTTCAAGGGAAGAAGCTATTAGAGTAGAAAGCTTTCTGGCATTTAGGGACCTCAACAATGAAGGGGTGAGATTTTGTTGCTAAGCCGGCTTGTCAGGGATGTATACGTTGAGGGAGCACAAATGCAACGAGTTCATCAGAACACATTCTACTAAAATATCTGTAAAACAGGTACAGAGATGGAACACTGCGGCGATGGGACAGAGACTGGAGCTTAGTTCACAAAGTGGAGCCCATTAGATTGAAAACTCTTTTTTGGATCGTGGCCAAGAGAGAGAGAGAGAGAGAGAGAGAGAGAGAGAGAGAAAGAGAAAGAGAAAGAGAAAGAAAGAGAGAGAGAGGCTAGTGGTAGGTGCATCAGTCCAGATGTGGTAACAATACTCTAGCATAGGCGAATGGTGGCCTTGTAGAGGTACATGATACTGTCATTAAGCACATGTCACGGTAACCTGGCGGAAAACGTAAATAGACCCAGTGCAGCTGGTGTGTTTCAAAGATTAAGGTGTCAAGTGTTTCAAAGATTAAGGTGTCAAGTGTTTCTAAGATTAAGGTTTCAAGTGTTTCTAAGATTAAGGTGTCAAGTTTTTCAAAGATTAAGGTGTCAAGTGTTTCAAAGATTAAGGTGTCAAGTGTTTCTAAGATTAAGGTGTCAAGTGTTTCAAAGATTAAGGTGTCAAGTGTTTCAAAGATTAAGGTGTCAAGTGTTTCTAAGATTAAGGTTTCAAGTGTTTCTAAGATTAAGATGTCAAGTGTTTCAAAGATTAAGGTGTCAAGTGTTTCAAAGATTAAGGTGTCAAGTGTTTCAAAGATTAAGGTGTCAAGTGTTTCAAAGATTAAGGTGTCAAGTGTTTCAAAGATTAAGGTGTCAAGTTTTTCAAAGATTAAGGTGTCAAGTGTTTCAAAGATTAAGGTGTCAAGTTTTTCAAAGATTAAGGTGTCAAGTTTTTCAAAGATTAAGGTGTCAAGTGTTTCAAAGATTAAGGTGTCAAGCGTTTCAAAGATTAAGGTGTCAAGTGTTTCAAAGATTCAGGTGTCAAGTGTTTCAAAGATTCAGGTGTCAAGTGTTTCTAAGATTAAGGTTTCAAGTGTTTCTAAGATTAAGATGTCAAGTGTTTCAAAGATTAAGGTGTCAAGTGTTTCAAAGATTAAGGTGTCAAGTGTTTCAAAGATTAAGGTGTCAAGTTTTTCAAAGATTAAGGTGTAAAGTGTTTCAAAGATTAAGGTGTCAAGTTTTTCAAAGATTAAGGTTTCAAGTGTTTCTAAGATTAAGATGTCAAGTGTTTCAAACATTAAGGTGTCAAGTTTTTCAAAGATTAAGGTGTCAAGTGTTTCAAAGATTAAGGTGTCAAGTGTTTCAAAGATTAAGGTGTAAAGTGTTTCAAAGATTAAGGTGTCAAGTGTTTCAAAGATTAAGGTGTCAAGTGTTTCAAAGATTAAGGTGTCAAGTGTTTCAAAGATTAAGGTATCAAGTGTTTCAAAGATTAAGGTGTCAAGTGATTGACATTACAGGGGAATTACATCATGTGTTTTGGGGACAGGTAGTCGTTATTGGGAAGCAAGGGGACGATACACGTTCTAAAAATATAGAGAGAAACTAAACCAATCATGATGCCGTCTCCGTCTCTCAATTTCCAAGAACAAGTAAGAAGGAAATAATTGTAGCCTTTGTTTTAGTAGGAATTACTTTAACCCTTTATGACCTGAACTATGATGTAGACGATGGAACAGTATTTCTTGTTAATTTTAGATGGCAGCATATTGAATATAAGCAATGGACAATTGCAATATGGAGGTATCCAGCATCTATCCAGATACTAAACTAATACGTACAAGGCGTGTTTAAATCGATTCCCACTTTATTTATGCCGTTATATTCATTTATTTTTGGCTGTCATATAGGGTTAAGACTCTCTTTTAATCTCTCCCTTTCATGAACAAATTTTCTATCACCAATAGAACCTTTGAAATTGCAACAAATTTCCATTGTTTCCATGCATGGGTTAAGCAGAATATCTTAACCACTGTGCTTTTCTTCGTTTAACGTTCTTTTATTTATGAAAATGTGACAACTCAGTGTACAGAATTTTTAATAAACGTGTCTGATGAAAACAATACTTGCAAATGGTTTGTTTGACTAATTTTTATGACTATGTTACAAGTTTCTATGTCAGTTAATACAAATATTATTGGCTTCATATGTGCATACATATTTCAGTAGTGCATCGTTTCAGAGAGCTGGTGCTACCAGATCAGGTTGTCTGAAGATATTGGCTTCCTGAAACGAAATACGCCAAACATTGATGCTTTTTGTTTTTCTATTTCCTTTTTGCAAAACTTAATTATGTTCTGCAAAAGCAGAAACAAAAACAACAACCCACCCTTCGGGCCAAGATCAAAGTTTAGTATCTGTTCTTCAGATGCTGCACTTCCATTTCTTGTTCTCTCTTAGTGGAGGAGAAATCTTTCACGACTGAGACAATTTAAAATTTTTATTCCTTTTCTCCACGTTAAAAAACGACCCTGGTGTCTAACTCTGTCCCGCGGGGAGGCATTGTAAATAGGAACAAAAACCCACCCTTTCCCCGCCTTTTCCTTCTTCCCATTTCCCCTTTCTCTTTCCATCTCCCCCACTTCCTGACTGGTTTCCTAATTTGAAATGTACTAAACATTAATACTGTACGCCTTTTCCCTCTCCCATTGCAAGAGATGTGATGCGTAAGTAAACACAACGGATATTAGACTACTTCTTTCGAAAATGAAAACGGCTGCTTCTCGGGGGATGAAATCATAAACAGAGAACAGATATTACACTGCCCCACAAAAAAAAAAAAAACGAGCAGGTAATGCCTGGGAGAATGGTGTAATGATGAATGAACATATACTACACTACCCGCCAAAAGTAACGTAGCTGATTATAATCATCTTACAAATTTATCATAACCAAGTCGTTGTACAAATTAATCATAACCAAGTCGTTGTACAAATTAATCATAACCAAGTCGTTGTACAAATTAATCATAACCAAGTCGTTAGACAAATTAATCATAACCACGTCATTGTACAAATTAATCATAACCACGTCATTGTACAAATTAATCATAACCACGTCATTGTACATATTAATCATAACCAAGTCGTTGTACAAATTTATAACCAAGTCATTGTACAAATTAATCATAACCAAGTCGTTGTACAAATTAATCATAACCAAGTCGTTGTACAAATTTATCATAACCAAGTCGTTGTAAAAATGAATAATAACCAAATCGTTGTACAAATTACTCATTAGCAAGTCTTTGTACAAATTTATCATAATCAAGTCGTTGTACAAATTAATCATTACCGAGTCGTTGTACAAATTAATAATAACCAAGTCGTTGTACAAATTCATCATAACCAAGTCGTTGTACAAATTAATCATAACCACGTCGTTACACCAATTAATCATAACCACGTCATTGTACAAATTAATCATAACCACGTCATTGTACATATTAATCATAACCAAGTCGTTGTACAAATTTATCATAACCAAGTTGTTGTACAAATTACTCATTACCAAGTCGTTGTACAAATAAATCATAACCACGTCATTGTACAAATTAATCATAACCACGTCATTGTACATATTAATCATAACCAAGTCGTTGTACAAATTTATCATAACCAAGTTGTTGTACAAATTACTCATTACCAAGTCGTTGTACAAATACATCATAACCAAGTCGTTGTACAAATTAATCATAACCAAGTCGTTGTACATATTAATCATAACCAAGTTGTTGTACAAATTAATCATAACCGAGTCGTTGTACAAATTAATCATAACCACGTCGTTGTACAAATTAATCATAACCAAGTCGTTGTATAAATTAATCATAACCAAGTCGTTGTACATATTAATCATAACCAAGTCGTTGTACAAATTAATCATAATCAAGTCGTTGTACAAATTAATCATAAACAAGTCGTTGTACAAATTAATCATAACCGAGTCGTTGTACATATTAATCATAACCGAGTCGTTGTACATATTAATCATAACCAAGTTGTTGTACAAATTAATCATAACCAAGTCGTTGTACAAATTAATCATAACCACGTCGTTGTACAAATTAATCATAACCAAGTCGTTGTACATATTAATCATAACCAAGTCGTTGTACAAATTAATCATAACCAAGTCGTTGTACAAATTAATCATAACCAAGTCGTTGTACAAATTAATCATAACCAAGTCGTTGTACAAATTAATCAAAACCGAGTCGTTGTACAAATTAATCATAACCGAGTCGTTGTCCATATTAATCATAACCAAGTCGTTGTAAAAATTAATCATAACCAAGTCGTTGTACAAATTAATCATAACGAAGTCGTTCTACAAATTAATCATAACCAAGTCGTTGTACAAATTAATCATAACCAAGTCGTTGTACAAATTAATCAAAACCGAGTCGTTGTACAAATTAATCATAACCACGTCGTTGTACAAATTAATCATAACCAAGTCGTTGTATAAATTAATCATAACCAAGTCGTTGTACATATTAATCATAACCAAGTCGTTGTACAAATTAATCATAATCAAGTCGTTGTACAAATTAATCATAACCAAGTCGTTGTACAAATTAATCATAACCAAGTCGTTGTACAAATTAATCATAACCACGTCGTTGTACAAATTAATCATAACCACGTCGTTGTACAAATTAATCATAACCACGTCGTTGTACATATTAATCATAACCACGTCGTTGTACAAATTAATCATAACCAAGTCGTTGTATAAATTAATCATAACCAAGTCGTTGTACATATTAATCATAACCAAGTCGTTGTACAAATTAATTATAATCAAGTCGTAGTACAAATTAATCATAACCGAGTCGTTGTACATATTAATCATAACCGAGTCGTTGTACATATTAATCATAACCAAGTCGTTGTACAAATTAATCATAACCAAGTCGTTGTACAAATTAATCATAACCAAGTCGTTGTACAAATTAATCATAACCAAGTCGTTGTACAAATTAATCATAACCGAGTCGTTGTACATATTAATCATAACCAAGTCGTTGTACAAATTAATCATAACCAAGTCGTTGTACAAATTAATCATAACCAAGTCGTTGTACAAATTAATCATAACCGAGTCGTTGTACAAATTAATCATAACCACGTCGTTGTACAAATTAATCATAACCAAGTCGTTGTATAAATTAATCATAACCAAGTCGTTGTACATATTAATTATAATCAAGTCGTTGTACAAATTAATCATAACCAAGTCGTTGTATAAATTAATCATAACCAAGTCGTTGTACATATTAATCATAACCAAGTCGTTGTACAAATTAATCATAACCAAGTCGTTGTATAAATTAATCATAACCAAGTCGTTGTACATATTAATCATAAGCAAGTCGTTGTACAAATTAATCATAACCAAGTCGTTGTATAAATTAATCATAACCAAGTCGTTGTACATATTAATTATAACAAAGTCGTTATACAAATTAATCATAACCAAGTCGTTGTACAAATTAATCATAACCAAGTCGTTGTACAAATTAATCATACCCAAGTCGTTGTATGAATTAATCATAACCAAGTCGTTGTACATATTAATCATAACCAAGTCGTTGTACAAATTAATCATAATCAAGTCGTTGTACAAATTAATCATAACCAAGTCGTTGTATAAATTAATCATAACCAAGTCGTTGTATATATTAATCATAACCAAGTCGTTGTACAAATTAATCATAACCAAGTCGTTGTACAAATTAATCATAACCAAGTCGTACAAATTAATCATAACCACGTCGTTGTACAAATTAATCATAACCACGTCGTTGTACAAATTAATCATAACCACGTCGTTGTACAAATTAATCAAAACCACGTCGTTGTACATATTAATCATAACCAAGCCGTTGTACATATTAATCATAACCAAGTCTTTATACAAATTAATCATAATCAAGTCGTTGTACAAATTAATCATAACCAAGTCGTTGTACAAATTCATCATAACCAAGTCGTTGTACAAATTAATCATAACCAAGTCGTTGTACAAATTAATCATAACCAAGTCGTTGTACAAATTAATCATAACCACGTCGTTGTACAAATTAATCATAACCACGTCGTTGTACAAATTAATCATAACCACGTCGTTGTACATATTAATCATAACCAAGTCGTTGTACAAATTAATCATAACCACGTCGTTGTATAAATTAATCATAACCAAGTCGTTGTATATATTAATCATAACCAAGTCGTTGTACAAATTAATCATAATCAAGTCGTTGTACAAATTAATCATAACCAAGTCGTTGTACAAATTAATCATAACCACGTCGTTGTACAAATTAATCATAACCACGTCGTTGTACAAATTAATCATAACCACGTCGTTGTACATATTAATCATAACCACGTCGTTGTACAAATTAATCATAACCAAGTCGTTGTATAAATTAATCATAACCAAGTCGTTGTACATATTAATCATAACCACGTCGTTGTACAAATTAATCATAATCAAGTCGTAGTACAAATTAATCATAACCGAGTCGTTGTACAAATTAATCATAACCAAGTCGTTGTATAAATTAATCATAACCAAGTCGCTGTACATATTAATTATAACAAAGTCGTTGTACAAATTAATCATAACCAAGTCGTTGTACAAATTAATCATAACCAAGTCGTTGTACATATTAATCATAACCAAGTCGTTGTACAAATTAATCATAACCAAGTCGTTGTACAAATTAATCATAACCAAGTCGTTGTATAAATTAATCATAACCAAGTCGTTGTACAAATTAATCATAACCGAGTCGTTGTACATATTAATCATAACCAAGTCGTTGTACAAATTAATCATAACCAAGTCGTTGTACAAATTAATCATAACCAAGTCGTTGTATAAATTAATCATAACCAAGTCGTTGTACAAATTAATCATAACCGAGTCGTTGTACATATTAATCATAACCAAGTCGTTGTACAAATTAATCATAACCAAGTCGTTGTACAAATTAATCATAACCAAGTCGTTGTACAAATTAATAATAACCGAGTCGTTGTACAAATTAATCATAACCAAGTCGTTGTATAAATTAATCATAACCAAGTCGTTGTACATATTAATCATAACCAAGTCGTTGTACAAATTAATCATAATCAAGTCGTTGTACAAATTAATCATAACCAAGTCGTTGTATAAATTAATCATAACCAAGTCGTTGTATATATTAATCATAACCAAGTCGTTGAACAAATTAATCATAACCAAGTCGTTGTACAAATTAATCATAACCAAGTCGTACAAATTAATCATAACCACGTCGTTGTACAAATTAATCATAACCACGTCGTTGTACAAATTAATCATAACCACGTCGTTGTACAAATTAATCATAACCACGTCGTTGTACATATTAATCATAACCAAGCCGTTGTACATATTAATCATAACCAAGTCTTTGTACAAATTAATCATAATCAAGTCGTTGTACAAATTAATCATAACCACGTCGTTGTACAAATTAATCATAACCACGTCGTTGTACAAATTAATCATAACCACGTCGTTGTACATATTAATCATAACCAAGTCGTTGTACAAATTAATCATAACCAAGTCGTTGTACAAATTAATCATAACCAAGTCGTTGTACATATTAATCATAACCAAGTCGTTGTACAAATTAATCATAACCGAGTCGTTGTACATATTAATCATAACCAAGTCGTTGTACAAATTAATCATAACCAAGTCGTTGTACAAATTAATCATAACCAAGTCGTTGTACAAATTAATCATAACCGAGTCGTTGTACAAATTAATCATAACCACGTCGTTGTACAAATTAATCATAACCAAGTCGTTGTATAAATTAATCATAACCAAGTCGTTGTACATATTAATTATAATCAAGTCGTTGTACAAATTAATCATAACCAAGTCGTTGTATAAATTAATCATAACCAAGTCGTTGTACATATTAATCATAACCAAGTCGTTGTACAAATTAATCATAACCAAGTCGTTGTATAAATTAATCATAACCAAGTCGTTGTATAAATTAATCATAACCAAGTCGTTGTACATATTAATCATAAGCAAGTCGTTGTACAAATTAATCATAACCAAGTCGTTGTATAAATTAATCATAACCAAGTCGTTGTACATATTAATTATAACAAAGTCGTTGTACAAATTAATCATAACCAAGTCGTTGTACAAATTAATCATAACCAAGTCGTTGTACAAATTAATCATAACCAAGTCGTTGTATAAATTAATCATAACCAAGTCGTTGTACATATTAATCATAACCAAGTCGTTGTACAAATTAATCATAATCAAGTCGTTGTACAAATTAATCATAACCAAGTCGTTGTATAAATTAATCATAACCAAGTCGTTGTATATATTAATCATAACCAAGTCGTTGTACAAATTAATCATAACCAAGTCGTTGTACAAATTAATCATAACCAAGTCGTACAAATTAATCATAACCACGTCGTTGTACAAATTAATCATAACCACGTCGTTGTACAAATTAATCATAACCACGTCGTTGTACAAATTAATCATAACCACGTCGTTGTACATATTAATCATAACCAAGCCGTTGTACATATTAATCATAACCAAGTCTTTGTACAAATTAATCATAATCAAGTCGTTGTACAAATTAATCATAACCAAGTCGTTGTACAAATTCATCATAACCAAGTCGTTGTACAAATTAATCATAACCAAGTCGTTGTACAAATTAATCATAACCAAGTCGTTGTACAAATTAATCATAACCACGTCGTTGTACAAATTAATCATAACCACGTCGTTGTACAAATTAATCATAACCACGTCGTTGTACATATTAATCATAACCAAGTCGTTGTACAAATTAATCATAACCACGTCGTTGTATAAATTAATCATAACCAAGTCGTTGTATATATTAATCACAACCAAGTCGTTGTACAAATTAATCATAACCAAGTCGTTGTACAAATTAATCATAACCAAGTCGTTGTACAAATTAATCATAACCACGTCGTTGTACAAATTAATCATAACCACGTCGTTGTACAAATTAATCATAACCACGTCGTTGTACATATTAATCATAACCACGTCGTTGTACAAATTAATCATAACCAAGTCGTTGTATAAATTAATCATAACCAAGTCGTTGTACATATTAATCATAACCAAGTCGTTGTACAAATTAATCATAATCAAGTCGTAGTACAAATTAATCATAACCGAGTCGTTGTACATATTAATCATAACCGAGTCGTTGTACATATTAATCATAACCAAGTCGTTGTACAAATTAATCATAACCAAGTCGTTGTACAAATTAATCATAACCAAGTCGTTGTACAAATTAATCATAACCAAGTCGTTGTACAAATTAATCATAACCGAGTCGTTGTACATATTAATCATAACCAAGTCGTTGTACAAATTAATCATAACCAAGTCGTTGTACAAATTAATCATAACCAAGTCGTTGTACAAATTAATCATAACCGAGTCGTTGTACAAATTAATCATAACCACGTCGTTGTACAAATTAATCATAACCAAGTCGTTGTATAAATTAATCATAACCAAGTCGTTGTACATATTAATTATAATCAAGTCGTTGTACAAATTAATCATAACCAAGTCGTTGTATAAATTAATCATAACCAAGTCGTTGTACATATTAATCATAAGCAAGTCGTTGTACAAATTAATCATAAGCAAGTCGTTGTATAAATTAATCATAACCAAGTCGTTGTACATATTAATCATAAGCAAGTCGTTGTACAAATTAATCATAACCAAGTCGTTGTATAAATTAATCATAACCAAGTCGCTGTACATATTAATTATAACAAAGTCGTTGTACAAATTAATCATAACCAAGTCGTTGTACAAATTAATCATAACCAAGTCGTTGTACAAATTAATCATAACCAAGTCGTTGTATAAATTAATCATAACCAAGTCGTTGTACATATTAATCATAACCAAGTCGTTGTACAAATTAATCATAATCAAGTCGTTGTACAAATTAATCATAACCAAGTCGTTGTATAAATTAATCATAACCAAGTCGTTGTATATATTAATCATAACCAAGTCGTTGTACAAATTAATCATAACCAAGTCGTTGTACAAATTAATCATAACCAAGTCGTACAAATTAATCATAACCACGTCATTGTACAAATTAATCATAACCAAGTCGTTGTACATATTAATCATAACCGAGTCGTTGTACAAATTAATCATAACCACGTCGTTGTACAAATTAATCATAACCACGTCGTTGTACAAATTAATCATAACCACGTCGTTGTACATATTAATCATAACCAAGCCGTTGTACATATTAATCATAACCAAGTCTTTGTACAAATTAATCATAATCAAGTCGTTGTACAAATTAATCATAACCAAGTCGTTGTACAAATTCATCATAACCAAGTCGTTGTACAAATTAATCATAACCAAGTCGTTGTACAAATTAATCATAACCAAGTCGTTGTACAAATTAATCATAACCACGTCGTTGTACAAATTAATCATAACCACGTCGTTGTACAAATTAATCATAACCACGTCGTTGTACATATTAATCATAACCAAGTCGTTGTACAAATTAATCATAACCACGTCGTTGTATAAATTAATCATAACCAAGTCGTTGTACATATTAATCATAACCAAGTCATTGTACAAATTAATCATAACCAAGTCGTTGTACAAATTAATCATAACCGAGTCGTTGTACATATTAATCATAACCGAGTCGTTGTACATATTAATCATAACCAAGTCGTTGTACAAATTAATCATAACCAAGTCGTTGTACAAATTAATCATAACCAAGTCGTTGTACAAATTAATCATAACCAAGTCGTTGTACAAATTAATCATAACCGAGTCGTTGTACAAATTAATCATAACCACGTCGTTGTACAAATTAATCATAACCAAGTCGTTGTATAAATTAATCATAACCAAGTCGTTGTACATATTAATCATAACCAAGTCGTTGTACAAATTAATCATAACCAAGTCGTTGTACAAATTAATCATAACCAAGTCGTTGTATAAATTAATCATAACCAAGTCGTTGTACATATTAATCATAACCAAGTCGTTGTACAAATTAATCATAACCAAGTCGTTGTACAAATTAATCATAACCACGTCGTTGTACAAATTAATCATAACCAAGTCGTTGTACAAATTAATCATAATCAAGTCGTTGTACAATTAATTATAACCACGTCGTTGTATAAATTAATCATAACCAAGTCGTTGTACAAATTAATCATAACCACGTCGTTGTATAAATTAATCATAACCACGTCGTTGTACATATTAATCATAACCAAGTCTTTGTACATATTAATCATAACCACGTCGTTGTACAAATTAATCATAACCAAGTCGTTGTACAAATTAATCATAACCAAGTCGTTTTACATATTAATCATAACCAAGTCGTTGTACAAATTAATCATAACCAAGTCTTTGTACATATTAATCATAACCAAGTCGTTGTACATATTAATCATAACCAAGTCTTTGTACATATTAATCATAACCACGTCGTTGTACAAATTAATCATAACCAAGTCGTTGTACAAATTAATCATAACCAAGTCGTTGTACAAATTAATCATAACCAAGTCGTTGTACAAATTAATCATAACCAAGTCGTTGTACAAATTAATCATAATCAAGTCGTTGTACAAATTAATCATAACCGAGTCTTTGTACAAATTAATCATAACCAAGTCTTTGTTCAAATTAATCATAACCAAGTCGTTGTACAAATTAATCATAATCAAGTCGTTGTACATATTAATCATAACCAAGTCTTTTACAAATTAATCATAACCAAGTCGTTGTACATATTAATCATAACCAAGTCGTTGTACATATTAATCATAACCAAGTCGTTGTACAAATTAATCATAATCAAATCGTTGTACAAATTAATCATAACCGAGTCGTTGTACATATTAATTATAACCAAGTCTTTGTACAAATACATCATAATCAAGTCGTTGTACATATTAATCATAATCAAGTCGTTGTACAAATTAATCATAACCAAGTCGTTGTACATATTAATCATAACCAAGTCGTTGTACATATTAATCATAACCAAGTCGTTCTACAAATTAATCATAATAAAGTCGTTGTACAAATTAATCATGACCAAGTCGTTGTACAAATTAATCATAATCAAGTCGTTGTACAAATTAATCATAACCACGTCGTTATACAAATTAATCATAACCAAGTCGTTGTACAAATTCATCATAACCAAGTCGTTGTACAAATTAATCATAACCGAGTCGTTGTACATATTAATCATAACCAAGTCGTTGTACAAATGAATCATAATCAAGTCGTTGTACATATTAATCATAACCAAGTCTTTGTACAAATTAATCATAACCAAGTCGTTGTACATATTAATCATAACCAAGTCGTTGTACATATTAATCATAACCAAGTCGTTGTACAAATTAATCATAATCAAGTCGTTGTACAAATTAATCATAACCGAGTCGTTGTACATATTAATCATAACCAAGTCTTTGTACAAATTAATCATAACCAAGTCGTTGTACATATTAATCATAATCAAGTCGTTGTACAAATTAATCATAACCGAGTCGTTGTACAAATTAATCATAACCGAGTCGTTGTACATATTAATCATAACCAAGTCTTTGTACAAATTAATCATAACCAAGTCGTTGTACAAATTAATCATAATCAAGTCGTTGTACATATTAATCATAACCAAGTCTTTGTACAAATTAATCATAACCAAGTCGTTGTACAAATTAATCATAACCAAGTCGTTTTACATATTAATCATAACCAAGTCTTTGTACATATTAATCATAATCAAGTCGTTGTACAAATTAATCATAATGAAGTCGTTGTACAAATTAATCATAACCAAGTCGTTGTACAAATTAATCATAACCAAGTCGTTGTACATATTAATCATAACCAAGTCGTTGTACATATTAATCATAACCAAGTCGTTGTACATATTAATCATAACCAAGTCGTTGTACAAATTAATCATAACCAAGTCTTTGTACATATTAATCATAATCAAGTCGTTGTACAAATTAATCATAACCAAGTCGTTGTACATATTAATCATAACCAAGTCGTTGTACAAATTAATCATAACCAAGTCTTTGTACATATTAATCATAATCAAGTCGTTGTACATATTAATCATAACCAAGTCGTTGTACATATTAATCATAACCAAGTCGTTGTACAAATTAATCATAACCAAGTCGTTGTACAAATTAATCATAACCAAGTCGTTGTACAAATTAATCATAACCAAGTCGTTGTACAAATTAATCATAATCAAGTCGTTGTACAAATTAATCATAACCGAGTCGTTGTACATATTAATCATAACCGAGTCGTTGTACATATTAATTATAACAAAGTCGTTGTACAAATTAATCATAACCACGTCGTTGTACATATTAATCATAACCAAGTCGTTGTACAAATTAATCATAACCAAGTCGTTGTACAAATTAATCATAACCAAGTCTTTGTACATATTAATCATAACCAAGTCGTTGTACATATTAATCATAACCAAGTCGTTGTACAAATTCATCATAACCAAGTCGTTGTACAAATTAATCATAACCAAGTCGTTGTACAAATTAATCATAACTAAGTCGTTGTACAAATTAATCATGACCAAGTCGTTGTACATATTAATCATAACCAAGTCTTTGTACATATTAATCATAACCACGTCGTTGTACATATTAATCATAACCAAGTCGTTGTACTAATTCATCATAACCAAGTCGTTGTACAAATTAATCATAACCACGTCGTTGTACAAATTAATCATAACCAAGTCGTTGTACAAATTAATCATAACGAAGTCGTTGTACAAATTCATCATAACCAAGTCGTTGTACAAATTAATCATAACCACGTCGTTGTACATATTAATCATAACCAAGTCGTTGTACAAATTAATCATAACCAAGTCGTTGTACAAATTCATCATAACCAAGTCGTTGTACAAATTCATCATAACCAAGTCGTTGTACAAATTAATCATAACCACGTCGTTGTACAAATTAATCATAACCAAGTCGTTGTACAAATTAATCATAACCACGTCGTTGTATAAATTAATCATAACCAAGTCGTTGTACATATTAATCATAACCACGTCGTTGTACAAATTAATCATAACCACGTCGTTGTACATATTAATCATAACCAAGTCGTTGTACATATTAATCATAACCAAGTCTTTGTGCAAATTAATCATAACAAAGTCGCGAAACCTCCCAACTACCCATATACAAAGGAGGATTAAAATACTTTTCTCCGCATATCGACATGAAGGTTGCCTTTTCATTAGCTACTACACTGAGATGTACGGGAGGATGCCTCTTTTTACTCCACATTACTCCACTTACCCTTGATCCCTACCATATAATGCTAAGTGGACGTCAAATACTACTTTTTTAGCTTTTGGTATTACTCAACTTTGAATTGAACCCTTACCTCTTTGACCATTAACAAACAATCTAAACATTATACTAAACGGGCCGGTGTTCTTAGAACAGCTGGACAAATACTACACTACCGTCTAAAGTAGGAGGTAAGGCTCAATGTATGGTGTAATAACAAGAGAATAGAGACTATACCACTCTATACTCCAAAACTGGGAGTAATGTCTGGGAGGATTGCATCACCATAACAGATGGGATATCACACTACAACCTTTCAATATAGCATTGAAAGTTACATTTGTATATTGTCTGAAATAGTTTAATAAACTGAACTAACCATTAAAAGATTGTACACTAATACAATTAATAGAAAGAAGTGGTATAGTTGCGGCTCCAGACGGAATAGATTTGTGTGTGTGTGTGTGTATTTAAACCATTCGGCTATTTGCAAGTATGTCTGTGTGTTATTAGACTTTTGCAAGCGTGGAAGCATGAAACTATTGGCATGTATGTCCTTTGACCATTAGACTGTACAAGAGCGTGCGTGCGTGCGTGCGTTCGACTATTTGTAAGTGTAAGTCTTTTGACTATTAGACTATTTGCAAGTGTGTGTGTGTGTGTTTGACTATTAGACTTTGCAAGCGTGTGCGTATGTGTGTTTTTTTAACCATTCGATTATTTGCGAGTGTGTAGGTGTGTGTGTGTGTGTGTGTGTGTGAGTGTGTGTGTTTCTCACACACATACACATCTGACATTGCAAGTTTTATGGGTGTTTGGATCATTCTACTATTTGCAAGATTGTGTATTTTGACCATTTAACTGTTTGCAAGTATGTGTATGTATGTGTGACTGCGTGTGTATGAGTGGATGTGTATGTGTTTTGCCATTCACCCGTGTTTACTTATGTGTGTGTATTTTGACCATTTGACTATTTGCAAGCGTGCCTGTTTTGTTTGGAACGTGTGTGTGTGTGTGTGTGTAGTTTGGCGATTAGACTGTTTGCATGTATGTGTGCATGTGTGTGTATATTGTCTATTCGACTATTCCTACCATATCAATCTACGTACCGAACTGGAATATTAAGAACAGCGGAAAAGAATAAAGAACGCCCGCTCCATTTCTAACCACTCTTCGAATATTCTTGTGTTTGTAGGTAACTAACACCTTTCCCTCCCGACCAATCAATCACTCAACTCGCTCTGCGTTCAACCAACACCACAACCCCACCGGTATCCCTCTATTCCTGACTTGTCACTGGGAAGATGAGTGCGTCTACCGATGAACGAGCTCTCTTATAAGCGATCTCTGGGGACAGCTTAAATACCCTTTTATGTATATTGCAGCCAACAAGAGGGCCCCATAGTCGTCGTCGTTGGTTTCCGAGTAATGAATGTCTACTGGAGGCTGTATATTAGATCGCGTGTGGCGCTTTCCATGGAGACCCCACTTCACTCCGGACTGCAATGCTCTGATACTGACCATACAAACACGTTGAATTTTCAAATAGGGCGTTTTAGCCATAGCGCTCTCTACGGACCGAATCCCTACGAAATCATTAAAACAACGCTTTGATAACGAAAACAACGTTAGTCAGAGTTACTGAAAACGACACCGCACCTTACATAAAACGTTTTTTATTTTATTTTATTATTATTGAGTGCTTATCGATTTCTATTATATAAACATATGCGGTACTTATGCAGTATAAGGACCATGCTATCGTTGGAATCGCCGGAGCGGTTTACGAAAAATGCCGGAAGGTGTCAACACGTTGAGCGCCTTAACCCCAATACAAAACACCAAAGAGAATATGTTTTTATCATTGATTTATCTATCTATGCCCTTATGATTTTTTTTTTGTGTATTGATATTAATATTAAAAACCCTTTTTTTTATTATTATTTATTTTCTTCCCCACGAAAGCAAAATGTGACACAAGGTCGTTTTTAACGTGGGGGGGAAACCAGCTCCCCAAAAGAAGGGTAAAAGGGGCATTCTGGTAGGGACCAAAAATAATAATTCTCTCAGTATAGAGTGTTTCCCCATTCATTAACAAAGGACAAATTAATTTAAGTATAGCATCAGAACAGATACTACACTTTGAGTTATATGCTTTTATCCACTCTGAAAAGTTTACAACAAAACAGAAATAAACAAAAAATTAGGCACAAGGCCACTCAAAAATTGGGGATGGAGGTGTCTATAGTCATCCTCGTCCATGTACCTTTGCTAGTCTATGCTTGATCCTAGCTAAAGTTCTCATTCACCAAAATACCTAAAGCACCCCGGGGGTCGTCTTTCCTAATATTCCCAAATCATATCGTATGTGTGTGTGTGCTATTTTAAAAAAAATTTTTATAAACAATAAAATAAATTTGTAAACATAAAATTTTATAAAAAGTCATTTGTTGAATTTTATTTCATTGGCTTGATATAGTGGGAGGGGGAAATCCAAACAATATAATCAAAATGTTAATAAGACCCTCTCAACCCTCTCTAGATGGTAGAACGCCCACTGTTTTCCGGCTTGGTGTTGGCCGAAAATAAACAAGTCGCTCTCTATATGGGGCTAAAATTCTGGGGTTGATGGGGGTATGTGAAGTTTCTCCAAGATTGCTTATTGGGGTAGCCACGGACGAAAAAGAAAGGATCGAGGCGTGGCTATCTTGGAGGTTTCCTATTGGTGATGGACGGGGCTATTCACTTGGCTAGCTAAGAATTTAGTCTAAATACTTGTTTTAGGGGTCTGGAACCCGGCAGGATCTGGAACTGTGTGCGCCATGCTTAGGTGGGAAATACAAACTCCAACTTGGCACCTCTACGTACACAAAGACACACTATCTTTATCGATCTTCAGTCAAAGGCCTCCGAGTATAATCTTTTCCTATCACATCTGATATTTACCTTCAGCTGGTGCTTGAAGAAAGGGGACCAGCTCCTGACCAGCCAAAAATTCAACCCTGCGCTTCTCTTTCACTCTTGAACTCCACATCATCATTCTGGCCACGGCCAGGATCACAAGAAACACCATTAGTCTCTCCCTGCCCCACAGCAGCTTTGCGCTGTGGATGACGTAAGTCACATCCAGCAGGCGAGGCTGCTCGGGATCAATGCCAGTATCGTATGAGTCCACTGCTATCAAAGAACGCATATTCCGGTCTTTCTTCAGCTGGGGTCCTGCAACGGGGACACCCTGACAACATAACTAGTCTGGCACTTTTCAGTATGGTGTTGAGAGGCAATATATTTCGGGCCAATCGCCAAATCAAGGAAAACTCAGAGTTCTTGAGATGACTCGAACCTAGCGCCTAACTCCATCGGAAGCAAATCTGCTACTTTGACAATTTCAGACACTCAACAGACGGGTCGTTGGCAGCCCCTCCCCCTCACTAGTTTCTTACATAGTTCCTTTCTAGTTAGCCATGAAAAATCGCTGGACTCTCTCAAGAACTGCGTGTCGCTCCACTTTTTTTGACGCACATAAACCTTGTGGTCGAGGATGAGGTCAGGAAAAAAATCCTCGACTGTGGGGTTCCACGCAAACTCTTCTGTCAAGGTTCTGCTCAGGAAGGCCAGCTTCTTGGCGTTTCGATGACACCTAAAGTCGGGCATTCCGAAACGTCCCTCACATGGTGGTTGAACAGGCCTGTGTGCGAACTCAATGTTCATCTTTGTTCCAAAGAAGCGAGGACAACTTGCTCTGCAGGGATTTTAGATAGTTCTCAGACAGGGGAAGTACAGCCAGTCGGTAAAAGATGAACGAAATAGTTTCCTTCAAATCCATGAGTTGACTGCGGCTTTGATCTTTGATTTTACCTCTGACTAATTCTTTTCTAGCTGAAGATTCAGTTCGAACCACATGCTGAGGATTCAAACCAGGCTGTCGGTCCAGCTGAAGGAAGTGGGAGAGTAGTAGCTCCCAACCGCAGACCGATCGACTTGCTGCGGTTGATTTTGGTTTTTGATTTTCGTACTGTGTAAATGCCTCTGTCACCGCTTCAATGTCTCGGAAGCTCGACACAAAGATGATGATGTCATCAGCGAACATAGAAACTCTGGCTCTTGATCCACCAGGCAGAGCGATCTCATGCAGGACTTGACTTGCCTCCTCTCGCCTCAGTTTGTGAAGTAGTGGCTCCAACACAAGGACATAAAGTAGGGGAGACAACGGACAGTCCTGACATACACACCGGGAGATAGCAAAGGATTTCAAATGCTTTCCGTTTGCCTGTACCACTGCCGTCGTTGTGTGGTACAGTACGGAGATCCATTTGCGGAAGCCTGGTTGAAATCCGCCGAGCTTCAGAACAGATGCCAGGAAGTGATTGTCAACCTTATCGAAAGCTTTGGACTGATGCAAATTAATCAGTGTGGTTTCCGTGTCATCTTCTATCTCTCCCTCTAAAATCGTACGGACCAGATGCAAGTTGTTTTGAATCGATCTCCTCTTCATTGCATAGTTCTGCTCTGGTTCGATCAAGTCGCCAATAACGACCTGCAGATGATTAAATAGAACCTTGGCCAATATCTTTAGCTTTGTTTAGCAGAGTTATGGGCCTGTAATCATTTAATTCTTCCCTGCCATGCCTATCTGTTTTCCTCAGCCATGTGATCACTTCTTTGGTGACTTGACCCAGGATGGAACCCTCGTCTAAACAGTGGTTGAGCACACCCGTCGGTATCAACATGGGCGACAAGCTCAAATACAATTTGTAAGACAGACCATCAAGTCCTGGCGATCTGTTGCAGGCGACCTACTTCAGTGCAGTCAGGATCTCCTGCTCAGTTACTCTGCTCTCGCAAATAGCTGCTCTAGCCACCTCGAGGTGGGGAGAGTCAGCCAAATAATCGCCAAATTCATGGACAGGGAGATTGGGCTGTTGTGTGAAATGCTCTTTAAAATGCTCTCACAGATCTACCGAGTCGATCTCATCGTCCATCCGGGTGCTTGATGCTAGCTAAATACTTATCTGATCCACGCATGGAGACCTCCCTACGTGTGTCAGAGTTCACGGCTTCATTGACTACTTTCCTAAGCCTAGCGTCGAAGGTCCTGCCTAGCTAGTTCCTGACCTACAATATCCCGCAAACCCGTGGCCCTAGCTAATTGTTCCTCTAGCTGCTTCTTCATCCTGGCCTTTTCTGCTGCGAGTCGTTGAGAGTATGTGACGGAGAAGTTCCGAATCTTAGTTTTTAAGCTAACCCACCATCTACTCCCTGTAACCGCCCCTATCAAAGCCTATTAGATGAGCCAAACTAGTTTTACTCGGAAGTTTTGTATCGCCAGTAGGGAGGTATTCAACTTCCAGTACCCTCCCAGTTTAGGCCTATTCCCCAGATTCAGACGGGCCATAACTATCTTATGGTCGGACTGTCATAGCCAATGGAACGTGGGATAATTTAGGAGCTCTATGTCGCCTCTTTTTACTAACATCCTATCCAGATAGGTGTTTGGGTAGGTTGGTTGGTTGATTTTGTTTTACGGCATATCAACCCTTTTCGGGTTATTTAATGCCGAATCCAAAGATTTAAGAAAATTTTTTTTAATAGAATATATTTTTTGTTTTCACGTCGGTTTCTATTTAACCCATAGTTGGGACCCTAACAGGTACTACCACTCCAGGTCAGAGTGGACCTGGGAGCAATGGTAATTAAAGGGTGGCTCCACACTCCCCAAAGCCCACAAGCTGGGGCCTCACCACTGGATATAGTTAAGTGGTCGCGGGCGGAGTATGAATTGAATAGAGAGAAAAAAATTTACAACTTCCATTGATTCTAACCGATTGTGGCAGTGAACTCTCACTGGAAAAAAAACAAAAATGTACGAATATCAAGGAACTGTAGGTCCTGGATATGACCTAAAACTATATCCGATGTTGAGGCTTGCGGGCTTTGGGAAGTGTGGAGCCATCCCTTAATTGCCGTTGCTCCCAGGTCCACTCTGACCCGGAGTGGTAGTACCTGTTAGGGTCCCAACTATGGGTTAAATAGAAACCGATTTGCAAAAAACAAATATATTCTATTTAAAAATTTCTTCAAAATAACCGGATTCGGCATTAAATAACCTGGAAAGGGTTGATATGCCGTAAAACAAAAACAACCAACCAACCAAGGAACTGTAAGGGTAGTAGGCCTATAGCACACCTCAGATCCTGTGCTGAAGTGTGGGGACATTACATTTGAATGTGATGTTGTGATTTGTAATCCTATTAAGGTTAAACTTACACGGGAAAAAATGAGTTCATTTTATTTATAGAGAAGAGAAGAGAAAGAAGAAGAGAAGAAGAAAAGAAAAAAGAAGATAGAAAAGAAAGAAGAAGAAGAGAAGAGAAGAGAAAGAAGAAGAAAAGAAGAAAAGAAGAAAAGAAGAAAAGAAGAAAAAAAGAAGATAGAAAAGAAAGAAGAAGAAGAGAAGAGAAGAGAAAAAGAAAGAAGAAGAAGAAGAAAAGAAAGAAGAGAAAGAAGATAGAAAAAAAGAAAAAAGAAAAAGAAAGAAGAAGACATAAGAAGGCTGTTAGCAATGTAGCATACCAGGATGTTGACATGACATGTGAAAAAAAAAAAAAAAACCAACAGAGGTCATTTATAAATTATAAATCTTCGTATATCTATTTATTTTTTAAAATCATTTACATATATAAACTAGTAAATTTGGACTTACTGTTTAAGATAACGGGGATGATAGAATGTATTTGATAATTTCGAGAGGTACCTCTCTTTTCACAAAAAGAAAACAAACTAAAAGTATGTCATAATACGGAACGAGGAAAAGAACTGGGGTGGCATTATGCTTATCAAAATTTATTTGTTTTTATAGTATTCAAGTTTCTTTAATTTTATTAATTTAAACATTGAATTTTTTATTAATATTATAATTTCTATTATAATTAGTAAAAAAATAAAGGTTTTTTAAAATGTTTTCATGCATATATTACGAAATTTAATTTTAGATTTAAAAATGTGCATAACAACGGATACAAAAGTAGAATACATATTAAATTAATTAATTAATTTTTCTTATTATTAAAGTTAAAAGTTTCAAAGGTTTACATATTTGTGTAAAAAATGGACTCCAATTTCACATAAAATTAATAGATTGGTTGGTTGTTTTTGTTTTACGGCATATCAACCCTTTCCGGGTTATTTAATGCCGAATCCAAAGATTTTGAAGAAAATTTTTTTAATAGAATATATTTGTTGTTTTCACGTTGGTTTCTATTTAACCCATAGTTGGGACCCTAACAGGTACTACCAGTCCGGGTCAGAGTGGACCTGAGAGCAATGGTAATTAAAGGGTGGCTCCACACTCCCCAAAGCCCACAAGCTGGGGCCTCACCACTGGATAAAGTATAAGGTCATATCCAGGACCCCCATTGAGGGACTTTTACCCTCTGCAGGGTGGCAGTCGGCGTATTCTAATGCCCCACCGACAGGGCCATAAAATTAATAGAAAATAGAAACATATACATTTTCAGCCAATGAGCCGAGTTAAGAATATTCTAGCCGAAAACAATAAAAGAAACTCTTGAAGATTCCGAGTAAACATGCTGAGAGCCGAGCTATATAAGAAAAAAAGCACAATTAGCTCCCCCTATCATTACCAACCTTCACGCTATTATTTTAACAGATCTTCTTACAAACTTATTAACCTTTTCCTCGAGTGAGTTATGGGCCTTGATAAATGGCGACTTGTTAGTACATAAAAATTCAGTCCTGTATCAAGACCTTGTACTACCAATCAAACACAAACCCTAACCTTAACTCCTATCCCGTCGTCACAATATTGCATCCCTGTGTTTGTTTTAAAGTACTTTAATAGAATGTGATCTGCTGAACTCATTACATTTGCATCCCATCGACGAGCATTAATTCGACAAGCTTGTAAACAGCAAAATTTCACCCCTTCATGGTAGAAACCCCTAGATGCCGAAAAGACTTCTACTCTAATAGTTTCTTCCCTCGTATTTCTAGACTTTGAAATTCCCCTCCCTGTTCCCTGCTTCTCTGACTGCAGTAACAAGCAAACGTTTGAATGTGATGTGAACAAACATCGAGCTCATCTTCTCACATAGTCCTCAGTAGACATGGTCTCAAATAGTAACCTCTTACATTCAAGTGACAACATGCCCTGTTTGGGCTGAACAAGAGTAAATAAATAAATAAAAATGTTGCCGCAAATAAATGCAACATATAATAGTTTGGACGACGTACACAAACTCCGCGTAAAATAAATACTACATAAAACAACTCGTGGGAGAAAATACACATACATTTTATTGTTCATATTCGCACAGCGTGTCTTAAACTTGTGCTTAATAAATGCTGTAAATATTTAAACTGGAATATTTATAGATTCATATCAGCGTCATACAAACTTCTGCTTAATACATGCTGAAAATATTTAAAGTGAAATATTTGTATGTCAGTGTCGTACAAACTTTTAGATCCACTATACTTTCTGATCTTCGTTAATTTAAATTAAAACACGCGCGAAACAACAGATACAAGAATAAAATACATACTAAAATAATTAACTAATTTTCGTTATTATTAAAGTTTAAAGTTTCAAAGGTTTACATATCTGTGTAAAAATCGACCCCAATTTCATATAAAATAAATTGAAAATATGAACATATACGTTTTCAGCCAGAAATAAGAATATTCTAACCAAAAACAATTTAAAAAAAAAAGCTGTTGAAGATTTCGAGCAAACATACTGGGAGCCGAGCTCCCACACTATATGAGAGAAAAAAAGCACAGATTAACTTCACCCATCATTACCAATATTCACGCTATAATTAAAACAGATCTTCTTACAAACTTATTAGCACTTTTCCTCGAGTGAGTTATGGGCCTTGATTAGTGGCGACTTGTTAGTACATAAAAATTCAGTCCTGTATCAAGACCTTGTACTACCAATCAAATACTAACCCTGACCCTAACCCTGACCCCTATCACGTGGTTACAATACTGCATCCATGTGCTTGTTTTAAAGTACTTTAATAAAAGTTGTTCTGTCGAACTCATTGCATTTGTATCCTATCGATGAGCATAAATCCGACAAACTTGTAAACAGCAAAATTTCCCCCCTTCACGGTAGAGAACCCTTGCTGCCGAAAGGCTTCGACTCTAACAGTTTCTTCCCTCGTATTGTTAGACTTTGAAATCCCCCCCCTGTTCCCTGCTTCTCTGACTGAAGTAACAATGAAAAGTTTAAATGTGATGTGAACAAACATCTAGCTCATCTTCTCACATAGTCCCCAGTAGGTATCGTTCAAAATAGTAGCCCCTAACATCCAAGTTGTAATATGCCCTATTTGGGATGAATAAGAGTACATGCATGCATGATTGCATGCGGTCCTTTTGTTTTTAACAGCGTTGGCAACTACGGCTCTACAAATTGTAGAGATATGGTAATCTCGGGAAGAAAAGTAAAGATGGCAGTTTCCCGTTGCTTTCCGTCTTGATTCGGAGGTGTACCCCCCCCCAATGAGTTAAACGCACTCCCAAATACTAACCTGGAAATTTCTACGATTCGGCGCGGTATACAGCGCCTAGCCTTTTAGCAAAGATCAAAGTGTGGTATCTGTTCCGGCAGATACTACACTTAAGATAATTTGTACCAGTCAATGGAGGGGAAGCCCTCTATACTGGGACAATTATTATTTTTGGTAACCAGAGTGCCCCCTTTTTGCCTACTTTAAGGGGAGCTGGTTTTTACCTCACATTAAAAACGGCCTTGTGCCTAATTTGCTCAGTGGGGGAGCAAATAAACACCATCTGTTCCGGCAGATGCTGCAAGCTATGACAAGCTATGACTAGCAAAGACAAGATGTGGGGGCAACCCCACATGTCTGACCTTTAACCAGCTCCCATTTCCCACCTCTCGGGAGCTGGTCCCCTTTTCCCCTTCCCCCTCCCTTCACTCCTCACATTAAAAATCGGCCTTGTGCCTAATTTGTTCGGTGGGGGAGCAAATAAACACCATCTGTTCCGGCAGATACTGCACTTAAGATAATTTGTACCAGTCAATGGAGGGGAAACCCTCTATACTGGGACAATTATTATTTTTGGTAACCAGAGTGCCCCCTTTTTGCCTACTTTTAGGGGAGCTGGTTTTTACCTCACATTAAAAACGGCCTTGTGCCTAATTTGCTCTGTGGGGGAGCAAATAAATACCATCTGTTCCGGCAGATACTGCACTTAAGATAATTTGTACCAGTCGATGGAGGGGAAACCCTCTATACTGGGACAATTATTATTTTTGGTAACCAGAGTGCCCCCTTTTTGCATACTTTTAGGGGAGCTGGTTTTTACCTCACATTAAAAACGGCCTTGTGCCTAATTTGCTCAGTGGGGGAGCAAATAAATACCATCTGTTCCGGCAGATACTGCAAGCAAAGACCATATGTGAGGACGACCCCACATATAAGACCTTGGTCAATGAAGGGGCAACCCTTCATACCAATTGTCACTATCCAGCTCCCCTACTCCCCGGGGAGTTGGTCCCCATTTCCCCTTCACTCCTCACATTAAAAATCGGCCTTGTGCCTAATTTGCTCGGTGGGGGAGCAAATAAATACCATCTGTTCCGGCAGATACTGCAAGCAAAGACCATATGTGGGGGCGAGCCCACATATAAGACCTTGGTCAATGAAGGGGCAACCCTTCATACCAATTGTCATTATCCAGCTCCCCTACTCCCCAGGGAGTTGGTCCCCATTTCCCCTTTTCCATTTCTTGTTCTCTTTCGGTGGAGGAGCAGACATTCACAACTGAGACAATTTTTTATTTGTGTACCTTTTCTCCACGTTAAAAAACGACCCTGGTGTCTAACTCTGTCCCGTGGGGAGGCATTATAAATAGGTACAGCGCCTAGCCTTCTGAAATAATCATCCATTTGGTATTGGCTAGGTTCATCGTTGCTTAACTTCGGTGATCTGGCAAAAACCGGTGTGTCAACGTGATTATAACGTGCAACAGTAAATAAATAAATAAATAAAAATAAATACGACACATAATAGTTTGAACAACGTACACAGACTCCACATCAAATAAGCACTACACGAAACAACTGGTGGGAGAAAATACAAATACACTTTATTGTTCATTCTCACACAGTGTGTGTTTAACTTGTGCTTAATACACGCTGAAAATATTTAGAGTGGAATATTTATAGACTCATGTCAGCATCATACAAACTTTTAGGTCCACTACACTTTCTGGTCTTCGTTAAATAAAACGTTTATAATTCATTTGGTTAGATTATGTTGTTAATTTATTTCATTTGTAGTAATAATTCTGCGGTTGCAGCACGTAATTTGGAACGATTGAACTGTTTGACTGCGATCCTTAAGTAGAACAGCTGGACAAACACGGATAATTAGTGATTCAATTCCGTATTGACACATTTACCAAGAAAAGTCAATATGAAAGATAAACCTTTACATACAGGAAGAACAACTATGACGTTATTTATTTATGCTTTGCTATTTCTAATTTGACAGTTTTCTAGGATTTACTACTTGATTATATTGTTCATAGTTTTGCAATTATTCTGATGATCATTTTCGTAAAAACCAGAAAAAAAAATCTATGTATTAATAGGATAGCGTGTGTGTAATTTATCTATTTTGTAGTAGCGGGGGTACCCGGCGTTGTCCTGGTGTTTGGAGGCGTGTGTGTCTGTGGGTGGGGGTAAATCAAATCAAAATGGACAATAAAGAATAAGAGAACGTAATAACCCTCTTTGAATACTATAACTTTTTTTTAAATCGTAAAAACAAAAAACAAAACAAAA
Source organism: Euprymna scolopes (assembly GCF_053919585.1). Classification (NCBI taxonomy): domain Eukaryota; kingdom Metazoa; phylum Mollusca; class Cephalopoda; order Sepiida; family Sepiolidae; genus Euprymna; species Euprymna scolopes. Next base: position 24,719,281 of record NC_136507.1, on the reverse strand, counting down.
CAAAACAATCCTCCCCACAAAAAAAAAAAAAAAAAAAAAACAGCGAACGAGATTCAAAATAAAGAATAAGAGAACGGAAAAGAAATAACCAATTGTTTAAATGTTAAAACCTCTTAAAAATAGAAAAGCAAAAACAAAAACCAAAAACAGCGAACATGATGGAGAAATAAAAAATAAAAATGAACGAAAAAATGGCTTAAATAATCCTGTTTCAATATTCAAACTTTAATAATCGAAAAAAATTCTTATCTCTCAGCTCGAACGTGCAATCCTAATATAACGACGCTGCCACTATACCGACTGATCTATGATCGCGTGAGCGAAGTTAGGTTTTTTTTTTATATTTAAACTAATTCAAGAAAGAACGTTTTATTTTTGGGCATGCGTGTTTTGCTAAATTGTTATGACAAAACGATTTTTTGCTACCCCTCTTCATAGAAAAGCGCCCAGTTGAGGGTGAAGGAATGTATGTTTTCGGTCAGTTTTTCGATATTTGTCATCCGAAGAGTCCTGGTCCAAAATGATACCAATCCCGTGAAAATTCGTCGCCTCCGTCGAAAGTTTTTGCGAGATATACATACATACATACATACATACATACATACATACATACATACATACATTTAAACAAACTGGTGAGATTTATATTATAGACTAGCGGATGTACCCGAAAACTGCTTTCAAAAAATTGGAAAAACCAAAATAAAAACAAAAAAGAACGAAAAGAAATGGCATAAATAACCCTGTTTCAACACTAAAACTGTAAAAATCGAACCCCCCCCCAGAAAAGAAGGTTATCATCGTTCGCTTCGTTGTTTTTTTTCCATCACGTTCGTTGTTTTTTTTTGTTTTGTTTTTGTTTTTTCGAGATTTCCACAAGTTTTAACACCGTTTTTTTTTTAAATATAATATTTAAACAGGTTATTACGTTCGATTATTCTTTATTTTCTATTTTGTTTTGATTTACCTCCCCCCCCCACCTCCAAACACCCTGGCAACGCCGGGTATCCCCGCTAGCGTGTGTGCCCAACGTTGCCCGGGTGTTTGGAGGTGTGTGAAAAAAAAAAAAAGGCGGAGGTGTTAAAAGAAAAAAGTGGTAGTAGCGAGGGGGGAGGGGGAGGAGAGAAATCAAAACAACCGTCGGCAGCCCATGTGGAGAGAGGCGTTAAAAAAATGGTAGTAGCAGGGGCGGGGATGGCTAAGATATAGAGAGATGTTTAAAAAAAAATGGTAGTAGGCAGGCAGGCTCGAACCCGTGACGCGATGGTGGAAAAGAAAGTGTAAAAATATCTGACGCGTTACCAATGCTCCATCGCCCAACCGGACGTTCGCAACGTTGAAATTAAGAAAAGTCAATCAAACTGATACGACGATACGATTATTTGCAAAAAATGGCGACGCCAAATAAAAACGAACCCTTCCTGTAGAAAACCGTCCAGTTGAGGATGAATGAATTAGTGTTTTTGACCAATTTTTCGATATTTTTTGTCCGAAGGGTTGAGGTTCAAAACGATATGATCACCTCTGTCAAAAGTTTTTGTGAGTCATATAAGCACACACACAAACACACACATATTTTGCCTTTTATATATATAGAAGATGTCACGCTTACATTCGAATTAATACCGTTTCATTGTTATGGACTTCCGTTTCTTGTAATTAAAAAATTACCAAGAATTCTTCTTAAGTTTTGGTTTCGGTTTCGATTATAGCTGATGGCACTCAAGTCATCTTCTTTTTTTATACATTATTTTACCAAATTTTGGTTTCGGTTTCGATTATAGCGCAAAGAACTCAAGTTATATATATATATATGTGTGTGTGTGTGTGTGTGTGTGTGTTTCATAAGTTTTAGTTTCGGTTTTGATTCAAGCTGATACACAAAAGTCATATGGATATATTTTTCATTTTTGAAATTTCAACTTTATAACATATAAAAATAGATAGAATAATACCTCTATAATAATATATACGAACTCCGCAAGAATTAAAATATCATATTTAAGCGTATTTTATGGCCGGGCTACGCCGGTCGTCCCTGCTAGCTTAAATAAATACTTTTGCAGTTTTAACAAAAGAGCTACAATAGTATCAGAGCGTTTCCATTTACGCTGACCATCTACAGAATGCCAACATCAATATATTACACATGAAAGGGTCTCCTGTGGAAATTCTACAGGCCTTGCTAGTTAATGTATATTTCATATGTATCACGAATGTTTTTGATTCCTCTTGGAAATGTAATGTAGTGGCATCCGCATTTCGAGGCGTGGTGTAATCGTGACGTTACGGACTCAAATGCATATATATATATATATATATATATATATATATATATATATATATATATATATATATATATATATATATCGAAAGAAAGTGAGTAGAAGAAACAGCAGAAAAACGGAAAGACTCGTAGCGATTGGCAAGTTACGCTCGGCGAGCTCGCGAGTCTGCTTTCTCCTACTATCCCTTTTGGAGATTCGAACTTTGTGAAAATTGCCGTCGTGCCAGGTAGATTTACGGCATAATTTATTTTAGAGGATGGCTCTGGAAGAACCTGTCCACGTTGGACTTGCAAACGACCATATCATAGTCAGTAGGAAGCATCTTTACGATTCCACAGATGAGCAACTCTAGAAAAAAAAACCTCTGCTCATGGAATTTTTTCGTGCATAATGTTATTAATTGTTGCTGTGCTTTTAATAAAGATAGCGCCAAGTATTTTTTGGAGGAGTCGAAGTTTGCGTTCAACTTATAATGATGCTAGGAGTCGGAGTCATAATAATGTCGTAACAATGTCGGAATAAAGTTGGAGTCAGATTTATCATTATTTCTATTTGAAGAATAAACAGACAATATGAGTATTAACGAAACTTAACAATAAACAGTCGGTCACAATATCAGAATCGTCATTTTCAGAATCCTAGTATTAAATATCCAAGCCGTGTGTACGGAGAAATAATTTTTGAGAAGAATAGACGCACCTGGAGCTGAAAGTTTTATAAGGAGTCGCACTTGTAATCATGCGAGGAAACAGAATGCCATTTTCAGTTTTCGAAGGATCAAGAAACACTTTGAATATCGGGAGACTTTGAAATAACGAGGCATAGTAGGCCATTTTGGAAATAACATTTGATTTCGAGTCACCGTTTGTATTTTATGTAAGTACCCCATTTTAGGTCTGGAGTGAAGGTCAGTTCTAGAAGCTCATCAAAGCAGTTTGGCTTTGGATGTATTAAAAGTAACTAGCAACCTTTGCCTTTAGTTATCACGTGATCAATGTCGGAAGAGAAAGAATCAGAAAGATCCTCATTATTGTTGGTATTTGAAAATGTTGCGACGTCGCAGTCGGAAGCTCTGGAAAGCGTCCGTATGAATGATAATCCTCGAAAAATCAAAAAACAATTTGAACATCGGAAAATTAAACATAAAAAGCCAAAGTTGGAGACGAATATCTTGGAATTCTATGGATCGGAGTCAATGTGAGAATTATAAGTATACTAAGAGTCGGAATCGATTGTTTGAATTCCTGAAGAATGAACAGTTTGAATATTGATATAATTAAAAAAAAATAAAATAAAAGGATTCGAAATCGGAGCCCGAATTTTTGGAATCTTAGAAGTCGGACCTAATACTTTCCGACTCCGCAGCCTTGGTTTCTGAGTCTGTAGACAAGACAGCCACTTTCGATGCCTCCGTTCAGTCTCGAAAGACAAAGGATACCCCTAAGGGCGGATGCACGTGTAATTGTGAGGCAAGGGTTGAACAATCTCCAACCAAACCTCCTGAATCGACACTGATTGAGTCCAATGGCAAGAAGTGCGGGTCGACTGAAAACAATGCCGAGATAAGCGGAGAGCACGTACAGCACCTGGAAGTCCCAAATGGTCACCCATCTGGTACTGACCAGGTTCAACGTTGCTTAACTTCGGTGATCCAGCGAGAACCGGTGTGTCAACGTGATTATGCCGTACATACAGCCACTTTATGTATCGTGAATACATAAGCAGTAATGCTTTAGCTTTGCATAGATCATGTTTTCCTTTGCAAATAATCGTTCAATAATTACAAGAAGTTTTAACACCTGTTATAATAAGTATGATGGATTCATGATAAGCTTACATTCGCGATGTACATGTATGAAGAAACAACCATTTCCAGGTGTTCACAATGGCGTGTTTGTATGAATTATATGTATAAGCATAAGTATAAACGTGAAGTTGCGTTAGGATTAAAGTTGGATACGGAGTGTGGGGTGTTAGTATAAAGGTGGTAGGTTGGATTTGGGGTGCGTACGTTAGTATGAAGGTGTTATGGTTGGGTTTGGTGTGCGCGTGTTGTTTACTTACTTTCCCGGCGAGCAGAAATAATTCAAACTCAGTGTTAACAGTTTTTTTTCTTTTTTACTCTTTAAATATATCTTTGTTGGTCCATATTCAAACGCGAACTTTAAGCTGAAATTAATTATTAAAATTTCGTTTCGTATTTGTTTGAATGTATGATGGTGACGGCGATCCGTTCGTCATGAATAGTGAAAGGATTTTGCGTCGTGAATCATCTTCCATTTGTAGAATGTAATATAGGCACACGTGTAAGTAGAAGTAAGAAGTATTGTACCTAATATTATGATAAATATATAATTTCAAGAAACGATTTAATAACCGAAATATAATGAGAAACTAATTGAATTATGCTGATGCTCAAAATGCATAAATATTTTGATCCCTCCCTTTAATTAAAAATTCACCAAAAATCAGGAAATTTTAATGAAAAAAATAGAGTTCAAAATAGACTTCGTAGCCTCGTAGGAGATGCCCTTTTCTCTTCTCGTCAACCTCTATCTCACAGAAGAGATGTTGCGAGTATGTCTCTGATGTATCGTTATTTTCATGGAAAGTGTTTGACTGAGCTTCAGTCTATGGCCCCCCTCTCGCCTAACTTTCACAAGAAACACTCGTCTAGCTTAAAACACTATCAATAATTCCCCCACTCTTTATCTGTGCCTAAACCTAAACATAGATTCCATGAACAAAGCTTCTTTCTTAGAACTGGACGCCTGTGGAATTGTCTTCCGTTTTCCTGCTTTCCGGCTGACTACAATATGGTTGTGTTCAAGTCTAACGTAAATAAGTTCTTGATGAGCCGTTCCATATAAGTTATCAAATTTACCGAATTACTAATGATTACTATATTGTCCAATTTCTACTGTACACTCTTTAACCCTTATCCTTGAGTGGCCTCTTGGCCTTGATAATGTGGTGATGCCTATGTAAAAATTTTTTTTTTAGTATATATCAAATAATGTTCACAGAATATAAGCAACCCATTATTTTTATTTAAATCTTAGTGAAAAAAAAAAACAAAAACAAAACAAACAAACAAAAAATACCTTTACTAAAGTTATGGTTTTCAATAGAAAACAAAATTGCATGACTTCATTCTTGCCTTTTTTTTATATAAAAAAAAAATTGTAAATTGTAACAATTAAAAAACAAAATAATTTTTTACAGGAACATTAGGAAAAAAAAAAAAAAAAACTCTGAAGTCCGTATTAATAAATTCGATATAACTCAATGAAAAATTAATTTTTCGAACTCCCGAAATTATTATTGAATTAAGCATTTTTTATTTAATATTTGCACCCACAAAAAATATAATTGCAAAAAATATTTCTACTTTTTATTGAAAATTACAGGTTTCGCATAATTTTTATATGCAAGATTCTAATATTTTCCTTGCTTGCATGAGTGGGAAACTTTCGGCGTAATATAATTTTTACATAATTTTGAAAAAATAAATAAGTAATTTAAAAACAGGAACATAGAAAAATAGTTCACTTAAAAAATGGTAAAAATGATACAAACGTTCAGGATATAAATGTACGGATGCACGTCCGTGAGGGGGGGGGGAAGAAAACCAGCACCCCTACGTCCTTTTAACTACATGACATCATTTTCAGACAACATTTCGACTGTCTAAGATTATGGGCTTCCGTATAATTCATGTTTACAAAACTTCCGTTTGTTGCAATTTTGCGAAGAGTAGAATCCCTCGCTTTTGGGGGCTAATTAAGCTATTTTTTGTACAAACAAGATGTTTTTTTAAAAATTATTTTTTAAATTTAATTCAATATCTTAGGACTTTAATTTACTAGTTATCTTTGAAATAGATCCAGAAAACTAATAGTTATCTTTTGAAGGATTTTTTTTTTTTACAATTAATTTATTTAACTTCGAAATTTAGCTGAATTGGTTAGCTTGCCGTGAAAACATTTTTCGTAACTTTTTTTCACGTGCATAAATATTTTCTTCCTTTTGGGAAATTAACTTTAGTCTTTAATCTTTCAAATACCATAAAAAAGTTGTCGGAAACCTACAAAAAATTATGATAAATCGCCTTTTAAAACTATGTTCCTTTTATCTTTATTCCGCCATTTTTGCACGTACCTAAATTAAACTGTTTATGCGAGCATGGAAAAAATGTCCACCAGTATTTATAGTCGGAATCTATTTTTCAAAAGAAATTGAAACTAAATAGATTTATCCTTAAGTAAAAAATCACTGGACAGAATTTCATATCGATTTGTCACATGTACGGCTGCTATAACAAACACACATATACGAGGGGGTTTTCCAAACGTAATGCCTCCTATTTTTATTCCGTTTGAATCGATAAGAAAGGAACGCAATTTGCATTGTTATGATGACCGAACGTACGCATTCATAATCTGAAAGTTTCATCTCTCTGTTGCAGGTATTGACGGGGTTAGACTCTAAGAGAGCAACCACTGTCATACACTTGCATCAAAAGCAGAAATGGGTCATTGAATTCCCGGCAAAACTACATTGAGAATGGCGGTGACTATGTAGAAAAATAAATTCTGCAACATAAAAGGTCGCTCGTTTAAATGATACCACTCCCGTCTTCAGAGTTCTTACACTTTTTGAATAAAAAAAATAGGAGGCTTTACCTATGGAACGAACTTTGCTTGATAAAGTGCGCTCCTGGCGCCTATGCACAGCCATCGTTCATCACTAGCAAAATGTGCCGTGAGAATGCTGGTGATTATGTGGGAAAATAAATTCCGGGACGCAAATTCTTGCTCGTTTTCGGATCTCTTCAATTTGTTGAGTAAAACAATAGGAAGATTTACACTTGGAACGGCGTTCGCATATACATATACATACATTTACATATATTTTTACAACGAAATTAAAACAAAATATCCAAATTTATATTCTGAATATAGCAGTATTTCGAAGCCTAATGCTTCTTCTCAGAAGAGGAAAGAATATGCTTTGACAAGCTTCTTGGTTTGACCTTTACTCCTCATCTGAAATGGAACACGTACATCAAGTCTGTTGTCCAGGTTGCTGGAAAAATGGTGGGATCCTTCTACTGCCCCAGAAGATATATCACTACTGATGCAATTCTCTATCTGTATAAAAGCCAAGTACGTCCAAGATGGAGTATTACTGCAACATCTGGGCTGGAGCTGCTAAAAACAGCCTATCCTGCCTTGACAGAGTACAAAATAGACTTCGTGGCTTAGTGGGGATGCCTTTTTCTCTTCCCTGCAACCTCTCTCCACAAAAGAGATGTTGTGAGCCTGTCTTTGTTTTATCGTTATTTCCATAGCAAGTGCTCGTCCGAGCTCCAATCTCTGGTGCCCCCTTGCCAATCTTTCACGAAAAACATCCGTTTAGCTGAAACCACTGTCAGTAATTCTCCTCACTCTTTACCTGTGCCTGAATCAAAACGTAGATTCCATGAACAAAGTTCTTTCTTAGAAGTGCACGCCTGTGGAACTCTGTTCCGTTTGCCTGTTTCCCACCTGACTACAACTTGGATGTCTTCAAGTCCAACATAAACAAATTCTTGATGAATCGCCCGCTTAAGTAATAAACTTTATCAAATCTCCAATACTAACGATTACTACGATACTATCCTATTGATTACTGTACACGTAATAACCCTTATCCCCGAGTGGCCTCCTGGCCTTGATAAGTGATGACCTCCATGTAAAAAAAAAGATGCTAGATAACGGATTTGGTATGCGACGACCAGCGATATCGACATTAGGAGCGAAATAATAGTGCAATGAGAGGAGAATGGTAAAATATTGAAACTGTTTGGGGAGAGAATGGGAGAACTAAAGTGATCTCTTTGATAGAAAAGAAATATAGCTTTTATTATAAATGAAAGTAGGTGTATACCACGTATGCCATGCCGGGTTTAATATATGTGTGCCTATGGGAATCTATACTCTCGAGAAGAATATAGAAGTGATTGAAAGAGGATGTTAATTTAATCATATGTATTTATAGGTTATCTATAAATATAAAAGCGAAAATGTATGTATGTATGTATGTATGTATGTATGTATGTATGTATGTGTGTTCGCTTTTTCTGTATGTCTACAAAAGGCTTTTTTCAGAGAAGCGGTCGCTCGCTTCACAGCTTTTTAAAACTTTTTATATCACATATAAATCGTAATATCTCACAGTTAACAACGAAGCTCGCCTGTCTATTTAATTTGCTCGACTTTGGGAAGATAAATATTCAACATTTGTCGCTCGCCGCATGTGGGTTAGTCTTTTTCCTATAACATCTTGGGAAGCGTTCCCGCAGTAAATGAAATACTATCCCGCAGTCAAACTTGACCTCATTAACTCATTAAAACGGGCACCTACCAAATCCAAGTAATTAAATAAATTCAAACGTGTTTCCGTTAGCATCTCGCGGTGGGGCAATGGTTAACGTCGCACGTTTTTTTTTTTTCACTTTAATTAACGACTTTGCCTCAACGGTTCGGGTTCGATCCCCATACTTACTTTTCTTTAACTCCCCACCACCCCCGGGTACCCCTCGCTAGTAACTACAGAAAGGGGTTTCTTGAGATAGGGGACGTATGCTAAGTCCGTATATATTAGTAGGGGTGTCGGAATTACAACTAAGTATTTAAATGAGGTATAAATTATAATAAATATGCAATATAATCTCTTCTGTATCTTCTTCTATCTGTATAAATAAAATGAACTCATTTTTTCCCGTCTGATTTTGACATTAATAGGATTAAAAATCAAGATATTTCATGCAAATATGATATGCACAAACGGCAGAACAATATCTGAGGTGTGTTATAGGCTTATTATTTCTCAAATTCCTCGATAATCTTAGATTTCTATACTTTTTCTGCTGAGAAGTCACGGCCAAAATCGGTTAAGATCAATGAAAGTGGTAAAATATTTTCTCTCTAATAAATTCCTCCTCCCCCTGCCACCACTTTACACCGTTTGGGGATCGTTCACAAGGAACAGTTGAGAAGAGAACACCGGTTTGGCCTCGTAGTTCTTTCATGTGAAGTTATTTAAAATCACTCAACTAAGCTGCAGTGCTCTGTGGCGTAGTGGTTAGCGTGCTGGACAATTCATATTATATTTTCACGTTCGCGCCGACCTACCGTAGTCGGTTTTTCTTTTTTTTCCTAAACAACTGGAATGGACTTTTCTTGGTGGCCGAACTGTTAACGTTGCAGATGGTTTTTTTTTTGTTTTTTTCACACTTTATTTTCCTACTTTTACTCATGACTCCGGGTTTGATCCTTCCTACTTACCTACCATAACATTTTTTAAAACTCCCCCCCCCCGTCCCGGAAACAAACACTCGGGCAACGCCGGGTACCCCCGCTAGTAATATAATAAAGATAAAAAGATAAATTATACAGGATAAAATATTTTTAAAAAAGTGTAAAATTTGTTTTGTTTTTAGTAAATCGATACAACTTTTCTTTTGTGCGTCCAATTCATAAGGAAATAAAATATAGGAAAAAAAAAAAAAAGAATCAACATTAAAAGATAAAAAACACGATTTAAACATGAAATTATGTAAAAAGAATATCAACTGCTAATGAACGATAACTTTAGGTCATCGTAACACGGTGTAATTATTATTTTGTTCCTCGTGTCAAAATGTCCGTTCATCAGTTAATTGTATGGAATTGTTTTTTTTTTGTTTTGTTTATTTCATTTTAGATGTGAACACATGATAATAATGTTTATTATTTTTAAACACTATTTCTATAAATAAATATCAATTCCTTTTACCTACAGACATTAGTGTTTCTTACTTACGCAATTATCAGTGTAGGAAGTGATAATTGCTGTTAATTCAAGGATTCGAATCCACTTACAAAGTTACCTTTGATTCTACACCAACAATTATCACGGGAAAGAAAAGAGAATTAAGTTCTATGTATAATGCCGAGCAATGGGACAAATATAACGGTAGAGTAGCAACTTCTTTTCTGTGAGACGTAGGCTGTAAGAAATATACATACATATATATATATATATATATATATATATATATATACATATATATATATATACACATATATATATATAACTACTTCATTTATTCACATAAAATTAATATACGAAAGTATAAATTTATGCGTAAACTTTAAGTATTTACTGCAAAAGTGCTCAATACGTAGGTAGAGCTAGTTAGTTAGTTATAAAATATATATGGCGATTAAGCTACACTGAATATTCCGCGTTTCATCCACTCTAGGACTCTTCAGACTTATGCGCGAATTTTTTGGTTGTCTGTCGTTTTTATATACGCACCTTCTATTGAGATTTTAGTTAGCCAATCAGCTTTCTAGTATCCTAATATTGGCTGATAGGAAGGGCGCGGTGGATACTAGAAAGCTGATTGGCTAACTAAAATCTCAATAGAAGGTGTGTATATAAAAACGACAGACAACCAAAAAATTCGCGCATAAGCCTGAAGAGTCCTAGAGTGGATGAAAGCGGAATATTCAGTGTAGCTTAATCGCCATATATATATTTTATAACTAACTAACTAACTAACTATATATATATATATATATATATATATATATATATATATATATATATATATATATATATATATATATCGTTATTTTCATGGTAAGTGCCCGACTGAGTTTCAATGTATAGTTCCTTCTTGTAAAACATTTATAACAAATCCTCATCGAGCTACAACTGTAGTAGTAGTAGTAGTAGTAGTAGTAGAAATAATAATAATAATAATAATAATAATAATAATAAGAAGAAGAAGAAGAAGAAGAAGAAGACGAAGAAGACGAAGAAGAAGAATCAAAATTAAAAGATGAAAAACATGATTTAAACCTGCAATTATTTTAAAAGAAAATCAACTGCAAAAAAAAAAAAAAAAAAAAAAAAAAAAAAACAACAATGTATTTAGGTCATCGTAAGACGGTGTAATCATTATTTCGTCCCTCGTGTTAAAATGTCCGTACATTAGTTATGTGTACCGAATTGTTTATTTTGTTTTTTTATTCAGATAAATATATTTCACTTTATCGTGTGTGTACAGTAATACAAACCCTGGATTTTTATTCACTCGTTCCTTAAATATTAAAAAAAAATGTAAACTCGTTAATAATTTGGTACGCAGTGTAAATATAAAAATAAAAAAGCCAATATAAACTGGAATAAAAATAAAATAAAAATACGAGGACAAGGAAAAAATTTCAATGAAAGAACGTTCTTAAGTAGCAAAAAATAGAGATGTTATCCAAAGTTCTTAGGGCCAAGTTCAGTGCAAAGTAGTCATCGAAATACCTTTTTATATTGTTAATAAACAGAATCTTCGCTGTTAGAATATCTAGTTTCAATAGAATTCAAACGAAGGGGCCACAACCTCGGGTTAGTAGTCCGTTATCAAACGGCCATTGTGTCATGTTTGTTGAACCTGTCCCGAATTAATTACTATTATATCGTCTGTTATATGGACTGTTTGATTATGTGCACACACACACACACACACACACACACACACACACACACATTTATATACTACTAGACGCTACGAGTATCGGTTTAATACACACATATATTCATATTGAATAGACGTATATACACACGTTATATATACACACGTTATATATACACACGTTATATATACACCCGACAATACAACAATATTAGTGAAAGTTATGAAACGATTTTTTCATTCCTTTTCAATAAAAGAAAAATAAAACTACGTCTAAAACTAAACGGAAATGCAATGAACAATGCTTATTTCCTAGAAACTACACGTCTATGGGATAAAATACTGTAAGACTGATTCCCTGCTGACTATGACACGGTAACTTTCAAGTCCAACGTAAACAAATTCTTGTCGAGCCGTTCCCATAAATAATCAAATTCTACTCAATTAACACCATTAACGATTACTATACTATCACCTTACATTCTTAAATGATCAATTTCTGTCCCATTTCCCCACATTACCAATGAGCACGTTGTAGTCACCTTCTGATTCTAATTGTCCTTTGTTCTCGAGTGGTCTATGAGTCTTCATTAACTGGTTACCACTTAGCAAAGAAAATAAACACTACGTAAACTACGCACGATAATTTAAAACATGAAAGATTGTTATGAGTATGATTTTTTTGTATCGCAAATGAAATGAGAGCTAAATATGTATAAAAGGAAATTTAACTTAGGAAGACAAGATTTAGTAAACAAAACCCAAAAATCTTGGTTACGTAATGAGTATCAGGTGACTGTTCCTTGTGTTACGTTGATATAATTACGTAATCCAGAGAGAGAGAGAGAGAGAGAGAGAGAGAGAGAGAGAGAGAGAGAGAGAGTGTGTTGGGTTGGTTTAGAGAATGTGTTGAATCCTAACTAGCGACGAGTAAGCACGAAAGAAGATTGTCCCCGCGTTCGGGAGGCATTGTATGACTCTAGCAAGATGTAGAGATCAAAAGAAGCTGTTAAAAACTCCGAAACGCAACTAAAGTTATATAACTTATTTGTAAGGGACGCGCTCCTACTGCCTGGAACACCGAACTATTCGATGACGTCACTTCCGTCCGATGGCATCACTTCCGAGTAACGAGGACCGGTTTACCGAGTCAATCAGTGGATAGTATGGTCGTCACCGACCAGTCCACGAATTCAGCAAAGATATTGCTCAATTTACCTTTTTTTGTTTATTTTCGTTAATACATATTTATTTAACTGTTACTGTGTTCTTCCTCGTCGTCAGTTATTCAAATACTAACACCATAACACTATTGTTGTTGGCTTTTCTTTCGGAGGGAGATGAACTTGGATATTGAGAGAAAAAAACAAAACAAAAAAAAACAACAAAAAACAAACAATGACACAACGAAGAGAGGTGCGTACGGTATACAGACTGATATTAATGGACTGCTTTATTGTATGTATTGCATACCCACACACAAATTGCACAAGACAGACACTTCCCACACAACTTGGCCATAATAGACGCTTTTGTTGATACACACATGTGAGGACACAGTCACGCACATGGTATATATAGCAATACGTAACATATTGCGTTTTGGGATATATATATATATATATATATATATATATATATATATATATATATAAATAATAGACACACAATGAGGTGCAGAGAACTTTTTTAGAGCAGGTGCTCAAATGAAAAAGAAAAAAATGGTATCTCAATGGGGCACATGCCTATAATACATTTCTCTGAAAAGGTCATTTTTAAAATAGGAATAAAAGGTGCAGGTGTTTGGGCATACCGAACTCCCTCCCCCTCTGCATCTCCCTGTAGACACGCGTTATATCATTTAAACACTACCGTGCTTGAATATATGGTTAAGTGGCAGTTTTAGTCCTTTAGAACTGCTATAAAGCTTCACCGTTCACTCATTTTTCGACCAAATTTCAAACAATGTTTACAGTTTATAGAACACCTTCTCAGCTATATTGTGAATTCTTTTTTTCAATGTTTGTTCAGTAAAACAAACGTTATGATGAATTTTCTGATGTTCAAAATTCTAAAATATGTAAGGAGGTGAACGACGCTTTCTATCACTGGTTTCCATAGTAACATCGGCGCTTCAGCGACTACTGTCGTGAAAAGAGAAGTAACTTGTGAAACAGACAGAATGAAAGCATATAAGGGAGACAGTTGGAGTATTTTATTGAAAGCAGACGAGTGCCGTACATTGTTATTACATATGTGTTTATGGGTGCAAAAAAATCAAACTGAAATTAAACAAAGAACAAGTGAATTTATTGGAAGCCTGGAAAAATCATGGATTATATAAAGATGCAAGCATGAAAAGTAATATGGTTAAGCTTAAACATAGAAAAGTAAAGGGCTAGTTGTTAAAACTAGAAAAGAAAAGAACAAGATATTCTAGTAAAAAATATAATAAATTCATAACTTAAAATATTGCAGCATTAAGAATTTTTAAAAATTAAATTTATAACATTATATAATCAATTCTTAATGCTGCAATAGTTTAAGTTATACATTTATTATGTATTTTACTAGAATATCTTGTCCTTTTCTTTTCCAACTAGTCCTTCATTTTTCCATGTTTACGCTTAACCATGTTACTTTTCGTGCTCGTATTTTTCTATAATAAACAAATATGTAACAGAGACGTTCGAACTCTTCGAGAAATATATGCAGCGGATAGAACTAGCTTCAACAACTGCAAATATCAGTATATCGGGAAAATGAAAAGAAAAACATCTGTTACAGACGCGAGAAGACAATTTAATGGGGTTAGTAGAACATAACGACAAAATAAAATTGACAGATACATTTTTTTTTTCAATATGATGCAACGATATCAAAGTCCGTGTGATAGACTCAATTAACCAAGATTTTTCCTTACACGGACCATTTCATGACATGATACGGAAAGAAGCGTCTCAGAAACTCGTGCCCTGGGGGCAGGGTTAGGGTTAGGGTTAGGGTTGGGGTTAGGTTGGGGTTATAGGATTATAATATTTCTAGCAAATATACGAGGGTCGTTCCAAAACTAAAGCCGTCCACATTTTTAACTCAAAATGCTGAAGAGCTACGAAGATATAAATGTACGTCTGGGGGAGGGGGAGGAAGAAAACCAATACCCCACGTCCTTTTAACTACATAACATCATTTTCAAACAACTTTTGGACTAAGATTATGGACTTCCGTATAATTCATATTTACAAAACTTCCGTTTGTTGCAATTTTGCGAAGAGTAGAATCTCTCGCTTTTGGGGGCTAATTAAGCTATTTTTTTGTACAAAAAAGATGATTTTTTTAAAAATTATTTTTAAAAAATTTAAATCAATATCTTAGGACTTTAATTTACTAATTATCTTTGAAATAGATCCAGAAAACTGATATTTATCTTTTGAAGGATTTTTTTTTTACAATTAATTTATTTAATTTCGAAATTAAGCTGAATTGGTTAGCTCGCCGCGAAAACATTTTTCATAAATTTTTTTTCACGTGCACAAATATTTTTTTTCCTTTTGGGAAATTAACTTTAGTCTTTAATTTTTCAAATACAATCACAAAGTAGTCGGAAACCTACCAAAAATTATGGAACCATTAAAACGAGCGACCTTTGTGCTCTATTATTTATTTTTCGACATAGTCACCACCAATCTCAACGCAGTTTTGCTAGCGATGAACGATGACAGGAAACTGTTCTTTGTGCTACGTTTATATAATTACGTAGCATGGGCATCCAGAGCATGCTTTATCAAACGAAGTTGAAGAGCTACGAAGACGGAAGTGGTACGATTAAAATGGGCGACCTTTTTGTCCTCCAGAATGTTATTTTCTACATATTCACTACCATTCTCAATGCACTGTCGCCAGGAATTCAATTACGAATATCTGTTTCTGACACACGTCTATGACATGGGTGCTCGTGACTTGATGGTGAGAGCTACCAACTATCGAATAGATGGCTTAAAATTCGATCTGTGGCTATGAATGGATATAGTCTAGCCGCATTACAGAGTTGTGATACAGCGAAACAATCTGTCTATGGATAACTATATAAACTCCCCTTTTCGGATTAAGCACTGTCGTTGAATAAGAGCTGTTACTACTTAGAACAATGCGAAGCTTTTTGTAAACAAATAAATTGAGCACTGTCAAGTGGCAGTTAATATTATATATATACACACACACACACACACACACACACATATATATATATATATATATATATATATGTATATATATATAAACATTATAGAGATATTTAAGACCAACACTTTTTCTTGCTAACTATAGACTAGATCGTTGAAGGTTCGATCCCTGGTTTGTGATAGGTGCTTTAGAGATCTGTGATACTGCGAAACAATCCATCTGCAGAACTCCCCCATATATATATATATATATATATATATATATATATATATATATATATATATATATATAAAGTGTAAAGTTACATAGGAACTTTATAACATTATCAAGCCAATAAAGGTCACACATAAAAAATAAGGGAGAAATCTCTTTAAGCCGTGGCATTTTGGAGCTGAATGCTTCTCGCCAGAAGAGGAGAAATATATTTTTCGCAAGAAAGTTAGGAGAAGAAGAGGAGAAATATATTTATAGGCTGTCGTTATGAGAAAATCGAGGAGATGAAAGAGTGTGAGGAGAGTCATTAACGCAAGAGGGCTTATACGAGGTTTTATAGAAGTTGTTGGAACGGTACAAGTGCATTGCAGCCGGAGGAGATTACTTTAAAGGGGACTAGAGTCCCATGTGTGTATCTATATATATCTATATCTCTGTGTGTGTGACTGTGTACATTTCCCTACGCAATAACTCTGTCAATTTTTAGTCTACAAACTCCAAATTTGATATACAGGGTACTGAGATTTGGGAAAATCGATGTGATCGGGTTTTAGCCAGAAATTTGGCGATTAAGGGGTCAAAGTTCAACAATTTGACCTTTGAGAACTCTACCAAACTCCTCCGACAATTTTTGGTCTACACACTTGAAATTTTAGATATAGGTTCGTTGGACATGGATCTAACTTAATAATTTGAGTTGATCCCAAAACTATAAATTTGAAGGGGTCATAATAGGGGTAAGAGTTTTAAAAAATTGACCGCTTTTTTTTTTACTCAACATACACCTCCAAATACCCGGGCAACGCCGAAAAGTGCCCAACGAATAATCTGGAAACTTATTGCAGACACATCGTATATCACTATTTAACTTCATAATACATTTTCGTTGTTTTTTGCCACTTGTTTAAAACAACATTTGCATTATTTTACCATATTTGTTTCGTGATTAGCAATATCTTCAACTCTAATAATGCGTTAATGTTCTGATTCTTACTCGGGTTCGAACCTGCTTACTACTATGTTTTTACGCTCACAATTTCCCTTTTTTATGCGTAACCAACACCCTTTTTCGCCTTCGTGTCTCGGGTCCGAGCCTGCCTGCGTGCCTGCCTGTCTGCCTGTCTGCCTGCCTACTACAATTTTCATTTTTTATTTTTTGCTCAACACACACCTCCAAATACCCGGGAAACGCCGGGCACCAAGGCTAGTTAATAATATAGACAAAGGTAACAAATTCAGATTATCCATCCATACAAAAAAGTTTCATTTGACCAATAGACTTTGAATACCGAAAAGACGATACAAAAACAACTTGTTTGACCATGGTTTTTCCTAATTAATAAAATTTGCCTATGCTCAAAATGTAACTAGCATTGGAATTTAGCAAACTAGCAGAAAGGCCAGACTTTGCACGGAATCAAATGATGATCAACGAATGTTTCACACTCCCATATATTTATTGTCATTAAAATCGATGAAATCACCCATTTTTTCAATCAAATCGATTGATTGTTTACTCTAGTTGGGGACTCATCACAATGCACGAGGAGGTAACTTCACATGCCTCCCCGCAGTGACTTATTCCACAATATATTGTAGTCTACATTGCACTGTAGAGAACCTACTGTTGGTTTTATGAAATTATTTTTCTATATGATAGCTTGAATTTAAGTTAAGAATGCAATAGTCAAGTATTATGGTTCAATTGTGCTCTAAACAGAAACATTAATTTCCAACGCGCCCCTGTCATATCAAAGAACCTACTGTTAATTTATACGACTGGCCTTACTGTTTGTGCGGTAATAATTGCTTTAATTTAAGTTTAGAACGAAAAATCAAGTATCATAGTGCAACTGTGCTTTAAACAGAAGCATTCATTTCGAACGCACTCATGTCATATCAAAGAATATACTGTTCATTTTATATGTCGGGCCTTCCGACTTGTGTGGTCATAAAACTTTGCAAATGCCCTGGCGATGCTGGGCTACGTAAGGTGTTAACTTTGGGTAAAATCACCAGCTCCTTCTTTCATTTGATTTTTTTTCGATTATCGATTATCGATACTTATCAAAGACATTGCGGTACAAAGCCAATCTAAGAACACTGCCAAGCACATAATGTACATGCACGTGAAATTTAATAAAAATCAGTGCAGCCGTTTCGAGTCCATAGGAAACGAACTCACACAGGCGTACACACATACATACACACAGGCATACACACAGACAAAGTTCCTTTTATATAATAGTACAGATAGAAACCGAGATAACACTTTGACAAAAATTACTAAAATATCAAAACAAAATTATTTCTTTGGGTTTCTTTAAAGACGCCTCCATCCAGCGTGACCGCAGCCGAGATTGAACTCATTACACGAGTTTGTAGTGTAATTCAAATCTTGTCCGTAGCTGAATACCTGATGCTTCGCCAGGGCTATCAAGGGGATTTATTTATCGTCACGCCATCACTAGACGGATTGCCTACCACGGCTTCTCAAGTCCCAACTACTCTTGAGAGAACTACACTGCACCAGTTTCTCAACCTGGCATTTTACCTCGCGGTACATACAGGGCCTCGCCTTCTCAAATGGTCACCCATCTGGTACGGGTCAGGCTCAATGTTTCTTAACTTTGGTGATTTGGCGAGAACTGTCAACATGATTGTTGTTTTACGCTCTTTTTCACTCAAACAAAGCATATTGCCACCTGAAACGTACTATTTGAGATCATGTCTAATAGGGGGCTTAGGGTTAGTTGAGCAGCGAGATGCCTGTTCATACTACATTTAAACTTCTGTTTTTTTTTTTAATACAGTCACGGAAGCAGGAAACAGGGAAGGAATCCCAAAGTCTAACAGTCTGAGGGGAGAAATTATTAGAGTAGAAGAGGCCTCAACAGTGAAGGAGTGAGATTTTGCTTCTTGTCGGATATCTAGGGGGTTTGTACGTCGATGGGGGCACAAGTGTTATGAGTTCATCAGAGCACATTCAATTAAAGTTGTTTGTCGAACAGACACATGGATGCCACTTTGTGGCGATGGGACAGAGATTGATGCTTGGCCGACAGTGCCGAAGGTATTAGATTTGAGACGTTTCTTGGATCCTGTGTAAGAGGGAGAACTAGTAGTAGATGCACTAGTCCAGATGTGACAACAAAATTCCATGCATGGACGAATGGTGGTTTTGTAAAGGTACAGGATACTCTCTGGTGTGAATAATTTTCTAGCACGGTAGAAGGAGGCCACCTTCTTTGCCTTTGCAATGTCTTCAAGATGCTCTCTGTTGTGCGTTGCATGTAGTTTTGTACTAGAGGGTGGAACGATAAAGTTGTCACCCTAAAGAAAACAGCACTACAGTTTTACTTTAAAACTTTTATTAAAAAAAAAAAAAAAGAAATCAATTCAGGTAACTTGCATATGTAGTAGAGCTAACATCTTTTCAACCTCAATCACCGCCTCGATACGGGTCCGGAACTAGGAGCACGTCTTTTTCACAAGTGTTGGTTTTGGTGTTGTGGGAGGTCAGGTTGGTGATGTTCTCGGCGTATGACCAAAGAAATAATCCAGCCGGTTCAGGTTGAGGGGGAGGGGAGGAGGAGGGGGGTCAGTGGGAGAAGAGTCCAAAATCATAGCACTCCCTTTGAAGCCAAGCCTGGGTCTCTTTGGACTTGTGGGTAGCGCCGAGTCCTGCTGCCACAGTCAGGGTCTACCAGCGGCCATCCGATTGCACCAGGGGATCACCAGAAAATCCATGTACACTTTGATGTTGACTCTCAAGCCGACTTCGAGATGTGAAACCACACCAAAGACCGTGGTTGAAAACTTTGTTTTCATTACCCTGGGCATGCCCCTGTTCGTAACAATCGAGCGACGCATTTTGAGGGTGCTAGCAATGGTCCTGTTGTCATAACTTGGATTGGCAGAGAGCACGAGTTTTACAGCGGCATCTATATAAAGTGTAAAGTTACATAGGAACTTTATAATATTATCAAGCCAATAAAGGTCACACATAAAAAATAAGGGAGAAATCTCTTTAAGCCATGGCATTTTGGAGCTGAATGCTTCTCGCCAGAAGAGGAGAAATATATTTTTCGCAAGAAAGTTAGGAGAAGAAGAGGAGAAATATATTTATTGCAAGTAAGTTACACAGAGGGTTCCGCGTTTCATTTCTATAGACAAAATGTCAGGCTACGATGGTATAACGCGGAGATACCCGTGTTACTAAGCTGTTTTCATATGGTTAGTTCTAATCGTGTGTGTGCTGTGCGGTTGTCAGTCGAGATTCTGTTTCCCTGTTCATGTGTCCTTTCTTAGCCATATCTAGACGCTTTCATGATTCTCTTCTGATGAATATTGCATGTAGTGCTTCATCTTCACATTTTTATTTTTCTCGTCTTTTCGTTCTGGTTTCATCGTTTCCTGAATTGTTGTTCTTGGTGATGGTGCCTCTCATTGCGGAGACCAATCTTTTTGTGCTTTGACTCATGTACTTTTCCAACTCTTTTTTGTACATTCTATTCAATCTTCAACGTCTATCAGTTCTCTTCCCCTTTCGTTCCTTTTCATATAGAATCGGCCAATATCGTCTTTCGGGTGTAATGCATTGATAAACGCGCAAATTGAACGGACGTATCTTATTTTAGACGCGGTCTAAACATCCATATAAATAGCTTTGTTTGTTGGTCCATCCATACAGCACGGCCGTAGCCGAGATTAAACTCTCTACACGAATTTGTAGTCTAATTCAAATCTTATCGGTAGCTGAATACCTGATGCTTCGCCAGAGCTATCAAGGGGATTTTTTTATCGTGACGCCATCACGCTTGTTGAACATTGTGTCATTTTCAGGTATGATAGAAAGCTCCTATCGCTCTTTGGATTTATAAACAACTAGCCAACTAGTAGATGGGCTGCAAGAACCCCCCCCCAAAAAAAACCCAAAAAACAAAACCAAAAAAAAAACAAAAAAAAAAACTGTTTTCATATAAAGGAGATGGAATCATGTCGTCTTTTCTAGGGAGACAATTTTATCGTTCCTTTCTGTATATAAAATTTTAAATTCTTCATTTTTAGTGTATTTATTTATCTCTTTCATAAACTTGTGCCCTAGTGAACGTGACCTTGTCACCCCGTAGAACAGATTGCGGAGGCCTCTATATTTAAGAATTCAATTACCATTATCTGTTGTTGATGTCTGTGATTCTCTCTACGCGCCGGACTCACGTTCTTCTGTCAGCCAAACAATGTCACACATTGCCATTTATCTGGAATGATACGAGGCGGTGGCGTGTGTACGCAGGACTTACACAAAGAT
The DNA here is from genome assembly GCF_053919585.1 of Euprymna scolopes. Classification (NCBI taxonomy): domain Eukaryota; kingdom Metazoa; phylum Mollusca; class Cephalopoda; order Sepiida; family Sepiolidae; genus Euprymna; species Euprymna scolopes. The sequence continues at coordinate 24,697,785 of NC_136507.1, read as the reverse complement.
ATGCGGGTCATCGCGTCATCGGCGATGGTGATGGCTAGGTGAGAGTACTTTCTTGGCTTCTAAAATTGTGTCTTTGTCCCAGATGACACGAAATAAGTTCTCCCCGCAATGAGAATCTAAACAATGCGCGTTGACAGCCAACTCGGTCATCGATGTCTGACATCTGGCAAACCGGAACCTATCAAATCCGCGGTTAAATTCTTCTTATATAAATAAAATTTTGTGACTTGCATTTCTGTGTGTGTACGTGGGTTTCTCTGCTCCCCGTGACTTATACATTATTTACTATTAAGCAATCATCTATTAGAATAAAAATTACAAGAGCGTAAATTAGTAGAACGAAATGTTGTTTAAAATTGTAGTAACTGAATCGGAACCCGATTCGGAAGAACGCTAAAAAGCAAATAGTTCAAATAGCTAGCCTCTTTCTTCCTCCACCTTGTTGGGGTTCACTCTCCTTTTTACTTCCTAAAGTAAGTTAGTTTTCACAGGAATGTTTACAGTCAAAATATTTACAGCTAATGATAATCGTCTGTCAAATTAACAAAACCTATAAGAATAGTCACCTTTTTTACTTGGCGGCCCACAACTTACCAAGAGCCAGCGGTTACTCAGGGATAAGAGATAAGTGTTAGGTAAATGGTGAGATAAGATCATACACAGTGGAATTTAGATAGTGTTGGATTATCTAAACGGACGACTCAATAGGAATTTATTCACATTAGACTTGAAGACGACCATGCTATAGTGAACCAGGAATCAGACAAACAGTACTGAGTTCTACAGCTCTAGGAAAAAAATCTCTTCTCGTGGAATTTACGTTTAGTGTTGGATACAGATAGGGAGTGAGGAAATTTGTTGGCAGTTATTTTAGCATATTATATTAGAGCATTTGTTGTGAACGTTTTACAGAGAGGAACTATAGATTAGAGCTCAGTCGAGCACCTACCATTAACAGAACAGTATTGACAGAACAGAGAAAGACTCACATATTGACAGAACAGAGAAAGACTCACACAGTTTCTTCTTTTAGAAAGAGGGAGTAAAGAACCACAAAATCAGTTTCTCCAGATTTCCCATGGCGTCCGCACTGAGAGACCCAACCCTCGCGCTTTTTTTTCGCGGGAGAGTAGGAGCGAGGCGAAAAGAAACCTTAATTATTCACATGCAGCACTTGTTGATCTTGCGCACACAATATTACACACTAGAGAAAGTCAAGCGAAGAGAAACGAATTGCTACTACACCGCTACGCACACACTAAGAAGAACAAGGTAAACCAACACACACACAGTGCCACGTGTCCATTACTTACATTCGTACATTATGTATATCATGAGTATATTGACATACATATCTCTAAACCTTGTAACTACTTACTAAAATTTCTTCACAAAACACGAATTTGCATAAATGTACATGAACTGACTAAAATAGCTTTTATATTATAATAAAATTATAAATACAAAAATGTTTTGTTATTGATAGGCCCCGCGACTGAGATATGTATCGTTTGCAATAGCTGAGCGGTTTTACTTCCGTTCGAGTAATAATCTGTTAAGTTGCCGTACTGAACAAGTGTCGTAGTGGCAATTGGTTTCCTGTAGAGATTCGCGAAGAAAGTAATAAAACTCCCAATCGGATGTTGACTCGTCGGCTGTCAAAAACAGTGTGTAAACGCGTCACTACGCATAGGCGCCACGACCCCATACGGTCTAAAAGAGAAAAATAATAACAATTAATTAGCCAATAGAACGGGGCGCACTAAAATTAAGATTTAACAACCAACGTGTCTGTGGGAGCCGGCAAGAAGAAATATAAACCCAGGAGTTTTGTAAATAAGTAGGGGGGGAGTAAACAAGACTCCAAAGAAATAGGACACATGTGCAGTCAAGCGAGAAGTTACCTCGCTTTCACTGTAAAAGCTAAAAATACCACTCGCTGTGACCGCTATTCGACCAACAAAATGAAACAAGGAATAAATACTGTTTATGAACATTTTCGTTTTTCTTCTGTTTCTTCCAACATCTTACGTCACATGACGTGACGGCATGTAAATATGAACTTTTTCGAACACGCACATTCAATCTAGTCTTTTATTGTTAATAAAAGTTATTCAAAATCTTAAATGTTCAGAGTTTGTCTTGCATTAAATGGAGTTTGTATTTCATGCTTTTTATGTTTTATTACACGATACAAGCAATAGTTCCTCTCTCTGGGTAGTTCCACCAGTCGATGCTTAAGCCAATCAAAATCTTGCAACGAGAAAAGACTCATCAGATGTAAAATTTAATTTTTCTGAAATTTTCAATTACGGTTATCCGTTGTTGATGTGTGTGGTGTTCCGTGCACGCCATACTTTCTTCTGGGGGTTGAATGTTCAATCCTTATTACGGACGAACCAATGACACAACTGCAAATTACTTAGGACTTCTACCCGGTTATGGCTGATAAACTAAGAGCATACGGCCTGAAGTGTTCCGTTCGGAATTCCGTGGAAAGTTTCTCACGTTGAGAGCTCGATTTTCAGTAGAACAAAGAGCCTGTATTTGTAGAAAGAGTTTTTGTATGTGGCATTCAGTTGCATGTGAGAAGAACAATTACTCTAAGAAAGACGAATTGAGAAAGACAAGGAGTTACATTTTTGATAGGCGAGAGAACGCTGTAAATGAGTTTTGTCAAAGTTGATTGTGTTACAAAACAGCCGCATGTTCTTGTAAGTGATTAAATATGAGATAGGATAGCCGAGGATTCGAACCTGGGAAGGTAGATTTGGAATTGAGAATTCCGATCATAAGTTAAAATAAATAATACAGAGATGTTATTGAAAAGGAATGCGTTGTAAGTAATGTTATTGAAAAAAGAATGTGATGATGCAATTGTGTTAATGAAATGAAATGAAATTAAAAATGAGTTTATCTAGATCCAAACAATAGAAAATGTTAAACATATTTGTAAAGTGGGTTCGGAAAATTAGGTTAGAAAAATCGGTCTTTGTAAACATGTGAGGAGCGATGCAGGCTTGGACACGTGAGGCATGTCGGTATGCATGATCGGTATGCACGTTGTTTGGTCATGCAATGACGTTATGAGTTCTCAATATAGTTAGAGCTTTAGAGTAAGTCAGTGGGTCAAAGAGTGCCGAGTTAGAGGCCGGGACAGGGTCGGACAGACAGAGCTGACATCCGCCTTGGAAGCGAAGGTTAGAAGAAGAAAATCATGTAGAGACTTTGAATTCTTTGATGCGAAACCATTGACCGGTCGAATGGAATAAACGAACATCACCATATTTTTGTAACTGTCCTCTTCATGTTATGTCATTCAACAAGAAAGGTATTTTGAATTTGTATTATAAGACTTGTGTTCCACTCATCTGTATTATAAGAACTTGTGTATAAACTCATCTAAGAATGTGTCTCTATCATCTTAATAATGTGCTTCCTTCTCAGTATCAAAAAATAATGAATGTTCATTCATTATGATAAAAGACCGAAATCTTCATCTAAAAAAATATGTGTTAAAGAAAGATAATGTTTATAGAAACACTCCCCATTGTCAGAACTGTATAAATGCTAATCTCTCAATGTCTCTATCAATCTCTCTCTATATATATCTAATCTCCCTCTAATCCAAAGTGCAATACATGTCTCTATTAAAATGTCCCTGTCTGTATAAAAAATGTACCCTCCTTTATATATACCCTGCCACTATCTCTCACACTAATATGAACACTCTAATACGAACAGTCAACTGCAAATATATAACATCAGTCCTCTTCTAATATAATAATACAAAAATTGTGGTGTTTTGGCAGAGGAGTTTCTTTACATGATAACACGAACTAAATAAAAATCTATAAAAATATTTAAATTACGATATTAAATCCACCAGAATGCATTTCCGTTACTTAAAGTTTCATGGTTTCCATTCAGCCATGAAAGACAATAGATACCTCTGTATGGGTAGCTGTGCATATAATTTTAATCAATGGGTGAGCAATCACAACCACACCTTTCCTGCATTGACACTGCTTGAGTTAAGTGATAAAGAGCAGTCCAATATTACTGGAAACAATATCGAGATAAGTGGAGAGCACATACAGCACCTGGTCACCCATTTAGTACTAACCAGGTTCAGTATCGTTTAACTTCGGTGCTCTAATGGGAACTGGTATGCCAACATGATTAAACCTTTTCGGTAGAAAAAAAAATGAAAGAAAAAATTTGAAAAAAATGAAAGAAAAAAATTAAAAAAACGAAAAAAAAAAAATGAGAAAACTGAAAGAAAAGAAAGGAAAGAAAAGAATGAAAAAAGATGAAAGAAAAAAATGAAACAAAATGAAAAAAATGAAAGAAAGAAATTGAAAAAAATTCGAAAGAAAACAAAAGAAAATCGGAGAAAAAACAAAAACAAAAAATCATCAGTTTTTCATATTAAGTATGAGTATTTATGACAAAAAGTTGAGTCTCGTGACTTGATGTACACTTTAATCGATGTCATAATTCAGGCATCTTTTCATCGCCGTAGTTTCGATCAGACTTTAAATTGCGACGTTTAATTGCCTCGTCCTTTTTGCCGTCACCACAACCACCACTGCCTGCCAACTCCCGTTCAGTTTGTATACTCATCAATCAATTTCCTTCTCGCCACACTCTCCGATTGATTTAAGCTTCTGTCTCCATATTTGTTCACGGGTCAGCAGCCATTGTAAATAGTTTCGGCGACCTCGCAATAGTTTATGTTGGGCTATCTCTTGTCTTGTCAAAACGCTGGGAGGCGTGCAAACCTATCAAGGAGAAATCGCTCTGTTGAAGGGTGTGGATAGAAAGCATAGTCCTTGACTATCTCTTTGACTGTCGCTTGATAATATGTAGACACGACTGACCTTTTCCGGTTCGGAGATTTATATGCATACTATCTGACGTACACACCTTCGCCCGGAAACGGTAACATGTGTTAGGTTACGTGTAAAGATGTTGTAAAGAAGATAGATTCCATTTACCGGGCTAGAAAACTTTTTTACATCTGCCAGTATCTTATCTGAATGAATAAATATGAAACATTTTTTCATTGATCACTCCATTAGAACAGGTTACTGTTACACACACACACACACACACACACACACACACACACACACACACACACACACACACACACACACACACACACACACAGTGCCGGCACTAAGAAAGTCGGCACTTGTAATTTATTCAAAAAAATATAAATTTAATGTGAATTTAATGACTTTTAGTTGAAATATTCTAGTGTTCACATCAATTAAAAAAAAAATAACTTCAAACTTAGGAGGCAAAAAGAAAGTCCGCAGCAACAAATTCGCTTAAAACCAGCTTAAATTATCGCCCCTAAATCAGTTTAAAATATCCACCAACAGGCAACAAAGCATCTCTAATCTTAATTGTTGTTATTTAGCCCAAATGGCACGACTTTCTCTTAGTGATCGCCAGGAGCTCGTTAATCCTCACTTGTCTGGTTTATCCAATACAGAAATCGGCCGCAGATTGAAATGTGATGAGAAAACGGTACGAAAGACCGTGCAAATGCACCAAAACACCAGCAGTGTTCGTGATGCCCTAAATCTGGTCGTACTAGAGTTACTTCTAACGGGGGAGAAAATGCTATCCAGATCCACAGCCTAAGAAACAGATTTGAAACGGTTCCCTAAATCCAACAACAGTGCAATCTTGTTAAAAAGTGCTCTCTTTCTACTCTCAAGAACAGGTTAAACGAATTTAATTTGCGAAGATATGTTCCTATTTACAATGCCTCCCCACAGGACAGAGTTAGACACCAAGGTCGTTTTTTAATGTGGAGAAAAGGAACAAAAATAAAAATTGTCTCAGTCGTGAAGGATTTCTCTTCCACTGACAGAGAACAAGAAATTGAAGTGCAGCATCTGAAGAACAGATACTATACTTTGATCTTTACCTGAATGTTGCAAGGCGCAAGCCAATGATTTCTGTAAAGAACAGAAAGCGCCGTCTGGACTTTCTCAGATGTAATGAAGATCATGCATCTTTATATTGGTCCAAAGTGCTTTTTAGAGACGAAAGAGAGTTCAATAGGCTAGGCAGTGATGGTAGGCAGTACGTCCGTCGGAGCAAAGACGAAGAATTTAATCCTAGGTGCTCAGTTTTAACACTGCAAGGTGGTGGAGGTTCAGTTTTTGTGTAGGGCATTATTAGTACCAATGGTCCAGAGTCTATAGTTCGCTTGCAAGGTGGAATTAATTCGAAAAAGTACATTAATATGTTGACTGAACATTTTCTACCTTACTTTGATCGGAATTTGGATCATAATTCGATCTTCATGCAGGGTAATGCTCTAATTCACACAGGTGGTAATGTCAATAGGTTCCTGGCCTGCACAATCTCCAGACCTCAATCCTATCGGAAATGTATGGCATTACATCAAGCACCAGCTACGCAATGATAAAATTTCAAATTTGGAAGAACTTTGAACAAAAATTAAAGAAAAGTGGGATGCCCTTTCTCCGGAGTATTGCTGCAGTCTAATTCAAGGAATTCCCAACATATTGCAGGCTGTCAAATTGCAGAAGGCCTATGCTACTAAATATAAACTAGATAATTGTGTTCCTGTTGTAGTTGTGTTGCATTAATGTCCTCAAGTTACATTTAAATAACAATTTTCTATTGTGCGGACTTTCTTTTTGCTTCCTAAATTTGAAGTTATTTTTTTTTAAATTGACGTGAACAGTAGAATATTTCAATTAAAAGTCAAATATGAACAGGTAAAATTATAGAAAAATAAAAAGCCAATCAAATGAAATATAGTTTGTTAAAACAGTTACATTAAATTTAGCTTAAATTTGCAGTTTTTGAAAAAATTATAAGTGGGGACTTTCTTTTTGCCGCCTGTATATATATATATATATATATATATATATATATATATATATATATATATATATATATATGCATAACTACTTCATTTAATCACATAAATTATTACACGAAAGTATAAATTTATGCGTAAACTTAAAACAGTATTTACTTCAACAGTGCTCAATCCGTATATATATATATATATATATATATATATATATATATATATATATATATATATATATATATATATATATATATATATATATATATATATATATATATATATATAGCACAATCACGTTGACACACCGGTTCTCGCCAGATCACCGAAGTTAAGCAACCTTGAGATTGGCCAGTACCAGATGGGTGACGATTTGTGAAGGCTAGGCGCTAGATGTACCGCGCCGATTCGTAGAAATTTCCAGGTTGGTATCTGGTGGCGCATTAATTCACTGGGAGAGATGCACCCCCAGTCTTCGTTACGACATGCATGTAGGAGACGGAAACTCTGATGTAAGAACCTGCGGTCTACTGTATACTCTGCCCCATGGCAGTCGTCTGCACCGACCAATGTTTAGCAGTAGTACCAAAAAGTGTGGGTGGTTCTACACAAAGCCTTAACCACTATAAACAAATAATATGTGTGGATTTCCAAGTTAGTTGTTGTGAGGCGGAAGCTCATACGTCGAAATCGATAGGAGAGTCCATCATATATATATATATATATATATATATATATATATATATATACACAGTTGAAGGTAGGCTCATTTCTTTTCTTCTCCGTTGGCATCTGAGCTCTTGGTTGTTTCTCTCCCCATGCTTCAGTTTGAACCTTATGGTGAGGCACCATAGGCCACGGTCTTGGACAAGTTCTTCCCAGTTTTGCTTGTTAATGCCCAGCAATTTGAGCTCACGCTTACATATGTCCTTGTAGCGCAACTGGAGTCTGTCTATTTTTCTGTTGCCTGAGGTTAGTTCGCCGAAGAGTATGTCTTTTGATAATTCTGGTGAGGTGCTCCGGCCAACGGAGCCAGCACTGTTTCAGGAGTGTGTAAGAAGGAAAAAAAAAAGATGTCAATTGGTGTCTAATAACTACGAAATAAATTTAATGCAAATCTGAAATATTTGAAATCTGAAGTATTTGAATTTCCAAATGAGGAGTAATGTTCTTATTATAACCTCTAAATGTTCAACAAAAAAACAAAAACAAAACAAAACAAAAAAAAAAAAACAACTGAAATTTTGGGACTATTTATCAATTGATTTCAAACACCTATTGTTAAATTTTCACCATAATCGGATATATCTGAATGTTTGCGAAGCGATTTCATTCTCACCTGGCTTATTTGAATAAAACTAAATTAAACTAATATAGTCCATATTATCCATCCTTACGCCCATCAGTTGGGTTCCAAAATTCATACTAATCTGAAAATTAGTTTAGGAGTGAATCCTGCACGTAAAAATATATAAACATACGCGCATACCTTTATATAGTGACGCAGAAGCGAGAAACACACACATGCATATACGAGAAATAGTCTCACGTTTTGCCTCTGATGTTCTTGTACGTATTAAGAAGTATTTGGTAGTTTGAATCGAGATGGAGATTTGCCCAAGGAGATGAATCTTTTGCACTAAGGCTAGAGGTAAAGAACTCGATATTCCTAACATTGCTTTGGGGTATTTTCAGGGCAACATCACGAAAATTATATTTCATAAATCCTAAATTAAAACGTTTGATTTTTATGTATTTCTATATATGATATATATTTTGCATAATGTATTTAAAAAAGGCTAATTAAATCGAAACTGACGTCTATCAGTTTGGAAGAGAGAAATCTTAAAGAAACCTCACCTGCTTTCTTTATCTTGATGAAAAATCAACTATTTTAAAATCCCATTTAAAGATAAATTGTTGAATGAAAGAGATGAAATAGGTATTAATAGTAGGCACTTCGAACAATTTACTCTGGATGAATATAATAATAACCTAATGACTTCATTATAATACTAGAAAGTCTTTTTGTTTAATTAAAGAAAAAAAAAAAAACTCCGACTTAGTATACATCTAATATAAATTCATTAATAGCGTTAATTGAATTATGTAAAATACATTATAGTGGGCAATTAAGCTACGAGGGGAGTGCAATAAGTAATACCCCTAACCCACTTCCATTTGTCTGATCTAGCTGAAATTTTGCATGTGCAATGATTTATATCTCTATGAGTTATGTGGCAAATTACAGCTCTGAACTAATTGTGGTTTCTGTTTTGCAGGTGTTTGAACTGAGTCAGGTGTGAAATGGAGCCTGCTGAATGTCAAGCAGTAATCCGGTTTTTGTATTTGAAAGGACGCAAACCACAGGAGACTTAATAAAATGAAAGAAACTTATGGTGATAATGCCCCATCATATGACCTCGTAAAACGCTGGCATCGTGAATTCAAACATGGCCGGAAGTCTGTGGAAACAGCTCTCAGACCTGGTCGCACCCCCTTTCTACCATTGATGAGGCATCTCTCCGTCAAATTGAGGCTGCCATTTTGGAAGATCGGTGCATTACTATTCGCCAAATAGCCCAAGATGTCAAGGGTCTGTGGAAACTATCATTCATGACCATTTGCATAAGATGTCTGCCAGATGGATTCCCAGGTTGCTCACACCATTCAAGAAGCGAGAATGCGTCGAGTGCTCGAGGATGAATTTGGAGATGTGCCAAGAAGATGAGTCAAAGTTTTTCAAAAGACTGATTACGCAGGATGAAACGTGGGTCCATCACTATGATCCAGAGACCAAAGCCCAGTCAATGCAGTGGAAGCACTTAGAATCATCACCTCCAAAGAAGGCAAGGGTGCAGTCCTCCGCTGGCAAGGTCATGCTCATAGTCTTCTGGGGCCAGGACGGGAGTAGTGATGACAGATTTCCTGGCAAAGCGTACCACATTTACAGGAACTTATTATGCTTTACTTTTGAGGAAATTAAGGGAAGCTATCAAAATCAAGAGGCGGAGCAAGATCAGCAAATATACCTTCCTCCTGCAGGACAACGCTCCGGTCCACAACTCGCATGTCGTCAGATCAGAAGCACGGGCGTGTGGTTATGAAATCATTCACCCATCCTCCCTACTCTCCTGACCTTGCACCCTCTGACTTTCACATCTTCCCAGCCATGAAGTTGTTTTTGAAAGGAAAGTGTTTCCCAGATGACGCAGCCTTGATTTTGAAGTCACGTCGTGGTTGGAGGACCAACCTGGGGTGTTCTACAAAAAACGGTCTCCAGAGCTGCATGAAACGATGGGAGAAATGCATAAATCTGGGTGGTTCCTATGTAGAGAAAGACTAATAACTGTGCCAAGTTTCGTTGCTCTACTGCTATGGGAAGTGGGTCAGGGGCATTACTTATTGCACGACCCTCGTAAGAAACCTAATAATTTATTAAAACTAGTTAATTATTCTTCATTATTAGAGCGAGAGTAAAATATCGAAATATTAAATTTCAAGCAAAACCAAAATAGACATATCCAAAAATCACGAAAAGCGATGTTAGAAAATTACTTATTAATAAACCAGTTTTTGGAGACGTAAAAACAGAGAAAATTGAGTTTTTTTTTTTTTAATAAAGAAACCAGAGTTCGACTCGTAACAGGAGAGGTATTTTCCCCCTCATGTTCACCCCTTACAAAGCATATCGTCACATGGACGTAAGGGGCTACTATTTGGGGCCATGTCTAGGAAAGATTAACAAGATATTTGTTTATGTTACATTTAAACTTCTGTATATCAGTACAGCCAGGGAAGTAGGCAGTAGGAAGGGATTTTTTTTTTACATAGGCATCATCACATTATCAAGGCCAAGAGGCCACTCAAGGATACGGGTTAAAGAGTGTACAGTAGAAATTGGACAATATAGTAATCATTAGTAATGAAAATTTGGTAAATTTGATAACTTATATGGAGCGGCTCATCAAGAACTTATTTACGTTAGACTTGAACACAACCATATTGTAGTCAGCTGGAAAGCAGGAAAACGGAAGACAATTCCACAGGCGTGCAGTTCTAAGAAAGTCTAACTGTTCGAGGGAAGAAACTATTAGAATAGAAAGCTTTCTGGCATTTAGAGACGACAACAGTGAAGGAATGAGATCGTATTGCTAAGCGGGCTTGTCGGGGATATCTATGTCGAGGGGGTACAAGTGAAACAAGTTCATCAGAACACATTCCATTAAAAATATTTGTAAAACAGGCACAGCGATGCAACATTGCGGCGATGAGACAGGGGCTGGAGCTTAGTTGATAAAGTGGGACCGATTAAATTGACAACTCTATTTTGGACTTTATCTAAGAGGGAGAGACTAGTGGTAGATGCACCAGCAACAATACTCCATGCATGGGCGAATGGTTATTTTCTAAAACTTAGGCCTATGTAGGAAAACTCAATTTTCGCTAATTGTCTTCAAAAACTGTTTTCATTACTAATTAATTATGTAGCATATTGTTTTTCGTAATTTTTGGACATGTTCATTATTGCGGCATGATGATAAAGAGGATAATTTTTTTATTAATTGAAATTCAATATATCGAATTTTGAGTGTCGCTCATATAATGAAAAAGAACCTATTAAAATATTAATGACCAAGTAAATAACACATAGCTTTCTTCTTGTATGGTTATAGTTTTATTTACAGACGAATAAAGCCCATATATATGTGTGTGTATATGCACTTGTCATTGGACATGTATGTATATAAATATATATGCGCTTAGGTAGGGGAAAGTGTATACATGTTTTTATATGCGGTTATATATGATCTTTGTTTTGGTAAGATAATATTATATCTGTTTGGTTATATTATAATAATAATTTTATGTGGACATATATATATATATATATATATATATATTTATACTTGTGTTTATATATTTTATTATACATTATTATATTATTATATTATATTGGTGGAGCGCCACACTGCGGATGCTGGTGTTATGAATTCGATCCGTGCTATAACAAATGCTGATGACGGCTGGAAGCTAGAAACAAGCATGTCTATAGGTATACTTTTTATGCAAGTAATAATATTTATTAATAAAAAAGAAAAATGAATAAATAAAAATATGTGCCATAAAATAAACATATATATATATATATATATATATATATATATATATATATATATATATATATGCATACGTATATATACATATATATATATGTATATATATATGCATATATATATGTATACATATGTATACACACACGCACACACACACATATATGTGTGTGTGTGTGTGTGTGTGTGTGTGTGTATATGTGTATATATGTTACAAACAACATATCAATATTTTGGACTGCGTAACTGTACTAATGCGCAAACCAGTGCTCTATAGGCAAAAGGAGCTGTCGCATAAATAAGACCTGTTTAAAGAGCTCTGATTTACAAAAAAAAAAAAAAAAAAACGAAAAAAAAACCTACATTGCGTCATTATTTCTTATTTCTACACTTATTTGCAGGCAAGTTAACTTTTTTTGTCCTAGATTCTGAAATATGGACTATATATCACGTGTCATTCATTCATTTAATTCACTCCGAGTAGTTTTATAATTTTTTTTTTTGGTTTCACCCACTCCCTTCTCCTCCATTTACAATTATGTGTAGATTGTTTTATTTTAATCACTGCCGACGTAATCTCTTGACAAGTGTCAGAAAAAGGTACCTCGAGGTTCTTTTTTCTCATTCTTTTTTATTTTAGTCGAATAATCTTTTGACTATTTTTCATGTATATTTTTTCTCCCCGCATCGATCTTCCATAAAGTCTGATAATGACTCCACTTATCCTTTTTAAAACTTTAATAAAATTTTGTACCACTAAAACCTTTATAATGTATATATATATATATATATATATATATATATATATATATATATATATATATATATATAACATAAATAACTTTTAAAAACGCTAATGTAGAGAGAAAAAATATAACTGCGTTTCGAAGCTGTTAGTATCGCTAAAAACAACACATCTTATATATATATATATATATATATATATATATATATATATATATATATATATATATATATATATATATATATATATATATATATAAGATGTGTTGTTTTTAGCGATATTAACAGCTTCGAAATGCAGTTATTTATTTTTTTTTTCTCTACATTAGCGTTTTTAAAAGTTATTTATGTTATATATATATATATATATATATATATATATATATATATATATATTAATTCCACACTGATGTTAATGTAAGAAAAGAAAAAGTCTTTTTCTTTTCTTACATTTTTATTTCAATTATCCTGAAGATGTCCTCTGAAATAAGGACGAAACGTTGATTTTTTTTTAAATAATTTCATTCGTTTTTTTCTATTTTTCTCAAAACATATATATATATATATATATATATATATATATATATATTTGTGTATGTATACATATTTATTTCATATTTAAACAGTTAGTTTGGAGAAGAGAATCGATATATTTAATGAATACTGATAACATCTTAAATGAACGCATTTAAGTATAGAATTAACCATCATGCCACGGTTAAATATTTGAACGCAACAGTGATGTTATTTCCCGATTCCAACACAATTACCGATTCTGTTCTAAATTTATGATTCTGACACAATTACCGATTTCTATTCGAATTCTTTTAATATTTCTGAATATAGAGTTTTTTTTTTGTATTTGTGTGGGTTCAGATTAAAGAAAGAAAAAGCATGTAATATGTGCATATGTTTTCCGCAAATGTAAAAATAAACTTGTGATAGATTTTAGTTTTACTAGTAAGTAATATAACTAAATAAATAAATAAATACTATTTAACTAATAATACGGGCCATGGTCAACCAAACTTTAAACAAAAACAACCAAATACAAGCAATAAAAAAAAGAATCGTTTTGGGCAGCGGAAAACAGGCACAATTTTTTTTTCCGATACCCCCGCCCGAAACTCAAGTTTTTCGATTCCTGATTTCGATTATTCGCCCCAACATTAACATATTATTATTAATATTAATTTATATATATGTCGTAAGATAGGAACAAATATATATCAATTAAGCTATGTACAGCCTACGTGTTTTATCTTTGTAGATAATCGTCAGTCTAAAAATGCATACAATATGTGTCACGTGTTTTTATAGATACACCTGTGGTATGCAGATTTCTTGTTAATTCCACACTGATGTTAATGCTTCCATTAGCCAATATCAGGGCTTATCAAAGACAAATGTTCGATTGACTTTTACTGACTCTTCTTTTATACTATTTTGTATAAGGGTAATATACTCTCTTTTGTGAATATGTCAACTTAATAGGTGACCTTATTTTAAACCGTACGTACTTTTTCTATTTCTATTTTAAGTGTTGGATTAGTTTAGTCTTTTATGCAATTAGTTTCTCACGTTATCATAAAGTTTATATTGTGGATAGAATTGTTTGCTATTTCACGTCTACAATTTTGAATGCCAAATTTTTCATTCATACGTTAGGTACACAGGTCATCTAAATGTCTACATGTACTTGCCGATCTTACACTCGATTATTGGAACGCGTCAGCTTTCTTTGAGCTTCTAGTAATGGGTCGCCATTACTGAATTGAATGTGTTTTTATGGCCGTAATATATAATGTTGAAATATAAGGAGGGCATATCCACGCAGTATCTCTTATTATGCATGAAATACGTAACAATGTAAATTGGTATGATTGCATCTTAGATTTTATTTTTTGTAAACGGGATATAAGACATAAAAGTTGTAAAACCTGTTTTATTTGGGGAATTTATTTTCTTCGTCCACCGAGGAGTGTTTTTCAGTACACATAAATTAACTCGTGTTTCTGTGTTAAGCGAATACACAATGAACAAACTGTCCAAAGCATGCCAAATTTTATCATCAATGAATAGCGTAGTAACGTCTTATCAGACGAGTGCCACTCCCTCAGATACTTAAAGTCCAGGAGCCCAAAAATGACTTCCATCGCTACGGACAATTTTTTATAGACAAATGCATGAGGGAGTAATTATACACAGATGATGTTGCAAAGTCTTAGCTTTTTACGACAGCTAAGTCTCTCTCTCGGTTCAAAATGTTGAGATCCAGTAACAAGCAAGAGCAAGATAGCCAGCAACAAGTTAAACTACAGACCAGCTTAATGCGGGAACTGGTCTCCCGCTTTATGGTTTTTTAAATCAGAGATTTGCTTCTCCTAGAAAGGTTGCCTTCATCACGGCTTACGGGAGCCCTCTCCACCCAAACACACATACATACACATAAACACACACGGTGCTAGTTGACCATTGACCCTCAAAAAGGGTTCATTCGCCTTTGGAAGGTCTTGTTTTTAATCTTTCAGGGAGACTAGCCACCCTCCTCACAAAACAAGTCTGGTGGGGGAACCAGTTTAGTCGCCGGTGACCCGACCATGAGACAGGTAGTACTGGGTTACATCGTACCAGTAGCAGTAGTAGTAGTAGAGGGGTGAGTGGAGAACGCGCAACCCTTGCCACATAATTACACGCGCAGCTGCCCTTACAGTGGGCGTCCTTTGTCTTTCGAGACTGAACGGAGGCATCGATACAGGCCTTATCTTTTTTGTAATGGAAATCTCCTCAGACAAAACATGAAGCCACTTGTTGTAAGGAGCTAAAAAAATGTTTTTTTAAGGTAAAAAAACTTGCCAACGATAAGTGTTAGAAAGAATAGATTCTGACTGCGAAAACAGCAATTCTTTCCTTTTTGTTAAAAACATCGCTAATGGAATGTGAGGACTAACGGACAAAATAAGGACGCGGCTGTTGAAAGTAAACCTAAGCCCCCCCCCTTTCTACTCTCTTTTGTCGTATTTTAAATCTTATACAAAGTGTACACGAACGCATCCGTTTGCATATTTATGCTATCGCCGGTGAGCGATTAGGAAAACAATAAATTAATGTCTTTATATTGTGTTGTTGTTCCAGGCAACGCCGGAAATAAACTAGTCGATTATCAATATGATTGTCTTTCCTAAGTCTAAATGGAATAATATCTAAAAGAGGCATTTTAGAATTAAATATTTAAAACAATAACTTAGGCATGTTAACTTGATAGAATGGAATTTTATTCTAACAATTATGTTTTCAATTGGAAAACGAATTTGAAATCAAGAAGCCAGTCTGGAATGCGGGAATAATAACAAATAGATTATGTGAAAACTATCAGGTGATGACGTAATGAATTAGAAAGCTAGTTTTAGATATAGACGTGAAGTTTTGTTAGTTAAGAAAGGAGAATAGAGTATCTGCCTTTGGAATGAGGTAAACCAATCGATACTAGTTGTGAGAGCGGGGTATAAGAGTTAGGCACCGGTGAAATTGCAACCGGACACAATAATTGAAGAATAAATGATTTGTCCGGCGTTGTTAAAAAGGAGAGATGATACGATGAAAAAGATATGCTGTTTGTGTATAAAACACCCTACACACACATAGGAGACGTTATATACACCTGAACGTTTTTATTACACATACATGTAAAAACACGCCAACATATTTTATACACAGTTTACATGACCCCTCCAAACCGCCGAGAATACAATGTTTATGCATGCGCGAGTGTTGGATATAGAGACGTGGCGATGCACATTTGAAAACAGACGTGTGCACACACGCACATTCCAGATGGAGTTGATCTACATTTTAGTGTCCCATAAAAATAACCGGAATTGTACGTATCACGAAAACAAAAAAAACTGTTTACATTCCAAGATCAGAAGTTATAAATTGCGCAATGCAAAATAAAAAAGAAAAAATGTAGTATCTTGATGTTTGCAATTTCAGGAATGTCGATTTTGTGACTGTATAAGAGAAAAATAAATAACAAAGACAGCGGCTAGCATGATTGATATCTTGACACTTCTCCGTCATCGAGTCACACACCAACCAACCCCTTCCAACTGACGTCTCTCCCTTTGTCAATGAACCAAAACCTTAATTGTAAATAAAACATACTTTGATAAATTCATATCTTATTATTTTGAAGAATAGCGGCAAAGGAATTATCAGTGTGTATATATGGTTTTAGCAAGCATTAAAGGTGCAGCTGGAAAATTATATACATTCAACAAAGCAACACGGCACTGATCTTTATTCTCTCGATTGTCGTTTTTCCACGTGTGGGCCGCGACTCTCTCGTTGTTGTTGATCTTCTGTTTAACAAGACAAACCTACTCATGCATAAAAACACACTGGAGACGGGTCGATGTTTTCAAAGGTTTTATTAGAGAGAAAGTTATTTATTGGGGAAAGACTACATAACTAATTACTTAATATTTATTTTTCTCAACTGGAGGGCAATAGGCACCGATCGCATACATGCATAGACTGAATATATGAACACGTATACAAGTCATAGCAAACGCTCAAACCTTTTTTACTACTTGAAAATCACCCATACATACATACATACATACATACATGCATACATACATGCATACATACATGCATACATACATACACTCAAACGGAACATATATCCATACACATTGACATAACAGCAAGCAAGCAAACACAGCTTACTATAGCATATACACATGGTAAAACCTACAGAAAAAAGTCTATCACCATATATTTAATACTAGCAAGGTGACACGACGTTGCTCGGAATTGAACGATGATCAGCGAATGTTTCACACTCGCATTTTTTTTAGTGTCATCGAAATTGGTAAAATCGTCGTTTTTTCAATTAAATCTAATTGGAAAGCCAACATGTCTCTCACAGTGACTTAGTCTACAATACATTGTAGTCTACATTGCACTGTAGAGAACCTACTTTTGATTTGATAAAATTATTTTTCCATATAATGATTTGAATTAAAGTTTAAAATGCAATAATCAAGCATTTTACTTGAATTGTGCTCTAAACAGGACCATTCATCTCGAACGCGCCCCGGTCATATCAAAGAACCTACTGTTGATTTTATATACCTGGCCTTACTGTTTGTGCGATGATAATGGCCTGGAAATAGACTTCGTAGCGTCGTAGGAGATGTCCTTTCCTCTTCTCTGCAACCTTTATCTCAAAGAAGAGATGTTGCAAGTTTGTCTCTGCTTTATCGTTATTTTCATTATTTTAAGTGCTCGACTGAGCTTTAATCTATGCCCCCCTGCCAAACTTTCACAAGAAACACCCGTCTAACTGAAAACACTATCAATAATTCCCCCACTCTTTATCTGTGCCTAAACCTAAAAGGAGATTCTATAAACAAAGCTTCTTTCTTAAAACTGCACGCCTGTTCCGTTTTCCTGCTTTCCAGCTGACTACAATCTGATTGTCATCAAGTCCAACGTAAACAAGTTCTTGATGAGCCGTTCCACTTAAGTTAACAAATTTACCGAATTTCCATTATTAACAATTACTATATTGTTCAATTGACTACTGTACATTCTTAACCCTTATCCTCGAATGGTCGTTGGGCCTTGATAAGTGGTGATGCTTATATAAAAAGAATTAAGTTTAAAATAAAATAGTCATTTTAGTTCATTTCGCGTGCACCCCTGTCATATTGCAGAACCTACAGTTCGCGTTATATGTCGAACCTTTTGGCTCGTGTGATGATAAAACTTCTCAGATGCACTTGTGATGTTAGGCTGTGTAAGGTGTTAACTTTGGTCAAAATTGCATGTTCGTTTCGTCGTCAGATTATTTCGATTATCGATTATCGATACTTAAGAAAGAAATTATGATAAAAAACCTATCTAAGAACACTGCAAGGCACATAAAGTATCTTTGTGTAAAATTTCATAAAACTCAACCTTTTTCGAGTCTATAGGAAACCAACTTATTATATAATAATAGAGATAGAGATAGAGATTGCTTACATATTACAGGGAAGACAATTGACAGTAGCACAACCTGCTTCCTTGGCTATTATACCTAGTATATTAAATACTACACGCATTAACCTGGGTAGTATAATTATAAGTTATCTGTTATAGCGATCAAAAGCCAAAGGGGAAATAACTCTCATAAAGGAAGTAAGAGTTATTGTCCTTATATAGAAAAAAAGAAAGATTGGAGAGCTCCAGAAAACAGACAATATGGCAGCTGCACTAACACGCGCATATCGTACTATAAGTATAATTTGTGTTTCGACCGTAATGAATACTATTACAACCTAAACTGAGTTGTTTTACTTTTCATTCAGATATTCCATGACTCTGAAAACCCATTTCTCCGGACACAACATTATCATAAAAATAATACAGACCGGATTTCCTGTTCTTATTAAAAATTATAGATCATCTACTAAATTAGAATTATCTATTAGCTGTATATACCCGGCGTTGCCAGGTCGAAACACATTGCCGAGCGTAGGGTTTAGACACATACTATTTAAGATAAACCGAATATCTTAACTTCCTGTTGGATTTATAGAATCATAAAACATATCCATTTTCATCGATGAAAATCAAACGGGGAAATAACTCTCCTAGCTTAAATAAATAAAGCTTACTTCCGTTTTTAAACGCAACTAATCTCGGCTATTAATAATTAAACATAAATTATGTTAAATAAAATTAAAGTAAAAAATAAATTAGATAAACCATTTTAAATAATATTTCTAAACAGAGCAATCATAACAATTCTATCACAACAAACAATTCATAGCATAGAGCTAATTATTAAAATAGATTTTCTTTAATATAATATGCAAATGAGGTAATTTCTTTGATCTAGTTTTTCTTTTGAATAAATCTATATATTCATAAAAGAGAGAATGTGCGCGCGAGGATACTTCACAACCTATATGCTGAACGAATTCTTGATCTACAGACTTGAAATTTGGTATATAAGGTATTCAGACACGTGGGAAATTTTTTAATCGATTTTTATCTGGTAGAAACGGCTGCTAAGGGTCAAAATTGAAAATTTGGTACTTGGGAAGGGTCATCGGATTTTTATCTATTTGTCAACTGTTTCACGAGGTTTGAAAACAGTTTTTAAAGAACGTAACAAGCTGGTCTAGTGGTTATCGTACTTGGCTTACTATCTTTAGGTTTTTGTTTCGATCTCAGTATTTTCTGTTACTTACAAGAAGCGAACTTTTTAGAATAAACATAATATTCGTATGTACATACTATTTATGATATAGCGAATATCTTAACTTCTTGAAATTATGGAAGAATAAAACTCATCCATTTTCATCTAAGGATATCAAACGGTGAAATAACTATTATAGCTTTAAAGGAAAATAGCTCTCATGGTTTAAATAAATAAAGCTTACTTCTGTTTTTAAACGCAACTTATGTTGATTAATAATAATAATTAAAATTAAATTAAATATGAGTTAAATGTATGTATGTATGTTTGCATGTTTGTCTGCAAAAACTTTCGACAGAGACAATGGATTTTCACAAAATCGGTAACATTTTGAAGCTGAATGTCTCGGACGACAAATATCGAAAGATTGGCCCCAAACATTAATTCCCCCACCCTAAACTTAGCAGTTTTCGACAAGGAGGGGGTCGATTTTTTGCGAGCCAATTTTGCAAGTCATCGTATTGATTGGATTGAATTTGTCTAATTTAAAAATTCCGAACTTCCGGTCGCGTCATGGAGTAGCGGTAAGATGTCAGATTTTCTTTCACTTTCTTTTCCGCCTTTGCGTCACGGGTTCGAGCACTGATATGCCATAAAACAAAAGAACCAAACCATCTATAAACTATAAACATCAAAAGGTGAGAGTTATTTACATATTCAGGAATAAATGGATACAAACCATATAAAATATAAATCTCACCTGTCTTTTTAAATGTATGTATGTATGTATGTATGTATGTATGTATGTATGTATTCCTAAAAATTTTGACAGAAGCGACGGATTTTCACGAAATCGGTATCTTTTTCAAACTGATCCTTCGGACAACAAATATCGAAAAATTGGCTGCTAACATTAATTCTTTCACCCTCAACTGGGCACTTTGTACAAGGAGGGGTAGATTTTTTTGCGATTACATTTTCCAAGTCACTTAAACCTTGCGTCAAAGAAGGTTGCATAAAAGACGTTACTTCGACCACCCGTGACGTCACAATCGCGGAGAGCGCATCGATAAGACCGTTTTTGTTTTCACCTCCTTTTCCCCTGGCGCGTTACGGGTTCGGGCCTGCTTACTGCTCCTAATTTTTTTTTAAGCTCGCCATTTTCCTTTTTCTTTTTTTGGCTCAACCAACACCCTTACACACATCTCCACTTTCTTGTCACGGGCTCGCGCCTGCCTGCCTACTACAACTTTTTTTTTGCTCAACACACACCTACAAACACCCGGGCAACACCGGGCCCTCAGGCTAGTACAAAATAAATACAGTTACGGCTAAGCGTCATAGCTGCTGTGGTCACATAAGCGGACGCATATTTTTGTAAAATTTTCAATAGCATAATAAATGCCTTTGTACGTACATGTGGGAGTTATACCTAGTTTCATTTTATTCTATTAATTGTGACCTCTTATTTTCCTCTTCATGTTTAATGTAAACAAATTCTTGATGAGTCGTTCCCTTAATTAATCCAATTTACCAACTTTCAACTACTAACGATTACTACGATATTGTTCCATTGACTACTGTAAACTCATTAACTCTTATACTCGAGTGGCCTCCGGGTCTTGATTAGTCGTGACCCCATTTGTAAAAAAGATTAGTGATGGCTATAAAATATAATGCCCTTTTCCATGAAGAAAAGGTGGCACACTTTCGCTGAGTTTTCCTTGAAATTTTATTTATACAGAATGGAATGCAGAGAGAGAGAGAGAGAGAGAGAGAGAGAGAGAGAGGGGGGGAGAAGGAGAGAGAAAGGGAGAAGGATAGAGAGACTAATGTAAATTTTGCTACTTCTTAACATTACTTTCTAACTTACAGAAATTAGTAACGTAGATGGACAGAGTCAGCGAGCAAACACATTCCGCTTAGATTGTTTCTACATTATTGGTGGTGTCTCATTTGCACGGTTTCCATCGAGAGACTGATCTAAAACCTTTGTTTGTCCCAGCTTAAAAAATCACGATGTCATTCGTCGTATGCTTATATCTCTTTGTCTACGCCGTTTGACATCTGTCACTGCCTCCAAATTTACACCAGCCATCTCTGGGAACAATTCTGTCCTTAATATGTAACACTTTCTGTAACATACTTTTGTTAATTATAACACTGTGTTCGTCTTGATTACTATGAGTGTTAGGACAGTTAAACAGATCGGTATCAAGAATTGTAAAAGTGGAACTTTTGGAATTATCAGAATCGGAAAATCTCTGCCTATTTTCCGATGTCAAAAAAATGATTCTTTTATCTGCTTTTATTTTTAATCGAAAATTTAATTTTCCACTAATTCTTTTATATGTGTTATTTTTTAATTTCTTTGAAAATTTAATTTTCCATGAATTCTTTTATATGTGTTATTGTTTATTTTTGTTGAAAACTTAATTTTCCACTAATTCTTTTATATGTGTTATTTTTTATTTTCGTTGAAAACTTAATTTTCCACAAATTTTTTTATATGCGTTATTTTTATATTCGTTGAAAACTTAATTTTCCCTAAATTCTTTTATATGTGTTATTTTTTATTTTCGTTGAAAACTTAATTTTCCACTAATTCTTTTATATGTGTTATTTTTTATTTTCGTTGAAAACTTAATTTTCCACTAATTCTTTTATATGTGTTATTTTTTATTTTCGTTGAAAACTTAATTTTCCACTAATTCTTTTATATGTGTTATTTTTTATTTTCGTTGAAAACTTAATTTTCCATGAATTCTTTTATATGTGTTATTTTTTATTTCCATTGAAAATTTAATTTTCCATAAATTCTTTTATATGTGTTATTTTTTATTTTCGTTGAAAATTTAATTTTCCATAAATTCTTTTATATGTGTTATTTTTTATTTTCGTTGAAAATTTAATTTTCCACTAATTCTTTTATATGTGTTATTTTTTATTTTCGTTGAAACCTTAATTTTCCATGAATTCTTTTATATGTGTTTTTTTTTATTTTCATTGAAAATTTAATTTTCCATGAATTCTTTTATATGTGTTATTTTTTATGTTCATTGAAAATTTAATTTTCCATAAATTCTTTTATATGTGCTATTTTTTTTGGTTGAAAATTTAATTTTCCATAAATTCTTTTATGTGTGTTATTTTTTATTTTCATTGAAAATTTAATTTTCCATGAATTCTTTTATATGTGTTATTTTTTTGGTTGAAAATTTAATTTTCCATAAATTCTTTTATATGTGTTATTTTTTATTTCCATTGAAAATGTAATTTTCCATAAATTCTTTTATATGTGTTATTTTTTATTTTCATTGAAAATTTAATTTTCCATAAATTCTTTTATATGTGCTATTTTTTTTGGTTGAAATCAATTTTCAATTGCTTCTACTTATGATAAAATGCTACATATTTCTAAAAAAAAAAAAACTCTCAGTAGAATTAAAAATAAATAAATTCTAGCACAAACCCGTTATTCACGTTTGTAAAAAAAATATGTGCTCATATTAAGCGGATTTTTTTTTACCGTAATTCCTTAATAACAAAATAGTAAACAGCTCTTTTGCTAAATATTTAGAGGTTTATAAAATTGTCTCGAGATCAGGAGCTTAAAACAGAATCGGCAAGTGTATCGGAATCTGGAAAATATTAGAATCGTCCCATCACTAATTAGTATTACTTGTCCTTCAAAGCCCCACAATTTTGAAAACATTAATGCGACAATCTTACCTTAATTTGCGAAGAGGAATGATTGTAATATATTGATAATAAACCACCATTCATCTCTCTATATATAAAGTAGTAGTAGCAGTAGCAGTAGTATGTGTGTGTGTGTGTGTGTGTGTGTGCAACTCTCCTACAACCCACCGGACCGATCATGACCAAATCTGGCATGATGATGGCCAACCACCTAGGGATGGTTCAAATCATTTTTCAAGGTTAAGGTCAAATGTCAATATACTATTCATCTACAGCAGACACCACTTGATCGATCATGACCAAACTTGGTATGATGATGGTCTTCGACCTAGGGATAATGCACACTATTTTTCAACGTCAAGGTCAAAGGTTAAGGTCATATTTGGTGCGGTTATTCGTACACTCTCTCATCACTTTTTGAATTTAAATCAGATAACCCTCCTTCACCCCCCTCTCAACTAATCTTAATGAAATTTGCATGATAGTAGTCCCTAACATAGGCCAACATTTATTACACTGTATCACTTAACTTCCACCCTCGAAAAACAATGTAACGGATCATTAAGGATCCTCTTTTCTAATTCTTTTGAAAAATTTAAGATAATAATTTTTCGTTTTCAGATACGCACTAAAGATCCTACCCAAACAGGATAGAAACGAAACGGAGAAAGAAAGATTGGCAAGATTAGGAACTAATAGTCATTTCAGGGACCAGTTAAAACATTTAAAACACTTTAAGCAATAGTTGCTCTTAAAACATCCACTCACTGCAATGATGACCGTGAAGCGGGTACTCAAGCCTACTGCAAAGTCCCATGCGAAGCGTGGGTATTTTTGCTTGTAAACTACTTACCCCAAAAATATGAGAACTATTTTCGAATATGTATTCATGCGCGTACATAATACAAATGTAGTTGTCAATAACATTCATGAGTTCCCTATTCATTGATTTATTCTCGGCTTCCTTTGTTACAGCTGGTTCGACTCGTTGGTCTAATAGTCTTCTGTGACGTTGCCCTTCTCTCAAACTGACCGCCACCTCGGCTATATCACAATATAAGGCAGCAGAAAGCTGGCTCACAGTATATGGCACATGGCAAACTCATGTTGTGAATTTCTCTGGCACGACGACAATTTTCAGAAAGTTCGATTATTGAAAGAGGTAGTAGCAGAGAGAAGACTCGTGCTGCTTATTGAGCAGAACTTGCCAATAGCCACGCGTCTTTTACTTTTTCCTTCCTTTTGATTGTAATCTATATATATACACTTAATTGGCCTTTTGGCCAAGATCAAAGTGTAGTATCTGTTCTTCAGATGCGGCACTTCCATTTCTCGTTCTCTTTCAGTGGGGGAGAGATCCTTCACGACTGAGACAATTTTTTATTTTTGTACCTTTTCTCCACGTTAAAAAACGACCCTGGTGTCTAACTCTGTCCCGTGGGGAGGCATTGTAAATAGGTATATTTGAGTCTGTGATGTCATGCCCACGCTACGCCGCAAAATACTGCCGCGACTGTTACACTTCATGAATTCGTTGTTCTCGTTCTAATACCGCTTCCTATTCCAGTAGTTTATTTCCAAGAATTGCAAAGCTTTTTTCCACGCCTCCATATCATTGCCTGTCTACTGATAATATTTATCACCGTCTGCAAGATTCTTTTTTAATCCAGCGTGTATGAAATGTAAACAGATAGTAATATCGTTGGATTACCGGAGTGAAGACATGCTGAGGATCTGAGGCACTTTAATATGTGCTCTTCTGGAACTATCACATCCTGCTGCGTGAAAAGGAATTATATGAATAATTTTCCCACATTAGCGATAGGTGAAATAGTACACTTGGCTAGATTGTCAAGCAAAGGTTGGTCTGCTTGTCTAGGTAACGGAAAACTCTGCGTCAGCACATCCTATAAATTCCTTTCGATGTTTGTTGTTCTCCAGCTTTCATTATAAACTCATAAGACCCCTGCGTTGACAAACTTCTGGGGTTGACCTTAAACTGACTTTAATCGTGTTAGCAGGTGAAAAATTGCGACCATCTTGTCTTTATAAAATAAATCGAAACGAAAACAAACAAGGGGAGTAACTCTAAACGTTTAATTGTGACTAACGCAAAACAAATAACAAAATAAACGTAATATTTTCATAATAAGTAATTTTCTACATCAGATGCTTTCCCGAAATACCTGGAAAATCTCCGGCTCTAGAAATTATCTACCTTCTGACGCAATTCCCTACCTATCATCATGTGATGTCCTTCCTGCATTGACGGCTATGGCTCTGCCCCCCCCTCGCGAAATTCATGAATTCATTGTTGATGATCATTTTTGATGTTGCTCAGGTGTCCAGACTGTCAACGTATGTTTCTAGCTGTTGTAGAGTAGTTTGTCACCTGTCAATCATGGTGATCCTTACCGAGCGAGGTGTTCTGATCCAGAACCCTATTCACGCGGTTTCTCGAATAAAAAGTTTGATGTATTGTTTTAGCTTTCTTTGCAGTTGTGCAGAGAGTCGGTTACAGTATCTTTCTGTCCGAGCAGTGCCCATACCAGGGATTGTCTTGACCATTGTCTGGTGCTACCAGATCAGGCTGTTTGAAGATATTGCCTTCCCGAGACGAAATGCACCAAGCATTGATGCCTATTCTTTTTCTACTTTCTTTTACAAAACTTAATTATGTTCTGCAAAACCAAAAATAAAAACAGAAATCAACCTTTTCCTCCTTTTCCCTTCTTCCCGT
Organism: Euprymna scolopes; assembly: GCF_053919585.1. Taxonomy (NCBI): domain Eukaryota; kingdom Metazoa; phylum Mollusca; class Cephalopoda; order Sepiida; family Sepiolidae; genus Euprymna; species Euprymna scolopes. Next base: position 24,671,422 of record NC_136507.1, on the reverse strand, counting down.
TTCCCTTTTTTCTTTCTATCTCCGCTACTTCCAAACTGATTATCGAACTTACAATATACCAGACTTTAATGCTGTGAGCCGTTTCCCCTTCCCATTGCAAAACTCATTCATGTTCTGCAGGGTAGGGGAACGATAAAATCCACTATGAAACAACCAAACCAAACAAAACCAAACCAAACCAACCAATACAAAATAGCGATTGAAGATACAAAGAGCTTGAAGAATAAAAGGCGCTTCTACACTATCAGAACGAAATTTTGTAATCGATAAATGGAGTTTTCAGATAAAAAAACAATGGTTTCTATTGATTTTCTTGTCAATTTTAATAAATTACAATGTTAGTTTCCAAATTATGCAGTCGAAATTACCTGAACATTACTGAATTATTAAAAAACAAAAAATGACTTTAATCGTGGGTGAAAAATTGCGGCCATCTTGTTTTTATAGAATAAATCAAAACGAAAACAAACAAGGGAAGTAATTCTAACTGTTTAATGTAACTATCGCAAGACAAATAACAAAATAAACATAACATTTTCTTAATTAATTTTTTTACCTTATCGATTATTTATGGGTATAATCATCTTCTGTCCAGCCCAACGAAATACGAAACCACGAACAGAATTATTTTTGTTTGCTTCCGTATTACGTCTGTCTCCTGCTTTCCATGATTTCAGTTACCCTGCGCGATGTGTGTGTGTGTTTGTGTGTGGAAGGGCTAAGTGGGTTCTCGACCATGCCAAAGGGTCTCCCACAGATTAGCGAAGAGAAGGAGTCGCCTTACAATTTCTTTGATAGTAGTGCTGTCCCGGTACCCAACCTATACGAGAGCCAAATACGCTTTCTAAGATGGAGCACTGTTATCGCATCTAATTAAGTGTTGCTAAGAGCGCCCGCACTCGTCTTGACAGGGTACAAAACCGTCTTCGAAATCTAGTGGACGATGACCTTTTCACCTCTCTATTTCCACTTTCTAACAGAAGAGTCATTGTGAATCTACATTTACTCTATCATTATTTTCATGTCAGGTGCTCGACTGAGCTTCAATCTATGGCTCCCCTTCTATAAACAAATTCCTGATGAACCGCCCCCTTAAGTAATGACGCCTTATCAAATCCCCAATACTAACTATTACTACGATACTATCCCACTGATTAGTGTACACACAATAACCCTTATCCCCGAGTGGCTCCTGGGCCTTGATAAGTGGTGACCCCCATCTAAAAAAAAAAATAAAAATAAAAACATTCAAAACAAAAATTTGTCTAGCTACGACAACTGTTATAAATTTTCCTTACCGTCTCTCTGTGTCTAAAACTAAATGAAAATTCATTGAGCAAAGTTTCTTTTCTAGAAATGTTCGTCTGTGGAACACAATACCATGGAGCTGTTTCATAGTGGTCTATAACATGGTCGTTTTCACGTCTAATGTAAATAAGTTCTTGTTGAGCCACATTCTCATATAATTAAGTCCGGCCAATTTCCACCATTGCTGATCACATGGTGTAGTATCAGCGGCCACCTAACATTCACTCTTATCCACGAGTGGCCTTTGGGCCTTGATAAAAAAATCAGAAGAAATACATTGTTTTCCGGAAACAGAAAGGATAGTTCTGCTCTAAATAGTAAGAAGAGTGTTGCTATTTACGTGCCTTCCAAAGAGGGCAGACTTGGGCATAATGTTGGATTTTAATATGAGGAAAATCCAGTAGCTACCCCCCCCAAAAAACAAAAAAACAAAAACAAAGGCACAATGACTTCCAACAAAAAATAAAATTGTTTAAATCTAGAAGAATTTCCCCATCACTAACCGAGGACAGGATAGATGTAATATAAAAAAAGATACTACACCTTGCATTTAAAGATATAATTACACACACGCATCTAATATATAAAATTATATTGAGGAAAATAATATTTCATTCGTCTTCTTTAGTTTTATGGCGTAACGGATAAAGTAGTTGGTAAAAATCAGTTGTAAAACTTACACTCTTCTAAAAATTGAATGTTCAATCTTCAGTGTGGGAGACACTTAAAATACAATCGCGACTTACTTCGTATCTGGTTGTGGCTGACAGAACGAGAGCATACTACCCCAGTGAATTAAATAGAGGGTGCCATTCGAAATTGCATGCAGATTCTCGAATCGGACGGTAAAAAAATCTGATTTTGACAAGATATACAACTGAAGAGGGTCGGGTGTTACATCGACCGAAACGTTGTGAAAATAACACTCAAATGAGAACAGTAGTCAGAATTAAATTGAATAATACGAATCATTTTCTTTAATTTCATCCTCTTTACTTGAATGCCTTCCTTGGGATGAAATTTCTGGTGAGTGAAATCTCCAACTGTAACTAGCTTATAACGAATACCTATTTGTATAAATAAATAGCATTCTCATGCAATTAATATTTGTAATTGAGATTTCACTTGTATCTCTACAATTATATAAATGCAACTTTGTCTGTGTGTGAGTTCGTTCCTTGTAGACTCCGAAATGGCTGAACAGGTTTTTAACAGTGTTCTTAATCAAGTTTTGTTTCAGAATACCACCGATAATTACCGATAATCGATAATGGAAACTGTAATTTAAATTTATCTATCATCGGTAGGGCCATTTATTCCATGATTGTCATTTAGTAACTATGACAGAACAACGGGCAGTAAAAATTCTACTGTGGGTAAGGTGACAGCGTTTAAAAACATTTTTTTTTTTTTGCATGACGTGGTCTGTAGGTTCAAACCCCACACGTAAATTTCTTAATGTTTATTTTTCGTTAACTGGAAAGAAGTTTATATAAAATAATTTTATGAAAGAAACAGTAGGTTCTCTAGAGTGCAATGCCGAATAACATATATTTTGGACTAAGTTACTGCACGGAAGCATGTGAAGCTTCTTCCCGGGCGATTTCACGGATTTCGATGACAATAAAAATATAGGAGTGTGAAATATTCGTTGATCATAATGCAATTCCGGGCAACGTCGGGTTTCCCTGTTAGTGTTGTCATAACAAGAGTTTTTTTTGTTGTTGTAATTACAATTAAACTTAGTTGATTGCCGACAAAATAAATATAACCCACTTTTTCGTATGCAAGAACAGAGAAGCTACCATTCATGCTAGTCTTCCCTGCGGCATCTTTCCCATGCAGGCCTATATCTACTCCATCGTTTTTTTTCCTGGCAAGTGCTCATCTGAGATCCAATCTACGCCTCTCCCCTTGCCAAACTTCCACAAAACACTCATTTAGCTACAACTACTATCAACAATTTCTCCTACTCACTATCTGCGCCTTAATCTAAACGTGGATTCCATGAACTGCCCGCCTGTGGAATCCTGTCCTGCTGGCGTGTTTTCCAGCTAACTATAATATGGTCATCTTCAAGTCTGATGTAAACAAGTTCATGCTGAGTTCTACCCTTAAATAATTAAAGCATACCAAATCCCCACTACTAACGATTACTACACTGTTGTCCCGATGTTTAACGAATATTCATTAATCCTTAGCCTCGAATGGACTTCAGGCCTTGATAAGTTGCGTCTCCCTTGTAAAAAAATATAAGAAATGATGTTAGTTTACTCGTTATATAAATCTAATCATAGACACACGCCGTTTTTCCAAACCGCCATCTTTCTTTTCTTGACAAACAACAACAAACAAGGGAGACCACTCTAAAACGTATCACAAATGAATAAAACTCTTATATGTCAACACAAGCGAGATAACTTAACAAGCAAAATGCAACACAGCATGATTATTCTTTATGTGAAATTCTAAAGAGATAAGAATTCTGAAAGCCGAAAAAACATTTTATTCAATGCTTAGCAGATAATGTTTTTATTTTCTAGCAGTGTTTCAGTATTAAGCTTTGTTTGCAATCATTCCAAAACCAAAGGTTGGCAATGGCGTTCTTTAGCAACAAATGAACAAATGAAAGGTGTTCTATATATATATATATATATATATATATATATATATATATATATATATATATATATATATATATATATATATATATAATATCAGATCAAGATAGAATAATCCCTGTGGCGAATTAAACGAACACGTGACGTTTTTCACATTTTTTTGTGGTAAAGACCTTCCAAATGTCAATTTCAATCTTAAGAACACGAAACAGAAATTAAGCAAACTGATGCATCTATTCAGAGTAGCGAGGCCCCAGGAAATTCCGAGGTAGATTTCTTCATTAAAATATATTCTTATTTAAATGAAATGTAAGAATACTAACGAAATGTAAGGTTTTTATGAAATAATGTCAGATTTTTATTAAACATAAAACTTTTATGAAAATGTAAGAAATTCATGAAATGTAAGACTTTTATGAAATGTTAAGCTTTTATGAAGCGTTAAACTTTCATGAAATGTTAAACTTTTATAAAATATAAGAATTTTATGAAATGTAAGACTTTATGAAATGTAAGAATTTTATGAAATGTAAGAATTTTATGAAATGTAAGACTTTAATGAAATGTGAGACTTTTATAAAATGTAAGACTTTAATGAAATGTAAAACGTAAGACTTTTATGAAATGTAGACTTATAGACGATAGTTTCTTATAGCAAAATCATCGCAGATAAAACTTTCTTGTCCCAACGAACAAAAGAATTAATTTACTTTCTAGTGTTGGACGCAATTTTCATGGACAGAGCTTCTTTAAAAGAATTTTCAAATTGTGGAACGCATTGCCACGGGAATGTTTCCCTGCTGATTATAATATAGTTTTGTTCAAATCACATGCCAACAATTTATTATTATGGACTGCTCCTCCAACTAATTAAACGTGATGTAAATACTATTCATTGGCTTAATACTCAAAGTTTTTCTCATTTTTCGATTGACATTTAGTTTTGTCTTATAAGGTTATGGGTCGCGCTATGTGTTAGTTATCTGTTTACATGATAAAATAACAAGAGTTCACTCACGCAAATTAGCATTCTTTTGCATCGTTAAATTTTTTTTTTTTAATATAAAGTACAGAGTATTTTTTTTGATAAAAAACGTAGGAATTTTATTAAAATAAAAAAATAATATATAAAAATGTAGAATTTTTTTTAATGAGAAAATAGTATATAAAAACGGAGGGATTTTTTTTAATAAACAACGGAAAAAATAGATAAAAAACAAAGGATTTTTTTAGATAAAAAACGAAGGAATTTTTTAAGATAAAAACGGAGGATTTTTTTAGATAAAAAATTTAGGACTCTTTTTAGATAAAAACAAAGGAATTGTTTTTTAGATAAAAACGAAGGATTTTTTTAAAGATAAAAAACGAAGGATTTTTTTTAGATAAAAAACAAATTATTTTTAGATAAAAAACGAGATTCTTTTTAGATAAAAACAAACGAATTTTTTTAGATAAAAAACAAAGGAATTTTTTTAGATAAAAAACGAAGGAAATTTTTTTTAGATAAAAAACAAAGGAATTTTTTAGATTAAAAACGAAGGATTTTTTTTTAGATAAAAACAAAGGAAAAAACAAAGGAATTATTTTTTAGATAAAACACGAGCATTTCTTTAGATAAAAACAAACGAATTTTTTAAGATAAAAAACGGGGGATTTTTTTTAGATAAAAAACGAAGGAATTTTTTAGATAAAAAACGAAGGAATTTTTTAAGATTAAAACCATGGAATTATTCAGATAAAAAAACGGACATTTTTTTTTGTTATAAGATAAAAATGAAGAAATTTTTTAAAGATAAAAAACGAAGGAAGTTTTAAAAATAAAAACAGGAATTTTTTGAAATAAAAACCAACGAATGTTTTAGATAAAAACGCAGGAATTTTCCTTCCGTGACAGACGATAAATACTAACTACCTGCTGTTCTCATCAATAGATATTCCTAATTCCCATTAACGAGATGTTATTTTTTAAGTTTCATATAGTTAACCCACGCATGGCCACTTATACACTTGAAAAAGGTCGGAGGTTACACCGACTGAAACGTTGTGCATATATAAAATACTTTAGAAACAATAATCCCATTTTACTTGCAGGTTAAAATAAAGTCTAAAACTTTATCTTTTATATATAAGCATGGGTGCCGGCTTTGCCCGGGTGTTTGGAGGTGTGTGTGTTGAGCAAAAAAAATGTGGTTGTAGAAGGCTTGTGGGAAGGCAGGATCAAACCCGTATCGCGAAGGAGGAAAAGAACGGGGGAAAAAAGTGCCGTCTTTGCTTTTACGACAACCGCCAAACCAGAAGGTACATAAGTTTAAATTAAGGCTAGACAATTGAGGGTGAAGAAATTAATGTTTTTAGCCAATTTTTCGGTGTTTGTCGTCTGAAGGATTGAGCTTCAAAGCGATGCTGATCTTGTGAAAATCCGTCGCTTCTGTCGTAAGTTTTAGGCAGACATGTATTATATACATTTATATATTGATAGCTCAAATTTTCGATCCAAACCGATGAAAAAGCTTGCCTTATCTCTTAATACTCTTTATGTAAAATTTAAAATGTTTAGACCAGAAATTGTGTGAGTAATTTGGTAGAGTCAACAGAGGTCAAATTTTTTAAAAACTTTGACCCCTATTATGACCCATTAACATTTATTGTTTTGAGCTCGAATCAAGTTATTAAGTTGGATTACTATGCAAGGAACCTATATCTAAAATTCCAATTGTTTAGGCCCAAAATTGTCGGAAGAGTTTGGTAGAGTTCTCAAAGGTCAAATCGTTGAACTTTGATCCTTTAACAGCCAAATTTCTGGCCGAAAACAGATTATAAAGATTTTCCCAAATCTTAGTACCCTGTAACTCAAATTTTGAGTCTGTAGACTGAAAATTGACAGAGTTATTGCGTAGGGAAATGTAAACACACAGACATACATACAGACAGACACTTTCACTTTTATAGATATACATAGATATAGATAGATTGGACGCAATATGTATTAATGATTGAAAAAGTTAAAAAAAAAAGACTCGAGAATCGAAACTAAAACATTCAGCTCACAATTTATTTTTGTCTCCCTCATCAATGACTGGGATATGAAGACATTTATAATGCAAGGCTAAAAATTAAAATATGAACCAATAGCAAGTACGTTATGCAGTCGTAACGCCGGCGTCTAACCTTCACCTGGCAAATTTCTTTCTTTTTTTTTAATTTTCACACTTTTGCACCGATTTTTCCCGGGTAAAACCCAAAGATAAAGTTCCGCATGGATTCAAATACCTTATATATGAAGTTTCCTGTCTGTAGACAAAAAACTCTTGGAGGAGTTTGGTAGGCAAGATTTGGTAAACAAAAATATATACGTATACATAAATATATATGGAAACAGTTTTTTGTTTACCATAAACTTTTTACGCAAATATTATGCAAGTATAAATTATGTAGAATATCTACATCAATTAAATTACACGTAATAGTTGACTAAAGATGATCATCCCATAAGAAAACCGAATAAACTAATAGGGAGTTAATTAAAATGAATGTTTAAAAGAATATGCAAATACGCTAGATCTTTTGCTAGTGAATGCAATTCCACAACGCATATATAAGTGTTATGTTTGACGTTCATCTTCGTCGCCAACTGTTATGTTTGCAGGTTGAACCAAATAACGTATAAGGCAATACAAATGAAGACTCAACAAACAAAGGTAGATCAATAAGAAGTGTATTAGGAAAAGTATATTTACAGTATATTTACATAATGGTTGTCAAGTAAGAGAGTCTTGGCTGGAGAACATATCTGCTCTCGGCTCGGCCTTCGGTGGCTTCTGGTTAATACACACTCAGACTAACCGAGTCTTGCTATTTATGTGTAATATTATCCATATGTAAATGAGTGTGTGCAACCATAACAATAAGAAAGCTGTATTTTCTTTTTAAATAAATTGAAAAGAGTGGGTTTAATATGAATATCAATACACACACAAAAAACAAATTTATAGGAGTATAGATAGATAGATAGATATTGCTACCGTGCTTAAAAATATTTCCATTATTTTGAAGGCTGGCGCAAACGGAGACCCCACAATATGATTGTATAATATTTGTTCAATCTGGAACACGAATTGACGTAATGAGTTCTGCAAAAGAAGTAGAGAAAAATTTGTTTTGTGTGTTTGTTTTACATTGACGAGATTCGCGTATTTGAGAGAATTGTTAATACAATCCGAGCGTAAGATTGTTGATTATTTTGTGCACATTTCCAACGTTCAGCGCTATTTAAACGCTTATCATTAAGTGGCTTTTAGCATTTAAAGTCGTGATGACAACAGTAAAAAATATAATTAGTGAAAATGTTTGACCGTGTTTTTGACAAACTGTACATTACTTAAGAGAAAATTTGTTGAACTTTTAAAGATATTTTCTACAAACTTTAATTAACAACTTAGCTAAAATCTTTGTAATGAAATTAACTTGAAGAAAAATTAGTTATCATCTGCTTCTTATTTTCATACATGAAATAATTATTAGGACGCTGAGTTTAATGCTTTTCCATTCTTAGTCAAAGATTCTATCTTTACATCATCATCGCTTTGATCCCCATCTGGCATCGATTGAAATGATTTGTCCTCGTCTTGGGGAGGCTCTATATTTTAACAAGCTTCTGGGCTTGACATTTACTCCTGATCCTAAGCGGAACTCGTACATCAAATCCGTTGCCCAGGTCGCTGGAAAAATGCTGGGATACTTTTACCACCCCAGTAGATCTCTCACTGCTGATACAATTCTCTATCTATATAAAAGCCAGGTACGTCCAATGATAGAATTTTGTAACCACATCTGGGCAAGATCTGCTAGAAATAGCTTATCCTGCCTTGACAGAGTTCAAAATAGACTTCGTATCCTAGTTGGGGATGCTCTTTTCTCTACTCTGCAAAGAAGAGACGTTGCGTGTCTGTCTCTGCTTGTTCGTTATTTTTATTGCAAGTGCTCTTCTGAGCTCCAATCTGTAGTTCCCATCGACAAAGTTTCAGGAAACACATTCGTCTATCTGAAACTACTATCAATAATTTCTCTCACTCTTTATTTGTGCTTGAACCTTAGCCTAAACATAGATTCCATGAACAAAGCTTCATTCGTAGAACTGCACGCTTGTGGAACTTCCTTCCGTTTGCCTGCTTTCTTTGCAGCTGACTAACATTTGGTCGTCTTCAAGTCCAACATAAACAAGTTCTTGATGAACAGCCCCCTTATATAATATAATTTACCACACTTTCACTACTAGCGATTGCTACCATATTATCCCATTAACTACTGAACACCCATTAACCCTTATCCTTGAGTGGCTTCTGGGTCTTGGTTAGTGGTGACTCCCATGTAAAAAAATTGTACTGAATGCATTACAAACGTTTTATACAATATTTAAAAAAAAACAAACAAACAAACAAACAGAATATGTGTGTGTGTAAGAGAGAGAGAGAGAGAGAGAGAGAGAGAGAGAGAGAGAGAAAGAGAGAGAGAGAGAGAGAGGTCGTACCTTATGGAATCCGAAACAGCTGGGCTGATGTTTTGAGAGTTTACACAAATGTACTTTATATGTATCCGGAGTGTGGTTTGGTATCGGAATGCCTCCGATAAATATCAGTTCCTCCATTTATCTTAGCCCATGTGTACTGAATGTATAATGAACCTTGTAAGATACAAGATTGAAAACAAAAACAATCCTGGGCTCTAAATCCCCTACGCAAATACCCCCCTAACCCCCGCTGTTCATGCAGGAGAGGAATTACTTGCCCTCTGGGAAGGGGCTGCACCATTAAATCTATAGTTTAGCAAACAAAAGTCATTTCTAGGAATAACCCAAATAAAGAGGAGATTTACATTGGAATGTCCCAACGTACATTTAAGCAGAGGCTATATGTCCACAACTCTTTTAGATTCTATGAAAAGAGACTCGACACTTCTCTAGCAATCACCATTTGGACACTTAAAGAATCCAACATCTCCTATAAAATTGCATGGAAAATCATTAATCTATATATATTTATAAAAGTGGAAATGTCTGCGTGTGTTTCTGTCTGTGTACATTTCCCTACCAAACAACTATCAATTTTCGGTCTTCAAACTCGAATTTGACATACGGGGTAATGAGATTTGGGAAAATCTTTTTAATCGGTTTTCGGCCAGAAATTTAGCTGTAAAGGGGTCAAAGTTCAACGATTTGACTTTTGAGAATTTTACGAAATTCCTCCGCCACTTTTGGGTCTAAACACTTGAAATTTTAGATATAAGTTTCTTGGACATGGATCAAACTTTATTATTAGATTTGAACCAAAAACAATAAACGCTAAGGGATCATAATTGGGGTCAAATTAAAAAAAAAATGACCTCTGCGGTTTCTACGAAATTACGCGGCCAATTTTTGGTCTAAACATTTAAAATTTTACAAAAAGTTTATTCAGACATAGAGCAAGCTTTTTGATCGGCTTTTGGCCGGAAAGTTGGCTGCCAAGGGGTCAAAGTTCAAAAGATTTCACATTTGCGGTATCTAGTAAACTTTTTTAAGTCAATGTTGGGTCTAAATATTTGAAATTATACATAAAGGGTATTCAGACATGCAGCAAGTTTTTAATCAGTTTTTGGGCTAATGTTTCGCTGCCAAGAGGTCAAGGTTGAAAGAGTTGACCTTTGCAGATTTTACCAAACGACTCCGTCAATTTTGGATCTAAACACTTGAGATTTTAGATTTAGATTACTTTGACATTTTAACTTGATTTGAGCTCAATAAATATTAAGATATCAAAATTAGGGTCAAAGTTTAAAAAAATTTGACCTTTGCGGTCCTTATCAGTTTCTTTCTATGGTAGTTAAGTAGCCTATTATATAAAACGGCATTACCGTACATATGCACACTTTTTAATATATACATATGCACATAAAGTTATGAACAGTACATGGGGCCCAAGCAAAGCTGGGTTAACTGCTAGTGTAAAAGAAACTTATGGCCCAACCTCCAAGACTTGCCCGTTATGCACTACCGAAAAATTCATAGCCGGTAGGAACGTCAAAAATGAGATTTTTAAACAATGCCTCCCTAGAAGGAAATTTCTCCTTTCCAAATGACCTAATAATGAGCATAACACAACCCATCCAGTACTTTATTGATTTCTTTTAACTATATATTTATGTGGCGGCCTCTCGTGCTCAGGTCAGCAACTGACCTCTAACCTTACCAGAAACTGTGGCTCGTGATCGTCTTTCTCCGGAAGGCTTCACAAGAATCTCAACGTCTCTGTGTTGTTTTGCACTGAAAAGCAAGAAATAAGCTTCACATGCTCGCCGGGGAAAGAAAGACAGACAACTCAGGGTTTTCTAGCTACGAAAAGTTAATTTCATAAAAGTTATAGATTTTTTTTACATATATCGTTCAGTTCACCAGAACATCTTAAGTCTCACAAATATATTCTTTGTCCCCTAGGTTGAAGAGGGAGGTGGACTGGTTTTGGGAGCTTATCTTCTCGAAATTCGGCCCCAATCTGCTCCCAACCATCTGGGCGCTAGTTTAAATATTTAGGGACGGGTTGGGGTCCGGCGGTTTGCCAGACTGACCTAAATTCAACACGTCACGAGGAAAATTCAGGGGTTTCTAGCCACGAAAAGTTAATTTCACAAAATTTAGAGATTTTCTTTACATATATACATCGTTCAGTTCAATTCTACAGCTATTTTGCGTGTGTGCAATTCAGCAACCCGTCCGCAGTTCTGAAATCTGAGACCAAAAATGAAATCCTTTTCACACGACCTCAAGGGGTAGAAACCTGTCACCCAGAGAGCCATAGTCTGAACAGGCGTTCTTCAGGCCAACAAGTACAAATCTTGTTCTACATTATCTGACATTTCCTGTTAATTTCCTGTTATTGGATTTTTTTAAACAATACAATTTATGTCTGTTTTTCTCAAGTCACATTTGATAGGTCACCCGTCGCTGTCCGGGATTCAATCAATGTTCAACAGACAATCTCAGCACACCTACCGACCTCCTTCAGGGTTTAGGGGGTTCTCAACCTCCCAAATGGGGAACAACATCGCTCCCTCAAGACGGTGACCCCAGACTTACTTACACTATATATATATATTTTATAAAGCCCCCCTCTTGGGTAGAGCACTATCGTAAATTATCTTACTCGCTACTTAATTTAGCTGAAATAATGCGAAGCTCGCGGTTTGTTTACAAACAAACGTTTGAGCCCTCTACGAGTGGCGGACGGATGTTTATTTAAATAGATATTCGGACAGTTTAATTTCGACCACCGATTCCGTAGTCAGGGGGTAGGACTGCCGACTGTCATCACGACGGTTCTAGGTTCGATCCTCGGCTTGGGAGAGGTGTTAGTCTAGCGGCACTGATGAGTTGTGAAACAACGAAACAGGTCTGTATGTCGATGACTAAAATATATTTTATATATATATATATATATACCATCCGTTGTGTTCTTGAAAGCATGCTTTCAAGAACACAACGGATGGTATCTGCTTGCACTCCAGGTCAGATGGTGGTCTCTTCAACATCGCCAGACTCCGCTCCAGGACAAAGACCAGGACAGTTCGGATAAGAGACATGCTGTTTGCCGATGATGCAGCTATAGCATCGCATCAGGAAGATTGTCTTCAAAGACTGATGGACAGGTTTGCTAATGCTTGCAGCCTGTTCGGTCTCACCATCAGCCAGAAGAAAACTCAAGTCATGGGACAAGCAACCGCCTCCCCACCCAGCATCACAATCCAAGGCACACCACTAGAGGTCGTACGCCAGTTTCAATATCTAGGCTCCACTACTTCAGACACCCTCTCATTGGACGTGGAGCTAAACAAAAGGATTGGAAAGGCATCTACAACCCTCTCTAAACTAACTAAAAGAGTCTGGGAAAACAGGCACCTTACCACCTCCACCAAGATTACCGTCTACAGAGCGTGCATCCTCAGTGTTCTACTGTATGGGAGTGAATCCTGGACTACATACTCAACACAAGAAAGGAAACTCCAGGTCTTCCATATGAGGTGTATACGTAGGATACTTGGTATCACATGGCAGGACAGAGTGAGTAATACTGATGTTCTGCAGAGAGCGGGCATCCCATCCATTTACTCCCTACTGCGTGAGCGACGTCTTCGCTGGCTGGACCATGTGCGCAGGATAGATGATGGGCGCATCCCTAAAGACCTTCTCTATGGCGAGCTTGCCTCAGGCTCAAGAAAGACGGGGCGACCCCATCTTCGCTACAGGGATGTCTGCAAGCGTGACATGAAGGCTCTCTCGGTGGACAGGAATACATGGGAAGCCTCTGCAGCTGACAGAACTGCCTGGAGGAAAATGATACGCCAGGGGATTATCATCAGCGAGAGGACCCTCCATGTTGAAAATGCTGCAAAGAGAGCTAGGAGAAGAGCGAGTGTACAGGCGGAACAGCCGGATGAAGCGGCAAATTGCATAACAACCTTCGTATGTCAAGGCTGTGGCAGACTATGCAAATCAAGAATTGGTCTCTACAGTCACACAAAAGGATGCAAACAGGCAACATCTTAATACGGCGCTGATCCATAGTCGTTTCGACTGACGGATGCCACACACACACATATATATACAAACATATATATATATATATATATATATATATATATATATATATATATATATATATAACTTAGAGAGGTAGGTAAAGAGAGTAAATTCAATTACATACGAGACTTATCGGGATAATATAATGCTCAACAAATTTCAATGGAGCTTTTATATGAGACAGTACGAGTGGAAAATGAAGTCACAAAAACTATATATTGGTAAATATATAATGCTTCATTTATTTAATAAGACTATACATACATTTAGTTGGGGAATGAATGGGTCTCTTTATACCAAGGCATTTTGAAGCCTCTTTTGATGAGAAGCATTGGGCTTCGAAATACCTTGGTATAAAGACTCCCCCTTATCCCCCAACTAAATGTATATATACCTTATTAATAAATGAATCATTCTATATTTAACAATATATAGTTTTTGTGACTTCATTTTCAACTCTTATTTTCTCATATATATATATATATATATATATATATATATATATATATATATATATATATATATATATCCATAAAAGTGAACGTGTCTGTGTGTCTGTCTGTGTACATTTCCCTACGCAATAACTCTGTCAATTTTTAGTCTACATACTCGAAATTTGATATACAGAGTACTGAGATTTGGGGAAATCTATATGATTGTTTTTCCGCCAGAAATTTGTCTGTTAAGCGGTCAAAGTTCAATGATTCGACCTTTGAGAACTCTACTAAACTCCTCCGACAATTTTGGGTCTACACTTGAAATTTTAGATATAAGTTCCTTAGGCATGGATCTAACTTAATAACTTGATTTGAGCCCAAAACAATAAATGTTAAGGGGTCATAATAGGGGTCAAATTAAAAAAAAATGACCGTTTCCTTTTTGCTCAGCATACACCTCCAAACACTCGGGCAACGCCGGGCACCCATGCTAGTATATATATATATATATATATATATATATATACATATACATATATACATTATATATATATATACATATATATACATATACATATATACATTATATATATATATATACATATATACATTATATATATATACATATATACATATATATATATATATATATATATATATATAATGGTTAAAAAATACAGCACAAACTCAACCCAATCTCATTGTGTTGTATTTTTTATTTTAAATCTAACGCATGATATAGTTAGCTGTTTATTTTTTAATTTTTAATTTTAAATCAGTACATATGCATGTAACGTTGATGCAGTGGTAACGTCACCAGCTTTGAATACTACAGTTTTTATACTAACTGATGGCACCGAAATACTGTTTTGTACTTTTGAAATCACGACTCTATAATAATATATACGAAATCTGGACAAATTAAAATATCATATTTAAGCGTATTTTATACCCGGGCAAAGCCGGCCGTCCTGCTAGTTATATGTATTAGAGATATACATATTAAAGATATTAATACAATAAAAAATGAGAGAGAAGGGTAATTAGATACACATTATAAATGTTAATTAGATGTACAGAAGTGCGTGTCAGCAAAAAGGCCCAAAGGTAACCCTTTCTCCTCTACCCTCCTCTCTATCTCTCTTTAGCTGCATACGTACACTCCGCGCAGGAATAATAATTGCAATAATAGTTGCAATTTTCCTCGAAGAGGATTAACACTGAAAAGTTCAAAAATATTTTTCTTTTTCGGTTAAAAATCACGTAACCTTCCCCGGAGACAAATCTCGTGATTAACACGCGTTCTACCGTCGAAGCCAATCATCTCCGCAAGGAAAACAATTGTATCACTATGGTTGTATAAAATACAGTCGGGTTGCCGTGTCGCACGATTTTATGTGAATAGGACAGTCCGCCATTTGGCAGTTGGCGGTTTTGCAGGAAACAAAATCCGTTCATCAGGAAGAATGGAAATCAAGATGGCGACCAAAGCACGGTTTCACGCGTGGGAGAGCCAGATGAAAGAACTGGGACGATCATAAAGAAATATCCGAAACTTCGTTTGTCATTTTACCGAATAGTAATCAGAGTATCATTATCGAGGCAAACATGAGCGGCGCAGGCATTATGGTATTAGTCTTGGAGAAAGGAGGTAATTCCAGACAATGGTTCTTCTAAAAGCATACGTTGCCGTCTCATTAATTTGTTTAGAAAATCTCATGTGTATATATTGTGCAGGTTTCAACTTTTCGATGAGACTAATGTGGAGAGAGAGACAGGCGGTTTAATGAATTAAAGTTAATAGGTCGATATTTGAATCAACCACAGCACGCCATGGGACAGGAAGCATACATAAAAGTCAGCTAATTAAATGAAAAAAAAACAAAAACAAAAAAAAAAAAAGAATACCCCTCCCAAAAAAAACAACAGCCATTCAATGAACTACATGAATGTAATATATATATATATATATATATATATATATATATATATATATATATATATATATATATGCATCCATTATATATATACATTATATATATATATGCACATACATTATATATATATATATATATATACATTATATATATATATATATACACATACATTTTATATATATATACATATATTATATATATATATATATATATACATTATATAGATATATATCCTGAGTGATTCTATTATGGCGTATGCATACACACTCACACCGACCCCCTACGCATTATATATATATATATATATATATATATATATATATATATATATATATATTACTAGCAAAAGTACCCGTCGTTGACTCGGTTTAAAAACAGCCTACAGAAAATGGACTCTGATTTATGAAAGTATGATAGGTTATGAAAAGGAAGGTTTGTAAAGAGATAGCTTCGAATTTGGGGGTATC
The DNA here is from genome assembly GCF_053919585.1 of Euprymna scolopes. Classification (NCBI taxonomy): domain Eukaryota; kingdom Metazoa; phylum Mollusca; class Cephalopoda; order Sepiida; family Sepiolidae; genus Euprymna; species Euprymna scolopes. The sequence continues at coordinate 24,655,045 of NC_136507.1, read as the reverse complement.
AAAACCAAAGCAAAATATGATGAAAGTAAAAATAAAATAGATAAACTCCATAATTTATTATACCATACCTGTTCACACTGAAACACTTATCACAATATTCTGTGGATCTATATTAAAAAAACCTAGTTAAACTTTGTGACATATTTCTATTCTATGGAGGTCAGGCGCGAACAAACGCCCCATAATTTTATTATACCATATTTCCTCAAACTGAAACATAATTATCAAACTATACTTACGCAGATAGATATGAGAAGTCTTTATTAAAGTTTGTGCCTATTTCCATTCTATGGAGGCCAGGCGCGAACGCAGATCCCACAATTTTATCATACCACCCTATTTAAGTTAAAACATACTTATCAAAGTATTATTATGTACATCTATATAAAAAAAACTTTTTTTATAATTTTCAAATTTTTTTATTTCCATACATTGTGGACCAGGCGCGTGCGCAGACCGCACAATTTTAATGAATCATCATTATGCCAGATCAAACATACCCATTCCTGTGTCTCGATACATCTTCTCTCATTATATGTGATCAGTTTTCTATAATAGTCAACCACATAGGAGCCTATTCGTGACCAGACACATGCACAGACGTTCAGCTATATATATATATATATATATATATATATATATATATATATATATATATATATTAGTAATTTATAAAATATATATGTCGATTAAGCTACACTGAATATTCGCCGTTTCATCTCATCTATATATAAAATGAAAATTACAATTGAATTTACCAAAATGATCGAAGATGGTAAACTTAAAGTAAATTATAAATATTAAAGAATTAATATTTATAAACTTATCTCAGCCAGATATAAAAGCTCGATAAAACCAAATAGGAAATAGAGCTTATAATATGAGCAAACAGTTAATACACATATTTTTTAACATATTTTATTAACTGTTTACTCATATATATATATATATATAAGTGTATAAAAAGAATACGAAAAGTATAAAAATTTATAACTTTTCTTTATTTCCTTTTCTACTGGTGACGTGCAGAAATACAAAATATTATTATAAAAAAAGATAGATACACACACACACACACACACACACACACACATATATATATATAGTATGCTTATTATTCAAACATTCTTGGTTACATATGTGCAAACATGTTTCAGTGGAATTCCAATTCAAGGATAACTCTTCATCAGACCAAAAAAAAAAAAAAAAGAAAAAAAGAAGAAGAATCGATATTGAAACGAGAGTCCAAATTACATTAGTTTTATAAGATACTAGCATGGGATCCCGGCGTTGCCCGGGTGTTTTGAGGTGTGTGTTGAGCAAAAAAACAAAAAAGTCGTAGTCGGAAGGCAGGCTCGAACCCTTACCGCGAAGGAGGAAAAGAACAGAGGAAAACCTGATGTCTTTGCTGTTACGACCATGGCCAAACCGGAAGTGACGTAGGCTTAAATTAAGAATAGATAATCGAAAAGAGTGGATGACTTTCGAAAATATCGGCGAAAAAAGCGACCCCTCCTTGTAGAAAAGTGCCCCGTCAAGGGTGAAAAAATTATTGTTTTTAGACAATTTTTCGGTATTTGTCGTCTGAAGGATCTAGCTTCAAAACGATACTGATCTTATGAAAATCCGTCGCCTCTGTCGAAAGTTTTAGGCAGACATGCAAATATACATACATAGATTTATATATTTGTAGCTCAAATTTTCGACGCAAACTGATTAAAAAGCTTGCCCTATCTCTGAATACTCTTTATGTAAAATTTGAAATGTTTTAACCAGAAATTGTCTGAGTAATTTGGTAGAGACCGCAAAAATTTTTTTTAAAACTTTGACCTCTATTATGGGTTATGACCATTTAACATTTATTGTTTTGAGCTCAAATCAAGTTATTAAGTTAGATCCTATATCTAAAATTTCAAGGGTTTAGGCCAAAAATTGGCAGAGGAGTTTGGTAGAGTTCTCAAAGATCAAATTGTTGAACTTTGACCCCGTAACAGCCAAATTTGTGGCCGAACACCGATGACAAAGATTTTCCCAAATCTCACTACCCTGTATATCAAATTTCGAATCTGTAGACTGAAAATTGACTGAGTTATTGTGTAGGGAAATGTACGCAGACAGACAGACATACAGACACTTTCACTTTTATAGATATAAAAATTTGGGTTAGGATTAGGGTTCTGGAAAAAAGTGGGGTGTATACTTTGTGAATGTGATCAGTAATGCTTTTCGGCGGGAGGTGTGGTGAGGGAAGGGAGTAGGAGTGGAGAAAGAGGGTAAAGTACGATCGTACTTCCCCCTTTTCCTCACCCCTTCTTCTTTCACACCCCTTAACCCACTCCTTTCTTTTACCACACCTCCCTTCGAAAAACCCCTACTACTTACATTCACAAAGTAAGTTTCTTCCAGAACGTTAACCACACCCAAATCATATATATGATAATTTTATTGCAGAAATTCCCCGCTGGACTAAAGTATCCTATGGTTTGTTCCCAGAAAGGCCACATACAAATTTATTATGTCTATTCGGAAGTATGTATTGTAACTTTCGAACGCCATCTTATACACATTTATTCGCTTGATTAAAATCTTACATTTCATCCTAGGAGAAACATCATCACGATCGCAATGATCTACAACTGAAATACTACTATTTTCCCTCTAAATAAAAAGTACTACTCCCGCTCCCATTTAAGACCAGGTAAAAATATACGCAATATAAATATATTGTCCTGAAACCCTTATTAACTGCATCATACAATGATAGACATAGATATACAACTACCTTTACACTTCCTTATTCGAAATTAATGAATTCTCCCCTCTTACATTCCGGATATTCTCATTGGCCGAAAACTTAAAAATCTGTTATTCTGGATTACACACATTGATACCAAAAGACGAACACTTCAAATCTTCACCAAAATGACCCCTACATCTACACTATCAATATTTTCTGAATATTAAACCAAAAAAATATACTAGTATTCCCATAATGATAACTATATGTTGTGACACCCTCACATTTGACTTTAGATACACACACATTATCACCGCATATTGAAACAAAAACATTTACTTTTTCCTTACCAAAAATATTCGTAATAAGTTGCCCGATCTTCTTTCCTAGATGGATTTATTTATATTTTTAATCTTTCGTTTCAGCGTCCTAATTTATGAGATGACAAAATGAACGGATTTTAGTTAATTAAACGTACTTCAGTGTCCTAAATTGAGATGACAAAATAAACGCAACTTAGATTATTAGATGAACTTTGTTTTTTTAATGTTTTCCTTCAGCGTCCGAAATTATGAGATGACAAAATGAACGAATCTTAGTAAACAAGACAAACTTTCTTTTTATAATGTTTTGTGGCAAATATTTTGACAGTCACCCCAATACCAAAATGGGATGTCTATCCTGAAAACCGTTCTTAACATGGTCAACATGGTTGCTGGTCAACATTCCGAACGCCGTTTTTAATATGGAAGGTTGGGGATGTCTATTCCGAAAGCCTTTCTTAACATGAGGAGGTTGGGTGTTGGGCAACAACAACAATAACAACCGTACTCAAAATATTTCTACGAGACGAGAGGAGCATACTTCCACCAGACAACGCCGGTTAGCGGGTCCTGCTAGTATTTTATAAAACTAATGTAATTTTAGCTCCTGTTTCATTATCGATTCTTTTTGTCTGATGTTATCCTTGAATTGGGATTCCACTAAAATATGGGTGCACATATGTAATCCAGAATGTTTGTATAATAAACATACTATATAACAGCTCTGTCCTGCATTGAGCACTCTTTAATAATTACGTGAGTTTCATTGGATTTACATCTAGGAAACCAATCGATACAACCATTACACACACAAACACACACACACACATATATATGATGATAATTGCAGCATTTTATCAGACGAGTGCCACTCCCTCAGACACTTAAAGTCCATGAGCCCTAACATGCCTTTTTTTAATTAAGGTCCAGCAACAAGCAAGAGCAAGATAGCCAGCAACAAGTTAAACTGCAGACCAGCTTAATGCGGGTACTGGTCTCCCGCTTTATGGTTTTTTAAATCAGAGATTTGCTTCTCCTAGAGGGGTTGCCTTCACGACGGCTTACGGGAGCCCTCTTCACCCCACATACACATGGAAATAAACACATGCATGCACACATACATGCATACACACAGAATGCGTGCAAACATACATATCATGTACACACACATGCAAACATACACACATAGCGGCACACATTATAAGCATGTACTTACATATGAATACACACATGTACACATGCACATATATGTAAAATACACATGAAGGAACGTTCCAAAAGTCATATATCGTCAATGATCAGGATTAAGGTGATTGGTACAATTCAATGAGTTTGACAAATATATATATATATATATATATATATAGATGCATACAGACATCCATACAGGGTGGTCAATAAAATGTATACACTCTTTAAATTATCTCAACTTGTTACATGAATACCCTATGCCACGTTCCCAAGAGATGTTTAGGAATAAAGAATGGCACTTCCAGCAGGATGGAGCACTTCCCGACTATCATCATGGCGTAAGAACATATCTTGATAGTCACCTGCAAAACATAGTATCGAGTATTGTACCCATTCCCCGGATTTTTTTCTTTTTCGGTGTCATGCTAAACACAGTGTTCACATCACAAAACTAGCTACAATGAATGAATTGAAAGCAACAATTGAAAGAAGATGTATCAACATACCAATTAAACTGATTAAGAACGTTTTCGATTCAATCAGTGAGCGTTGACAGCTGTCTATGGACACCAATGGTCAATAATTTGAGCACTTTCGATAATTAGCTGCTTTCTTTATTTGTCCACAGTATTTTGATGTGTGGAATTTATCTTTCTTATAATAAATGTTGGTTGCATGGTCATTTAAAGAGTGTATACATTTTATTGGGACACACTGTATATATATATATATATATATATATATATATATATATAGAGAGAGAGAGAGAGAGAGAGAGTGCAAACACTCTAAATTGTCAAATGTATCCGCCCAAAATCGACGTTTTATAGTTCTTAATTCACTTCATTCCCCTGGCAACTGTCTGGTGGCTCTGATGTAGAGGCTTAGCAAATGGAGCAAAAGGTGGCTTCCTAGTGGGAATCTCATGATGATTAAACACTAGTGTCTCTACATATGAATCAATAATTATTATTTTATTATATATATATATATATATATATATATATGTATATATATACAGTGAGTAGCAAAAGTATTTGGTACATTATTTGTTTTTCGTATTTCTCAAAAAATATCAAGTTAATTTGAATGAAATTTACACTCAATTTTGGTACAGATATTATCTATGTGTATTTGTGTGTGTGTGTGTATTTGTGTGTGTGTATTTGTGTGTTTCTGTGTTTCTGTGTGTGTGTGTGTTTTTTAACACCTTTCTCCATCTTGCCCCCCCCCCTGCTACTACCATTTTTTTAACACCTCTCTCCACATGGGCTGCCGACTGTTGTTTTGATTTCTCCCCCTCACTACTACCACTTTTTTAAAAGGCCTACACCTTTTTTTTTCACAAATCTACAAACACCCGGGCAACGCTGGGCACCCACGCTAATCTCTATATATAAAGGGCAAAATGTGTGTGTGTTTGTATGTGTGTGGTTATGTTTGTATGTTTGTGCGTTTGTATATTTGTCTGTGTGTGTTTGTGTGTGTATTTATGTGTGTATTTGTGTGTGTGTTTTTGTGTGTGTGTTTTTGTATGTATTTTTGTGTGTGTTTGTTTGTGTGTGTGTTTGTATGTCTCGCAAAAACTTTCGACAGGGGCGACGGAATCCGACCAAACCGGTATAGGTTTAAACCCCTTTGGACGACCAATATCGAAAGATTGGCCTAAAACATTAATTCCTTCACCCTAAACCTGGCTGTTTCGTACAAGGAGGGGTCGATTTTTACGTCGCCATTTTAGCAAATCATCGTTCCTTTTCGATTGACTACGGTTAATTATGACGTTCGTGACTTCCGATCGCGCTATGGAGACATCGACTAAGACATCAGGTTTTTTTTTCCTCCTTCGCGTTACTACCACTTTTTTAACACCTCTGCCTTCTGTTTACACCGCCTACACACACCCAGACACCTCCACTACTTTTGTTTACCCCCCTCCCGGCTTCTTACTACACCAACTAAGCACCTCAGCAACGCCAGGCACACCCGCCAATCTAAAAATACAAGTGAAATGTAAATATACTTAGTTGACAAATATTTATTCACAAAAAATCAAATGACCCATATGCAAAAGTATTTAACACATTTACTAATATTTAGTTTTATATCATCTGTTCTGCCTCCGAACGTGTTGCATAACTGCCTACTAGTTTCTTAAAAGCATTTGTTTGTAGTTTCAGCCATTCTTCTTCGTAAACTTTCTTCAATTCCTTGATATTCTTGGGATTTATTGCCTGCGCCCTTAACTTCAAAGTTTTCCACAGATTTTTGATAGGATTTAGATCGGGTGACTGGCTAGGCCACTGTAGAACATTAATCACATTATCCTTAAAGCATTTCATTGTTATTTTATCCTTATGCTTGGGATTATTGTCTTGCTGGAAGCTTTTGTGGGTAGCCAACAAATTCTTCTCATCCAATAGAGCGACCTCTTCTTTATTATAAAGACAAGCTAAAACACAACCTAAAGCGCTGTGACATTGCTCTGAGCTCATGGGAGAGTGTAACAAGAGATTACAACAAATGGGGGGAAATGTGTTTTTTTTAAAGACGACAGATTTTGAAAGTAACCGCCTTCGTCATAGGGACGCCCTTCGTGCAAATTTAAAAGCAAAGCATCAGCAAACCAGTGTACTTCGAAAGTAGTATCTACTTTTACATACTTTGGCTCTATTGTGTCTGGTGATGCAATATTTTTTAAAAAGATATCCAAAATGGAATCAAACAAGCTACTGAAGCATAAGTTAGGCTGCGACACAGACTCTGGAACAACCACAGCGTGTCTCCGCAAATCAAAAATAGCGGTCTACAAATCGGTTGTTCTAGCTACTCTTCTGTCGATGCCTCCGTTCAGTCTCGAAACACAAAGGATACCCCCTAAAGAGGCAACTGCGCATGTAATTATGTGGCAAGGGTTGCACAATCTCCACCTCTCCTTAATCGGTTGCGAGCGGTCAAAGAGATTGGAGAGAATTTTAAAAATGAGGACACGTGCCAGACCTCCATTGGAAGGGTGCAGAAAGTACATACTGCCACTGAAATTCAAGAAAAAAAACTCAGTGACAATTGCCAGTGAATAATTAATGGGAAGCCGCTGTTCCGATAACGCAAACTCATTTGCAATGGTCATCGAAAGAGGTGGAGAGTACTGGAAATCTGAGGAGATTTGTTGTCCCTCAGACCCCAGGGTATACCACCGCTTATAGTCTTTGAGCAATCACTTGATGACCTGTGTGAGAACGTCTAGCAAAGAGGAGGAAAGGAAGGCGGAGCTGTTGATCTTGATGATGATGATGATGATTATTATGACGAAAAATCAGCATCGGTTAGTGCTAACAGAAAATAGTAATAAAGCGTTGGGCCAGTTGGATAGACCAAGAGGAGGCGTCTTCTAGACCTCCACTGTAAGAACACGGGGAGTACTGCTAGCTGAAACAACGGCCGCTATCAACAATAAATCAATACTAACCGGCTGTTGCAATAACGTAAAATGATTTTAAACATACACGGATAAAAAAACAGGATATCTGGAGAGATTTGTTGTCATTCCGAATTCAGAGAACATCACACCTTGCTGGCAATAACCGGTTCCTTTAATAATAATAATAATAATATGTAATAATAATAATAATAATAATAATGTGTAATAATAATAATAATAATATGTAATAATAATAATAATAATATGTAATAATAATAATAATAATATGTAATAATAATAATAATAATAATAATAATAATGATATGTAATAATAATAATAATAATAATAATATGTAATAATAATAATAATAATAATAATAATAATAATATGTAATAATAATAGTGCAATAGGGCATCTGGCGTCTCATCTAGATTAAAGGCAAACTATATCCATGCGACAGAAGCACAGATAAAACAATTCTGGGTTTGGTGTTGCCACAGATACTATAATATGAAAATGTTACATATAACTACCGCACAACGTGGGATCCAGAAGAAAGATCTGGGTGTCATAACCGGTAGATGCTCTATCGGTGACTTGTATGGAGGACCTGGTCGTCATCCTCTAAATATTGTTTTTTTTTTTTTCCAAAACAAGATCACAGATCCCGGAGAGGTAAATACACCCTCTAATTTCAGGTACCAAAATAATGCGGGTCGGACACAAAGTACTAAAGCAACCCAACATAAACCAAAATTTCGGTGAAAGAAATGGAAAACAAAAGCGAATATACTGTTAATGGAATGCTATTACAGAAACCACCTAAAAGAACGAGGTTACCGGAAACGGATGAAAAGGTTATGGGACATGTCTACTGATTACCAAACAACGGAACAAAGAATCGCTAAACTTATTCTCAAGAAAAGGAATCTAGTAAAAGGTATAAACACAAGGGCGGTATCATTAGTAAGATATTTTTGGCCGATCATAATCTGGCCACAAGAACGGAAGCATTTCGATCAGAACACCAGGAAACTCATGACTATGCACAATGCAATACACCAAAAGGATGATGCTGACCGACTCTATGTAAAAAAGGAAAGGCGGAGGAAGAGGATTATTTTTATAGCAGACTGTGTGAATGACACAAGAAAAAAAGAAAAAGAAAAATACAGAAAGGCTAATCTCTGTAGTAAGAGACACCGATAAATTGAACAAGACAGAGAAGAAGTAAGGGATAGGACGGGAAAAGAAAAATTGGAAGCGAAACAGCTACATGGACGATTCATACGGATGACTGAAGCTGAGACTCCCGAAAACACATGAACATGGCTCCGAAAAGGACACTTAAACAGAAGAAATAAATCCTTGAAAACAGTCGAACAAGATAACGGGATGGAAATCCAATATGTCAAAGCAAAAGACCGACAAGGTATAAAAAGCACTAACCAGACCTCCACTGGAAGAGTGCGAAGAGGACTGGGACTTTGGTGAAGTATATTGTCACATAAATTTCGGTAAACGCCAATAGTCATTACCAGTGGAAATCAATGGTAAGCGGCTGTTGCGATAACGCAATTTCATCTGCAAATGTTATCGAAGGAGGTGGAGAGTAGTGGACATCTGAGGAGAACTGCTGTCACCAAGACCGCAGGGAGAATCATAAGTTGTTGGCAGAGAAATCTTTGATGGTGGTCTGTGCGAAAACTCTGAGTACAAATAATAATAATAATGAATTAATAATAATAATAATGAATTAATAATAATAATAATAATAATAATAATCGGCTGCAGCACTGGAAGACGAATATACAAACGGACATGGACGTACAAACAGATAAACTCATCGAAGCAAGGAGACCGGATGTCATAATAGTTAACAAGAAAGCAAAGACTTGCCTGATTGTAGATTTTGCCGTCCCAGCAGTCCACAGAGTGAAGATCAAGGAGACGGAGAAGCGGAGCAAATAGACGGTACTGGCCAGAGATGGCAAAGGGATCTGGAAGATGAGGAAAGTGAAGAGAACATCACTAATAGTAGGAGCACCAGGAACAATACCGAAAAACATTGAAAAAAGAATGGGAAAGATTTGAACCAGAGGGATGGCCGAGTAGATACAATGGACAACAATAATGAACACTGCAGAAATATTAAGGAAAACCCTAGAATGCGGAAACTAACGCAACACAAACTGCAGACAAAAACTAAACGTACAGAAACGACTACAGATGCAAAGCACAAAGGAACATCACATGGAAACATGAAAACTGTATAACTGTAAGGAATCCCTATGCGCCCCTGCGTTCTTCCATCTTGTGTGTGTGTGTGTGTGTGTGTGTAACTATAAACTGGCACCACGCCAAATAAGGGAGGAGGGTCAAGGAGGATGGAAAGACCGAGGAGATATAGCACAAGCCAGACTCCCGCCGAATGAGTGCAAAGAGGCCTGACGCCTTGGGGAGGCTTATTGCCACTCAAATTCCAGAGAAGACAAATGGTCGCTGCCAACGAGAAATCAATGGTAAGCGGTTGTTACGATAACGCAAATTATTTTGCAAAGTTTATCGAAAGAGGTGGAGAATACTAGAAATCTGGAGTGACGCGTTGTCACTCAGACTCCAGAGAACACCACAAGTCGTTCTCAAACAGAAATCTTTGATGATGACTTGTGGGAGTGTGGTCTAGTGAGTGGAAAATAATAATAATAATAATAATAATAATAATAATAATAATAATAATAATAATAATAATAATAATATTAATAATAATATTATTAATAATAATAACTATTATTATTATTAATAATAATATTATTAATAATAATAACTATTATTATTATTATTATTATTATTATTATTAGTAGTAGTAGTAGAAGTAGTAATGGTAGTAAATAATGATGAAAAAAGAAGAAGAGGAGAAATAAAAAAGAAGTAGAACAAGAAAAGGCAGTAGAAGACGAAGACAAAGAAAAAGAAGTACAAGGAAAATAAGTAAACGTGGAAGAAGAAGAAGAAGAAGAAGAAGAAGAAGAAATATAACGAAAACTGCGAATACGTTAAAAAATAATTAAAAAAAAACTAAACCGGAAGAGCTTTAGCGAAAACGCAGAAAGAAGAAAAGCGAAAATGCAGTCGTTGAATCGAAATCGATAAAAAGCAATTATTTGTATGTTAAAAAGCCCATTTAATTTACATATCTGTATTTAAATGACAAAATAACGTCTTCTTAATAAATGTTTTTATTTAATAGACTTCTCCTACCAGAAAAAAACAAAAAAAAAAACAAAAACAAAAAAAAAAACCCTCACAAATGCTGACGATGCTTTAATATTCATAGACTACCTTGCCGACACACTATTAATAAAAATCGATACAATATCAGGTCCCAAGACGGTACTTCCAGAAAATCATTTGTAGTCTAAAAACACAATTTAATTTTAAGAGCTATATATGCTACATTTGATGTATACCCGTCCCAGGACGGTTAAAATTTATTGGAATCTGTTTTCTGTGTATTTACGAAGATAAAAATAAAGATATAGTGATACTCAGCCTGATGTCTAGAATCCTTATTCAAAATCAATTACAGGTTTTCGATTCGAGAAAATTTCCCAAATTTAAGGTTTATGCTGAAGGGGTCTTGAGAAAAAACTGATCTTGTCTAATGGTTATGGATTAAATTTAATGCAAATCTGAAATATTTGAATCTTTTTAAGTGAGAAGTTATGCTCATATTATGTCCTCTTAAATTCTGTTGAAATATGGAAATAGGTATTAACTGATATTTGATATCTATTGTCAAAAGTAAACAAAAATCTGAGGTATTTAAATCTTAACGAAGAGGTTCCACTCCGGTTTACCACCGTTGTACAAAATAAATTAAATATATCATACATTTGGACTCCTTTCGCCTAACTGGCGTATTCCAAACGTGACACACATATAAACTGATTAAAACTTAAAAATAAACTAAGATGAATGTACAAAATGTATAACGATTTTTTTTAATTTTGACCCATTTTTGATTCCTTAAAAACCCATAAAAGAACGATCCGTAAAACATCCAATCATTTGAGACTCCTAGCACCACGATGCGACTTTTAGTTTTGGAGAAGAGAGAGTTTGAAAGTATGGAGACAAACAGATATATAGCACTTTATATATTAGACTAGCTTGGGGGGGCGGTTTTGCCCGGTCGTAAAATACGCTTAAGTATGAAATTTTAATTTGTTTAGATTTCGTATATATTATTATTGAGTCGAGATTTCAAAAGTAAAACCAGCAAAAGTATTTGGGTGCCAATAGCTAGAATCGAAATCGAAACCAAAACTGTAGCATTCAAAGATTGTAACGTTACCACTATCACACGCATATAAACTGATTAAAAATTAAAAAATTTAATTCATTCATATTGATTTATATTTAATTTTTAATTTTTAATCACTTTCTAAGAATGTCATGTTGGTACAGTGGTAACGTCACTAGCTTTGATTTTTGGCGCAACGAAATCTCATAGATAGTTACATGGCAGAAAATTGACGTTGCAAACTGGCCATAAGCCGTTGCTTAAAATTTTCGGACCCCAAGAAGGCTTACCGGCATATACTGCCAATAGACTGCTGAGATTATAATTTTACACTGGAGTACTTGTTATGTAGATTGATATCTGTGGAAACGGCACCTTTTGAGGATTCCATCATTGCGGATCTTCGTGCTGACTGCGAAATAACGACAATGATAGGCAACACAATTAGAGAGCTTCCGGTATCTCTACTTGAAATTAAAAGAGAAGCAGATAAGGATGACTTTATCTGCGATATCAAAAACAAGATCGCCATGAAGAACGACAATGTTCCTGAAATAGTCTCGCTTTTCGACTAGGTCTTACCATATGGCGAAAGAGTGGAGATTTCAAAAGTTCTCCAGAAACGAATTCTACGGGATTTTCATCAAGGACACCCTGGAAAAAAAAACCGAATGATAAGCTTAATGAAAAGCTACGTCTGCTGGTCTAACTTGGACAAAGACATCATGGAGATGATAGACTCCTGCACAGCTTGTGTCTTTGCTGCAAAAGCACTACCTATTACATTCAAACTCTGGTGGTCTAGAATTCATATCGACTTTGCAGGTCCGCTCAACGACCAATATTACTTAATCGTAGTCGATAGATACGCCAAGTGGCCTGAAGTATTAACGTGCAAAAGACCGACAACTGGGACAGCAATATATTTCCTACATGAACTGTTTGCTCGTTTCGGTGTAGTAGACTGTATCATGAGTAACAATGGAATTCAGGTCACGTCTGCAGAGTTCAAAAGTTTTTGCGACATATTCCAAATTAAACACATAACCACTCCCCAATATCATCCAAGATAGAATGGATAAGCGTAACGTTTTGTAGATACTTTCAAAAGAGCACGGAAGAAGGCTCAGGAGACGCCAACAGATGAAGCCCTTCAAGAATTCATATATGTGTATAGGATTACACCTAATCCTAATACTCCAACAGCAGCCTCACCGGCGGAAATTATATTTGAAAATTGAAGGTGAAATCCGTTTTGGACAAACTCTTATCAATACAACCAAGACCACACGTGACCACTTGCGAACCCAGTAAACGTTTCATGTCAGGACAGAAAGTTTTCTTCAAAAGTTACAAAAATAACACCTCATCCTGGGATGTGGGTACGATCAGTAAGAGAGTCACTGACATGGTATATATTGTGCAAGGACCGAAACATGCCTATAAATGTTCATAAAACCAATTAAGATGTCGCGTAGATGACACCAGCGATACACCACCGTTGGAGGAAAAACCGATCGACACTATTTTCGATATATTTAACCTCGAACCTCTCTAAACAGCGCCTAAACTAAGATGGTCGGTTCGGAAAAGAAAGGTCACCGATCCATTAATGATCGATCCTAAAATAAGAAATATTAACGGCTTTTACGAACAAAAAGCTTGGGAGGTGGGTGGGGAGGTGACGCACCTCTACTACTTGGAATAAGGAACTATTCCATGACGTCACTTCCGTCCATTACTTCACTTCTGGGTAACGAGAACCGTTTTACCAAGGGAGTCAAAGACAGGCACGCGGAGAATATGGTCGTCATCACTAGTCCAGCAGTGAGCAAAGATATTGCTCAATTACGTCTTTTATGTATTTTTGTTGATGCATATTTATTTAACTGTTAATGTGTATTTCTCATCAATTATTAAAACACTAACACCACAACAATTATATTGGATCCAATATATAGTAATGATTTTAAAAAATAAAAAATATAACACTTGCGTCACCACCAAGAATCGAAACCAAAACGTTCAGCTTACAATTTACTTTTACCTTTAACTTTAATGCCTGAGCTATAAAAACATGTTTGCTGCAATGCTGAAAATTAAAACATGAACCAAGAGCTATTACGTTACGCATGCATATTCGTGATGCCGTCATTAGACCATCACCTGGCAAATTCCATTTTTTTTTTAATTTTCACACTTTTGCATCGATTTTCCTTGGCCAAAACCAAAATATAAAATTTTGCATAGGTTCGAATATCCTATATATTAAGTTTTATGTATGTAGACCAAAAACTGACAGAGGAGTTTGGTAGACAAAATTTCAAACAAATATAGATACGAATACATAAATATATATAGAAAGAGGTTTGTGTTTATTATACGCAAATATTACGCAAGTATAAATCATGTAGAATATCTGCATGAATATAATTACACATAATGGATGACCATCCCAGAAGAAAATCGAAAAAAAAACTAATAGGGAATTAATGAAATGATTGTTTAAAAGAATATGAAAATTAGCTAGCTCTTTTGCAGATGAATGCAATTCCACGACCTATATATAACAAAGTTGTATTTTCTTTTTCAATAAATAGAAAAAGGGATTTTAAATATACATATTACCACACACACACACACACACACACACACACACACACACACACACACACACACACACACACAGAGTTATAGGAGCATAGATATATACTTTAATAACACAAAACGCATGCTAAAATATACTTTAGTTCTGGGAATGAGTTACGCTAGAAAAAAATTCCTAGTGTAAACCATCTGCCAAAAATGACGCAAAGCAGATTATGCTTTGTCGGTGTTCGCACCTCATTTTTAACAAAAAATACTCGTATGTATTTTAAAATTACGTCAGTATTTTATTTTTTTTACGTATAAATTGTTATTGCCATTTCTACCACTAACCCAAAGAAAAATAAACTCACACCTACTAAAATATTCCTATAAAATGATAAAAATTTTTGAAAAGGGAATTAGCTCCGGACAAAGCGTGAATCCACTTGATGAAAAGAGTTAACGAAAAAAAAAAAAAACGAATGATGATTATCGCAAAGCCAAGCGATCGAAAAGATCAAGGTTAAAAATTATGAAGAAAACAGTGAGCAGGAAAAGGAGTTCCAAAAAGAAAAAAGCTACGAGAGTAAGAAGCTGTATTACAATGATGTATCAAAAGAGAAAATTGATGGAGACCACTAGACCAGAACTAGACTAGAGCTTGAACAAAGGAAGTGGGGAATCCAGACAATTTTGAAGAACACAAACTATAATAGTATAGTGTATATCAATATGCATATTCATTAATAATAATCAAATATATAAAAAGCTAGGAGCCTTTAATGATTGGATGTTTCACGGACCGTTCTTTTATGGGTATTTAGCCGATTGAAGTAGTTTTAAGGGGTCAAAAAAGGGATCAAAATTGAAAAAATTGTTATACATTTTGCACATTCATCTCAATTTATTTTTAATTTTTAATCAGTTCATATCCGTGTCATGTTGGTACAGTGGTAACGTCACCAGCTTTGAATGCTACAGTTTTGCTTTCGGTTTCGATTCTGGCTAATGGCACACATGATTTTTTTTCATACTTTTGAAATCACGGTTCTATAATAATATTTACGAACTCCAGACAAATTAAAATATCATGTTTAAGCGTATTGTACGCCCGGATAACCCCCCCTCCCCGCTAGTATAATAATATAAATATTCATTAAAAATGTTATAAATTAGTAATATTTAACAAAAACATGAAATCATATGCCTATACAGGCTTTTTTGCGCATTCTATTCTGACCGCGATTTTTAATATTTACCTAACAATAATAATTATATAATAGGAAAAAAAAGAGAACAAAAACAGGAGGAAGAAATATAAAAATAAAATACATTGAGGATATTGTCAAGGCTGCTGCAAAGACGATAGGCTCCCTCTAACATGCTAGAAAATTACTCACACCTGGTGCATCTACTACCAGTCTCTTTTATACACGGCCCAAAATAGGTCTAGCAATATTAGCCCAGCTCCAACCCCAGTCCCATCGCCGCAATGTTGCCTGTTTACAAGTACTTTAATGAAATGTGTCCTGTTAGGCTCATAGCACGTGTGCACCCATGTCGTACATATCCCGAACCAACCCGACAAACAGCAAAATCACACCCCTTCACTGTTGATATTCCTAGACAACGGAAAGCCTTCTATTCTACTAGTTTCTGTTTTCGACCTTATAAAGTAATGTGAACAGATCTCGCTGCCCAACATTGTTCCCATAGACATGACCCCAAAGTGTAGGCTCTCACGTCCAAGTAGCAATACGCCTTGTTTTGGGATTTAAATAATATAAAAAATTAATAAATATAATCGGCGCTTCTGCAAAAGAGTGAGATACAAACAAATGAATTTCAGATTAAAAAATATTAGTACTTACCTGTCTTGTCGAAATTTTAAAAAAGATGAAAAAGGATCAGTAGCAAATATACTAGATCTATTTTTTAAACACAAAAAATAGTCATTTGCGGCTTGACATTTTCTCTTTATTTCATTGGTGGATTTAAACGAAAGAAAAGGAGATGAGCCAGTTTGCCATACAGAATTAGTCGCACAACTTTTCCACATTATAATGTACGATAAAACTCGATAATTCGATAACTTCTATCTGTATTAGTACTTATTTTTCTACTAAACCAGTTTTCGTAATTTTTGGACTTTACACTAATAACGACAAGACATGTAAGTATGTAATAATAATTTTGCATCACATCTTACTATTCTGCATTTGCATCAAATCCTACTATTCTGCAGAAGCACCCAAAATCTATAAAAACACATAAGATAAGAATAATTGAAAATTAATCTATAAGAGATTCAGACTAAAGATAAGGAAATTCGTAAAACTTTTTAAAAATATAACAAAAACGAAAAAACAACAAAAAAATTTCAACGAAAGCAAAAAAACATAAAAAAAATTTAACCAGAATAAAAACAACAAAAATATAACGAAAATAAAAACAACAAAAATATAATGAAAATAAAAACAACAAAAATTATAGGAATTAAAACAAAAATATAATAAAAGTAAAAACAACCAAAAACCAAAAAGTTATAACAAAAATAAAAAACAACAAAAAATATAACGAAAATAAACCAAAAAATTATCAAGAAAATTTAAAAAAAAATTTAAACGAAAATAGAAACAACAAAAAAATATAATGGAAATAAAAAACAACAAATAATTATGACAAAAACAAAAAAACAATAAAAATATAACCAAAATAAACACAAAAAACTTATACCGAAAATAAAAAACAACTAAAAATTATTACCAAAATCAAAAACAATAAAAAATTATAGAAAATTAAAAACAACAAAAAATTATCACAAAAACAAACAGAAAATTATACCGAAAACAAAAAGAAAACGAAAATAAACACAAAAACAAACAAAATTATAACAAAATAAAAAACAACAATAAAAATTAAATAACGCAAACAAAAAACAACCACAACGACAAAGGTATAACGAAAATAAAAACACCACCACCACAAACAACAACAACAACAACAACATTATAACGACAATAAAAACAAAAAACAAAAATTATGACAAAAATAAAAACAGCAACTACAAAATTATAACGAAAACAAAAACAAAAAAATAACAAAAATAAAAACAAAACAAAAAAATTGTAACCAAAATAAAACAAAAACAAAAAATTATAACAAAAATAAAAAAAAAAAACTTATAACGAAAATAAGAACAAAAACAAAAAATATAACAAAAATAAAAAAACAACAATAACAACAAAAAGATCATATTAAAACAATAAAAAATAATTATAACGGACATGTAAACAACAAGAAAAATACAACCCAGAAATTATAACAAAAATAAATAGCAACAGTAAAAAAATTATAACGAAAATAGATGCAACAAAAAGATCACATTGGACGTTTCTCAGAAGAATGAAATAATTTACGCGTAGTATATGATTCACTATCATCAAACATTAAAAGCTTTGTTCTTGAGCCAATCGATTTACTGCCTCCGCCATCCTCTCTTTTTTTCTTTGTCTCATTTGACGGACCCTCTTACTCCTTCTCTCTCTCTCTCTCTCTCTCTCTCTCTCTTACGATCGTTAAATGCCGTGTTGGATCCCAAACCTGCATGGGCGCCGGTAGTCACAGACAAGGAGACAAAATCAATAAAACCGATGAGCATTCATCTGAAAGACTGAGAAACGGAAGAACCTACGAACCTATAATATTTCTCCATCTTTTCTGGAGCAGCGCAGGGCGGAGGAGGGGAAGTGGGGACGACGACGACAACAGCAACAATCTCTAGAAAATTATGATTTATAGAAAATTATGATTTATAGAAAATTATAATTTATAGAAAATTATGATTTATAGAAAATTATGATTTATAGAAAATTATGATTTATAGAAAATTATAATTTCTAGAAAATTATGATTTATAGAAAATTATGATTTATAGAAAATTATGATTTATAGAAAATTATAATTTCTAGAAAATTATAATTTCTAGAAAATTATGATTTATAGAAAATTATGATTTATAGAAAATTATGATTTATAGAAAATTATGATTTATAGAAAATTATGATTTATAGAAAATTATGATTTATAGAAAATTATGATTTATAGAAAATTATAATTTCTAGAAAATTATAATTTCTAGAAAATTATGATTTATAGAAAATTATGATTTATAGAAAATTATGATTTATAGAAAATTATGATTTATAGAAAATTATAATTTCTAGAAAATTATAATTTCTAGAAAATTATGATTTCTAGAAAATTATAATTTATAGAAAATTATGATTTATAGAAAATTATGATTTATAGAAAATTATGATGTATAGAAAATTATGATTTATAGAAAATTATAATTTCTAGAAAATTATAATTTATAGAAAATTATGATTTATAGAAAATTATAATTTCTAGAAAATTATAATTTCTAGAAAATTATGATTTATAGAAAATTATGATTTATAGAAAATTATGATGTATAGAAAATTATGATTTATAGAAAATTATAATTTCTAGAAAATTATAATTTATAGAAAATTATGATTTATAGAAAATTATAATTTCTAGAAAATTATAATTTCTAGAAAATTATGATTTATAGAAAATTATGATTTATAGAAAATTATGATTTATAGAAAATTATAATTTCTAGAAAATTATAATTTATAGAAAATTATGATTTATAGAAAATTATAATTTCTAGAAAATTATAATTTATAGAAAATTATAATTTCTAGAAAATTATGATTTATAGAAAATTATGATTTATAGAAAATTATGATTTATAGAAAATTATGATTTATAGAAAATTATAATTTCTAGAAAATTATAATTTATAGAAAATTATGATTTATAGAAAATTATAATTTCTAGAAAATTATAATTTATAGAAAATTATAATTTATAGAAAACTATGATTTATAGAAAATTGTAATTCATAGAAAATTATAATTTATAGAAAATTATGATTTATAGAAAATTATAATTTATACAAAATTATGATTTATAGAAAATTATGATTTATAGAAAATTATAATTTATAGAAAATTATGATTTATAGAAAATTACAATTTATAGTAAATTATAATTTATACAAAATTATGATTTATAGAAAATTGTGATTTATAGAAAATTATAATTTATAGAAAACTATGATTTATAGAAAATTATAATTTATACAAAATTATGATTCATAGAAAATTATAATTTAGAGAAAATTATGATTTATAGAAAATTATGATTTATAGAAAATTATAATTTATAGAAAATTATGATTTATAGAAAATTACAATTCATAGAAAATTATAATTTATACAAAATTATGATTTATAGAAAATTATGATTTATAGAAAATTATGATTTATAGAAAATTATAATTTCTAGAAAATTTCATTGAAAATTATAATTTATAAAAAATTATAATTTTAAAAACCCGAAACTCCTTCTAAGATTTGTTATTTCAAAACTTGCTTAACTTTCACTCAGTGGATTTTCTCAATCAAAAATGGTGGTCAATTACTTTTAAGGTGACCACTAATTTACGGTTTAATATATATATATATATATATATATATATATATATAATGTATGTATATATATATATATATATATATATATATATATATATATATATATATATATATATATATTTAAAACAGTAACCTACGTACATGCATGTGTCGGGCCCTACCCCTCTTCAGCGTATTTAAGTAGTTTTTTTTGTTGTTGTTGATTTTTTTAACGATATTGAGGTTAGCATCTTTTTATTAAGAAATTGCCCATCGTTTAAAAAAACCAACAACAACAAAAACTACGTAAATATATAAACGATAAAAACTAAACAGTAAATCGCCTATGGCATCCCAGCGTAATGGATAAGACGCTGTACTGATATTCACACCAATCAACTCGAATTTTATAATTTTACATAATTCTTGGATAGATTAGTAACACTAATCTCGAAAATCATTTTTTATATTTTTAATCCGCAATATCGCCTCCCACTCACTAAAATAATAAGTTTGATATATTGTCTGGGCTTATTATTTTATTAAAACACATCAATCAATTAACTCACATACCATCATTTACATAATTCTTGGATATGTTGCTAATTTCGACAATCATTTTTCATAATTTTTACCCACATTATTGCCTATCGCCCCCTTACAAAATAATATCTTTGATATATTGTCTCGGTCGATTATTTCATTACAAACACACCAATCAATTAACTCACATTTCATCTTTTTTCCTAATTCTTGGATATGTTACTAATTTCGACGATATTTTTTTTTATAATTTAAACCCACGTTATCCCCTCGTACTTAAATAATAGCTTTGATATATCATCTGGCCTAATTCTTGTATTACAAACACACCAATCCATTAATTCACACTCAATCATTTTTCATAATTCTAATTTTGACAATCATTTTTTATATTTTTAACCCACATTATCGCTCCCCCTTACTAAAATAATAACTTGATATATTGTCTGGGCTTATTATTTCATTACATACATACCAATCCATTAACTCACATTCCATCATTTTTCATAATTACTAGTTTCGACAAGCATTTTTCATAAATTTGACCCACATTATCGCCCCTCCCCTTTCTAAAAAGAGGACTTTGATATATTGTCTGAGCTTATTATTTCATTGCAAGCACACCAATCTTATGACTCATTTCATCATTTTTCATAATTCTTGGATATGTTACTAATTTCGACAACCATTTCTCATAATTTTGACCCACATTATCGCCCTTCCTTTACTAAAATAAGAACTTAGATATATTGTTGGGCTTATTATTTCATTACAAACACATGAATCAATTCTAGGTATTCTCATAGTCGATATGTTCTATCTTTCTTATACAATCCCGGCTGACGTCGCATATTCTGCTATTATATATCTTCCACATATCTCAAGCGACACTGGGTATTCTGCTACTATATGTTTTTCACCTTTCGCATTTAATCCTCGACGACGCTAGGTATTCTGCTAGTATATATTTGCTCTTATCTCATCAAATCCCGAGACTGACTTCATGTCCGCTACCCGACTGTTAAAAATATACTTGAAATAAAGTAATGTTTAAATCGTAAACTGTCTCAGCAGCTTTTCGAAATTAATACGTAAAAACATTAACACGGGGAGGGATTAGGCAACCATCACTTCAACATGAATTTCTGAATGTATTATCAGTCTCAGCATTCCAGTGACTTTAATCCTCCTTCCTTAAGAAGAGTTTTTGCAATTACTGCTATTAAGGACTAAAATATGAACTCAGGATTACTTGATATATTTACGTGATTTTTGGAATGTTCCAAATAAGCCCCTAGCGTGAACTGATCCATTTACCTGATTTTTGGAATCAGCAGTGCATCAATGTGATTTTTTGAATATGACATCTTATGTCAATGTAGTACATCATAGATAAATTATATGCATCTTTTTTAGCAGAAGATAATGACGTCATCAGCGGAATTAAACACGTCAGACTATCATCCCGCCTACTTGAAAAGAAGGAAGGGATTATGCCTAGGATCTCATGAAACACTCACCAAATCCATTAATTACATTTAGTATAATCTATATATAAATACGATAGCGTGTGTGTTCTTAATTCTCAACCAATGAAATTTGCCGGAAAGCGTGACACGCAAAAGAACACAAAACACAAACGCTATCGTATTAATATATAGATTAATGAAATGTCATTTTTCAAAACCAACATGCAAAGTAGTTATACATCAAATTTTCACATCTATTCATTTGGATATACAGTGTAACCCGGTTATAAGAGACTTCTTATAAGAGCAGACAACACTCCTCCATCCGGGTTACACTATATCATGATTTTTTATATCAGGGGTTTCTTATATCTGCGTTACACTGTACATTAACACAGGCTCTAATTTGAGGCTAGGGAAAATCTCTCTTATATCCATTTATCTGATGTCCGGGTCTCTTATATTCGGGTTACACTGTATTAATACTGGGGTAGAGCCCGACAAAGTTGAGTGTCCAGTCAGACATGCGTATTTTTTATTATTTATAAATTTATCACTTATCCAGAACAAATTCTGAAGTATATATGCGATTTGATACGGCATAATCAAGTTTAAAGTCCAAAGGAAAAGTATAGTGATAGATTCCCTTCTCACGAACTGAAAATGAACAAATTACCTAATCTATTTATGCGATCAACTAGGTAGGTAAAATAAACATTTATGGGCGAGAAACGCTAATTATTAAATAAAACAATCAGAAAATAAAAACATAAATTAAATACTGAAATAAAATGTAGTTATTAAGATTTGAATCTAAAAAGATAACAAGTAAAATGAATATAGCAGCGACTTATCTCGAAAAGAGTTCCGTCTCCAAAATGTAAACTGTTTAAGAGAAACTTTCACAAGAACTACCCGTCTAGCTGAAAACACTATCAATAATTCCCCCACTCTTTATCTGTGCCTAAATTTAAACGTAGATTCCATGAACAAAGCTTCTTTCTTAGAACTGCTTCACAGCTGACTACAATATGGTGGTTGTCTTCAAGTCACACGAAAACAAGTTCTTGATAAGCCGTTCCACTAAAGTTAACAAATTTACCGAATTTTCATTACTAACGATTACTATATATATATATATATATATATATATATATATAATATATATTACTATATATATATAATATATATTACTATATATATATAATATATATTACTATATATATAATATATATTACTATATATATAATATATCACTATATATATAATATATATTACTATATATATAATATATCACTATATATATAATATATATTACTATATATATAATATATCACTATATATATAATATATATTACTATATATATATAATATATATTACTATATATATAATATATATTACTATATATATAATATATATTACTATATATATAATATATAATACTATATATATATTACTATATATATAATATATTACTATATATATATATATATATATATATATATATATATATATATATATATATATATATATATACACTGTACACATAGATTACTATATGCGAGTTTATGTTTATATGTACCTGAAAGTATATACACGTCTGTATATGTGTATATATGCATATGTAGTGTATGTATATTCATATATATATATATATATATATATATATATATATATATGTATGCATGTATGTATATGAGGATATATGTGTATGTGTGTGCATGTATGTGTATTTTTTAACATTATTTTATTATACCGTGTCTTGTTTTTTCATTGAGAATTATGTTTGGATCATTGTAATAATGTTTTTAAGTCATTGAAATCGTTTACGCGCGTTTCAGACGGTCTGTGATGCGTCCTCGCCAGAATATTATTTTCAAATGTGTAAAAATGGCGATTTTCGTAGTTAATTTGAAGTTTTTCCAAGGGGTGGAGGCTTGTAAGTATTTATTATTCATTGGTATGCTGAATTTTTATTGCTTTTTTATTGGGCTTGTCCAAGGAGACGTTGACCTCACTGTAGTCGCTATCTCTCTCTGCTAATGTTTTTTTCCTTTTTCCTTTAGGGTGGGGTAGGGTGTGTGTGTCAAAAAATACACATTGTTGGTGACTACTCCCTTATTTAAATATACATCATTCTTTCGTTGGAATTTATTAACCCATTTTATATATATATATATATATATATATATATATATTTATATAATCGAGGTTTAATAGACGTACTCGCTGGGAGAATAATATATATACATATGCACACACATATATACACACACACACACACATATATATATATATATATATATATATATATATATATATATATATATATATATATATATAAAGTTAATAGTTTCTTGCAGAATCCGGCAAAATTAAAATTAAAAATAATTTGAGGCTAAGGTAATTTACACGAAACCATTTGAGAAATTTGGAATAAAAATTCAGTTAAAAACGTCCACGGTGTCGTCCGAAAGTTTCGGGATACGTAATAAACGTGGGTACAGATTTTCCAAAACAAGTAGGGTAACTTTTATTTTCAGCTATCGCTACTGAGGACAATCCTATCGCTGTTGCGCCGTTGTCCCTGGCTTCGGTAGAAACCATCTTTGGAACAATGATAGCGTGTTTGGGTTAGCGAAAAATCACACCGGCAATTAATACAAGGCCGATAGCCATTAGTCGCGTGCTCTCGTGTAATGAATGAATGCATTAATGTAGGATTGACATTAAATTCTTAAAGATAAACTAAAATGACCGAAAAATGGGCTGAAATGACTTAAATAAATAAAAAGTAAATGACTTAGAATGACTTTAATGAACTTAAGAATGAATTGAATGACCTTAAGAATGACTTGAATGCTTAAAAGATAACTGGAATCCTTCAAATACAACTTGAATGATCTGGAGAATTGTTTGAGTGATCATTTTACATTAAATTAATACAGAAAAGTGACCCCCCACTTTATATCACAAAGTTACAAACATAAGTACGACATGTAGTAAGAACAGATGGTATTTATTTGCTCCCCCACCGAGCAAATTAGGCACAAGGCCAATTTTTAATGTGAGGAGTGAAGGGAGGGGGAAAGGAAAAAGGGGACCAGCTCCCGAGAGGTGGGAAATGGGAGCTGGTTAAAGGTCAGGCATGTGGGGTTGCCCCCACATCCGGTCTTTGCTAGTCATAGCTAGTCATAGCTTGCAGCATCTGCCGGAGCAGATGGTGTTTATTTGCTCCCCCACTGAGCAAATTAGGCACAAGGCCGTTTTTAATGTGAGGTAAAAACCAGCTCCCCTAAAAGGGGTCACTCTGGTTACCAAAAATAATAATTGTCCCAGTATAGAGGGTTTCCCCTCCATTGACTGGTACAAATTATCTTAAGTGCAGCATCTGCCGGAACAGATGGTATTTATTTGCTCCCCCACCGAGCAAATTAGGCACAAGGCCGATTTTTAATGTGAGGAGTGAAGGGAGGGGGAAGGGAAAAAGGGGGCCAGCTCCCGAGAGGTGGGAAATGGGAGCTGGTTAATGGTCAGGCATGTGGCGTTGCCCCCACATCTGGTCTTTGCTAGTCAGAGCTAGTCATAGCTTGCAGCATCTGCCGGAACAGATACTACACTTTGAAATATTAAATCTTTTATTCATGTTAAAAAAAAATACAGAAAAAAAATCAACGATGAACAAAAAACTTAGGCACATGGCCAACTCAAAAGGGGGGATTTTGGGGGGCGTTGGTCATCCTTGTCACTCCAGAACTAAACAAAGTCAAAAGTTTCTCCCAGCTAGTATCTTCTTTCACCATAATACCGCATTCACCCTTTCATATTGGGGGACGTCCTAGTAACTCCCAATTTTTAAAACATTTTTTATTGACGTGTAAAAACAAAAAAGATAACAATAAAATGGTAACAATAATTCATTTGTGTCGAGGGAGGGGGAAGAAAAAACAAAAGGTGATTAGTAGGACCCTCCCAACCCCGTCTAGTTGATAGACTGCCCGTTCCACTAGGTTTGTAAAAGGGCCCTCGCTTCTGCGGGTCAGTCTCTAGGTGGGGATGCCCTCTAGATGGGGGTTAATGGAGAAAAGAAAATTTTGTGGGTAAGGGATGGAGGTTAGTTTGTATTTCTTTTTCTCCAAGATGGGTAAAATTTAGAGGAAGGGGTGAAAACAAAAATTGCAGGTAAGAGGGGATGGGGATCTTGGAGGCTTCCTAATCGGGGAGGGATGGAACACACACTCAGCTAGCTGAGAGACTACTTGTTTAATTTAACTTTACAGAACTGCGCGTTCCACACCTAGGCGGGGAACACGTATTGAAATTTTGCTCCTCTTCGTACACACAGACTTGCCACATGTATCCATCTTCTGTCAAATGCCGCGCGATGCAGCCTTCTTCTATCACATCTGATCTTCACCCGTAGTTGGTGTTTAAAGAACGCGATCAGATCTTGATCAGAAAAAGACAACACCCCCCGGCAACCTTGCAGACGCGACGTCCAAATCACCATTCTCGCCACGGCCAGAATCGTAACGTAGACCATTTGTCTTTCCCGGTCCCACGGCGGCCTCACGTTGTCCACAACATTGGATACAGTAATTGGGCGAGGATGCTCAGGATCGATGCGAGCCGTCACCCCACTGACATACGACCAGTACTGGCGGAGTTCGCGGCAATCGAAGAAAGCGTGATCCGTAGTTTCCACAGCTGTTGTCCCACAACGGGGACAATCAGGCGACTCCAGAAACCCAGAACTGCATTGTATGTTGTTGAGTGGAAGTGCATTTCGGGCCAATCGCCAGGTCAGAGAGAACTCCGAATTGTTCAGATGACTCGAACCTGGCGCCCAGCTCCACGCGGAGCGGATCTCACTCTGCTGCCACCCCAAACGCGCGCATAGCGGGTCGTCAGCGGCCCCCTTCACTAGATCCCTGTGGAGTTCCCTACGGGTAGCAGTCACAAGGTCACTGGACCTTGGTAGTCGTTTTAGCGCGGCTCGGCACTCTTTCATGTAGGCAGATTCTCCCCGCGGCCTGCGACGGCTCTCGATGGAAGGGTCGAGAACGAGGTCGGGGAAGGCGGCAGTAACCACGGGGTGCCACGGTTGGTCCTCCTGCATATAGTGGCTCAGGAAGGCCAGCCTCTCAGCATCTCGATGACACTTCAAGTCCGGCATTCCCAAGCCTCCCTCACACGGACGTTGAATACAGACCTGTCTGCTCACCCAGTGTTTCCTCTGTCCCAAAGGAGCGAGGACAAGAGTTCGACAAGAGCTTTTAGGTGTTGTGCAGGCAGGGGAAGTACGGCCAGTCGGTAAAGGATGAGAGGAAAGACGTAAGTGGCGCACGCCTCAGCTCTACCCTTTAAGGAAAGTTTCCTAGGAAGCCACGAATTGACTGCAGCCTCCACCTTTGACCGTACCTCCAACCAATTCTTGTCAAGCTGGAGACCCGGTCCGAACCACAAGCCGAGGATCCGGACCGGGCCATCTGTCCAGCTGAAGGGCGCAGGGAGGTTTGCGTTGCCACTCCATGCGCCCAACCGCAGTCCTACCGACTTGTTGCGGTTTATCTTGGCCCCTGTAATTCTTTCGTACTGTGTGAGTGCCTCCGACACGACCTCAATGTCTCTGAAGCCCGACACGAAGATCGTGACATCATCGGCGAACGCGGATACCTTGGCAGCTGAGCCGCCAGGCAGAGCCATTCCGCGCAGGGCCGAATTTGCCTCCCCATGTCTCAGCTTGCGGAGAAGAGGCTCCAAAGCCAGGACATAAAGCAGGGGCGACAGCGGACAACCCTGACGAACCGACCGAGAGATAACAAAGGGTTTCGAGCGCTTTCCGTTGACTTGCACGACAGCCATGGGCTGTCGATACATTATGGAGATCCACTTGCAAAAGTCAGGTTTAAAACCGGCGGCCTCTAAGACAGATGCCAGGAAACGATGGTCGACCCTATCGAAAGCTTTGGACTGATCTAAGTTTATCAGCGCGGCTTCCGTGTCATCATCTATTCCCCCCTCTAGGATCATGCGGATCAGGTGCAAGTTGTTCTGAATCGATCTCTCCTTCACAGCGTAGTTCTGTTCCGGTTCAACCAACTCGTCGATAACAACCTGCAGCCGATTCGACAGGACCTTGGCCAAAATCTTCAACTCTGTGTTTAGCAGAGTTATGGGCCTGTAGTCGTCTAACTCTTCCCCTCCATGCCCGTCACCTTTCTTCAGCAATGTGATCACTCCCTTGGTCACCTGCCCTGGGATGGATCCCTGAGCAAACCAATGGTTGAACATATCCGTCAGAAGAGGCAGAAACATGGGCGACAGCCTCAAGTACAGTTCGTATGGCAGACCATCAAGTCCTGGCGATCTGTCACAGCTGACCTGCTTCAGCGCAGTAAAGACCTCCTGCTCCGTCACCCGGCCCTCGCAACCAGCCGCTCTAGCCGCCTCGAGGCGGGGAGAGTCGGCCAAATAGTCGCTAAACTCAAGGACCGGAAGATCGGGCTGCTGCGTAAAACGCTCCTCGAAATGTTCTCGAAACCCCTCGCAGATCTCCCGAGTCGATTCCAGGGTGCGTCCATTCGGATGTTTGATTTTTGCAATGTATTTGTCCGAGCAACGCCTAGAAACCTCACGGCGCACGTCTGCATCAGAATTGACTGCTTTGTTGCCTATCTTTCTAAGCCTAGCTCTAACTACTTGGCCTTCGTAACGCTCGCTAGTCTCGCGTAGAAGGTCTTGCTTAGCTAGTTCCTGACTAACCCTATCACCCTCCCCCGTAGCCTGGGCTAGTTTCTGCTCTAGCTTCTTCTTCGTCTTGGCCTTATCTAGTGCGAGGCGCTGGGCATACTTGATGGAGAAGCTTCTGATCTTGGCTTTGAGACCTAACCACCACTTACTCCCGGTAACCGCCCCCACTAGTGCCTTTTTAATCAATTCTCTTAACTGATCTTGGAAGTCTTTTATCTCCAGAAGGGAGGTGTTTAACTTCCAGTACCCCGCTAACTTAGGCCTATTTCCTAGCTTCAGCCGGGCCATAACTAATTTATGGTCCGTCTGGCCTAGCCAAGTGAACGTGGGACAAGATAAGAAGTCTACTTCGCCTCTCCTAACTAACATCCTGTCCAAATAAGTATTTGGATAGGAGGAAACACTATTGGTCCACGTCCACATCTCCCGCCCTGGATGCTCGAACCGAAACCTGTCGACCAGACCGCATCTAGCCATCAGATCAGCCAGGCTGGACTCGCACCTCTCCGATCCTCTAGCTCCGCCTCCTACCTTATCTATGTCGGGGTCTAAGATGGAATTCCAATCCCCCATTAGCACTACCCGCTTCCGACAATCTACAAACGCGTCAAGCTGACTGAAGAATGAGACCCTCTCACGAGCGGTGCTGGGCGCATGAACCGCAATCACCCGAAGCACAGAATCTTTTACGGCAACATCGGCCACAACCAGCCTACCCACCGCATCTCTATGGACAACGTCGACCGTCGCCGACAGGGTACGTTTAACCAGCACGGAAACTCCCCTCCCCCGCGGGCTGCCATATGCTGAGAAAACCTCAAAGTCTCGGGCCAGCACCTGACAGTCCACAGAGGAAACGAAATGCGTCTCCTGAATTGCAGCGACATCCACTCCCAGGGACAAGAGGTCATGCCGGAGGCGAGCCACCCGGCCCGATGATCTCAAGCCCCTCGCATTCAGACTAGCCAAATTCAAAGCCATGGTACCTACCTTAAGGTGTATTACACTCAGCTCCGAAGTCAGCCGGGGAAAGGACACCGACGTTGTGTGCAATGCTCAAGGTGGTCAGGTTTTTCATGTCCTGACCTTCTCTCACAATGCCGCCGACATCCAAAGGGTAAGTCAATTTAAGGGCCCTATAGAGTGACGGATGGACCAACACTGGGACCCTTCCCTTGCATTGTTTTGCGAGTTCCTCAAGGGAAGGGTCATTTTTCCTAATCAGTTCAATTCCCGGACCAGCCCCTTCCGCGGCTTCCAGCATTGTCCACACGTTGGTTTTGCAGGCCTCAGGAAGCCTGACGAAAGTTGTTAGCCGTGGGGCGTCCGGGAAATTAGAGGGGACATTAACGTCTTTTCCCCCTATCTGTTGGAAGTCCAGCAGAGGTTTTAAATTTTTTCTCTGCCGGTGTGGTACGCCCATTGCCACAGACAGGGGGTCTACAGAACAAAGTTCCTCTCTCGTTTCGAGGGCGAGAGTCCCTGTTGGAGTGAGTCCGTAAGTGGGAGAATCTGAAGGGTCTCTCCCCCTCCCGGGTTCATTCTTTTCTTTCTGGGATGGCGGCTCAATTTGCATTGGTGTGGGGACGAGTGTCTGTGTGGTGTCTGGTGTTGGTGTTGGTGCGGTGTCTGGTGTTGGTGTGATGTCTGGTGTTGGTGTTGGTGCGGTGTCTGGTGTTGGTGTTGGTGCAGTGTCTGGTGTTGGTGCAGTGTCTGGTGTTGGTGCGGTGTCTGATGTTGGTGTTGGTGTTAGTGCGGTGTCTAGTGTTGGTGCAGTATGTGGTATGGGGGTGGAAGTGGGTTGTGTTGTTGTTGGAGGTGGTGTATGCTCATAGGGAGTGGGGGCTGCCTTTTCTTCCCCTTTCCTTTTCTTTTTTATTCTTTTGAATGAACCGGGGAGTGGTGAGGTTGAGTTCCTCTCCCTCTCACTAGCAGATTCATCCTCAGAGGAGCAGTGTTTTCTTCGCTTGATCCCCGTCTCAATTGGTGTGGGGACCGTTGGTTGTTGCTGCTCCTCTAATTGTTGTTTCTCCGGTTGATGCTGTTGCTTTTCTGGTTGCTGCAGCCGTTTTTGTTGCTGCTGTTCTGGCTGTTGCTGCTGCTGCTGTTTTTGTTGTTGCTGCTGTTTTCGTGGCATTGGTTGTGAAATTGGCCGCGGCAGCTGATGTTGTTGCTGCGGCTGGTACAACGGCTTGTTTGGCTGCTGCTGCTGTGTCTGCTGCCATGGCTGTTGCTGCGGCTGTTGTGGAGGCTGCTGTTGTTGTTGCTGGCTCGGTTGTTGGGTTGGTTGTGGGACGGTGGCAGATGGGATTGTGGGCTTCCGTTTCCGCCTCATTACCGTGATCCATTCCTCCCCTTTGGGCTCCTGCACAGTTTTGGGTTTCCTCGGTGCTGGGGTTGGTGCTCTGGTTGCAGGAGTTGTGACAGCCTGTTTAGACACTGGTGCTGTCTCAGAGGTTGGGACCGCCTTTAGTGTCACTTGAGTAGGAGTTGACCTTTGAGGGCAGCTCTTGGCCATGTGACCCTGTTTTTGGCAGAACCAGCAGTGCGGACGACGCCCCTCCACTACTACTGTCATAGTTGCCTCCTTAAATGTCAGCTGTGCTGGTATCGCCTGGAAGCCTTCTTTCTTTAGCCTCATGGCCACAGTGTAGCTGCCCAAGTGCATGCCGGTTTTCGACCGCACTGGGGTTATTTTTTCCACCTCGCCGAACTGTGTGAAGAAGGATCCCAGGATTTCTGCTGATATTTGCATAGGTACATTGAATACCTGCACCCGGGTCCTTGTCCTGCCCTGGTATTCGGGCTTTAGTTTTGTTCTCCCATACTTAATTTCCTGTAGGGAGAGTCTCTCCGCATCTTCCTTGGTGGGTAGGAGGATGTCCCACATGGCGTAGCTCCTCTGGTACAGGTATAATACCGGGATGTTTAGCTTGTGTAGGAGCCCTGCCATGTCTTCCTTTTTCATCCCTAGGAGGCGGTTTTCCGGCATATCCGAGATGATGAGGGAGAGCACTCTGTCTTCGATTGCCTCCCAAGCGCCTGGCACTGGTTTAATTTCTGCCCCCTCTATGTATTGTCTGTACTTGGTCAAGTACAAGTCTCTATACTCTTGAGGGGACAGTTGCTTCTCTACAGTCTTCCCCCATGCCGACCCTCTTGTTGGTGTTGGATCTTTGGTGAGGTTGGACTGTTTTTGCTGTTCCTTGGCGGAAGGGTTGCTATTTTGAGGCGCATTTCCCTTTCCGCTTTCCTTTGGGACCGACTCTCCCTGCTCTATACTTCTTCCAGGAAATACTTCCCTTTTTGGGGAGTCGGCCTCCTGGGGAGCATTGTCCTCTTTATTGTCCTTGGGAGCTTTTGCCCCTTTTGTTTTGGGGAGGTCTAGGCTGTATGCCCCCTCGTTTTCTTGATTTGCTCCCCTTTTGGGGCAGTAGCCCTCCTGGGGAGCACTGTCTCTCTTATCGTCCTTTGGGGCTACTGCCTCTTGATTTTTGGAGTCAGAGCGGGATGCCCTGTCCAACATTGTTTTTTCTCCCCTTTGTGGGGAGTCGCCCTCTTGGGGAGCACTGTCTCCCTTATCGTCCTTTGGGGCTACTGCCTCTTGATTTTTGTTGCCGGAACGGGATGCCCCGTCCAACATTGTTTTTTCTCCCCTTTTTGGGGAGTCGCCCTCTTGGGGAGCTGCTGGTGAGTTTTCTCCCTTCTGAGGGGCGTCCTTTGGTTTAGTGTCCGGGCGGTATGCCCCGTTGCTTTTTGCTTCCCCTGTTGGGGAGCCGTCCTCTTGGGGAGCAGTTTTTCTTGTGGTAGCCTCCTGGCTGGGGGTATCTGTATTGGTGGTCCCCGGGCTGGGGGTGTCCATTTTTGAAAAAAGCTCTCTCTTCCCTGTATAAATTCACCAAAATGAGTGACGTGGAGTCGGCGTCCAAATTGGGAGCCGACTTTGGCGCCAAAGGCGGCAAGAGGGGAGATAGAACTGAGAGAGGGAGTGGGAAGTTAGTGGAGGGAAGAGAGAAAGTGTTTCCGACCCTCCCTCGCGGGAAGGTCGTAAATTATCAGCTCGGATCCCCCCCCGTGGGGGAGGGGGGAGAGCAGAGAAAGACAGACAAAGTGGGGGTGCGGACAGAACGCTACCCAACAAGCTCGCCGGGCACGAGAATGTGTCGCCAGAACAAGACTGCCTATCGCTGTGTATGTATCAGAGAACAGATACTACACTTTGATCTTGTTTATATATTTTATTGAGAAAGAAAAAATTGAACATAAAAAACGTACAAAAAATTCAATTCAACAAAATTAGGCACAAGGCCCTACAAGAAATTGGGAGGGGGAGGGTACAGGGTCTTTTTGACTAGGTAACAGATGAGACTTTGAAGTCTTACTCTTGACTGGCAACATTTACCAAAATACCTCAATCACTCTGTGGATCCTAATCTAACTAATAACCCCAGCGTTCAATGTAAAATTTAACTATGTACAATTTGTATATTCATTTCTGTATGTTGTGTGTGCATTTTTTTTTTTTTTTTTTTTTTTGTGTGTGTGTATGTGTAAGAAAATAAAGTTCGATTTCATTAGAAAGAGTTCTTGAATTAATTGGCATAAAATGTTCGTGGAGTGGGAAAAAACTAATGAAAATGTTCATTTCAAAAATAAGGAAAAAACTACTAATGTGTTGTTAGTAAGACCCCCCTGTACTATTCTATGTGGCTAGATCCCCCACTGTTTTCCGGGGAACCGAAAACAAGCAGAGCATCCCTAATGGGGTTTGGGGAAGTCGCCTTAATGGAGGTGGGAGAAAATAAAGCAACGGATGGAGGGGGTAGGAAGGTGACCTCTGAGTAGGGGGATGACCGGGGGCATCAGAAAATAAAGATGAGGAGCAGGGGGGTTGGGCAGACTCAGAGGTTCTCAAATACCAAAAAATAAAATCAGGAACAGGATCTCATTTGTACCACCAGTCAAGAGTTACTTTACTGAACTTATAATGCTAACCTAGGCGGGATGGGTTCCGTAGGACCCAGCACCGCCCATGCCATGCCTAAGGAGGGAACACGTATTGAAACTTGGCTCCTCGACGGATGCACAAACTAGTGCTGTGCACCCACCTCTTGTCAAATTCCACTCTAGGCAACCTCTTCCAATCGCATCTGATCTTTACTTTAAGCAAATGTTTAAAGTAAACGATCAGATCCCGATCAGGAACAGATGTCCCTTCGTGGACCAACTTGAGGCGCGCGATCCAAATGGTCATGCGCGCTACTGCTAGGATCGCCAGGAAAACCAAACTTTCCTCCCTGGGGAACGGCGGCTCCATGTTGTACACAAAAGTTCCTACGTCGAGATCGAGCAGACACTCGGCATCGATGCGAGCTGTTACTCCCTCGACGTACCTTAATAGGGGCTGTATCCGGCTGCAACTAAAAAACGCGTGCTCGATTTTTTCGGGCTCGCGTTCGTCACAGCACGGACAGAAGCGGCTGGTATGTTCTTTATACCGGAAAAGTACGTCGAAGAGGGGCAGCGCATTTCGGACCAGTCGCCAAGTCAGGGAGAATTCCGAGTTATTCAGAATCTCCCGTCCCGGCGCCCAACGCCATTGAGAGCGGACAACCTCCATCGACCATCCCATCCGCCTACAAAGTGGATCCTTCGCGGTTCCCTCCACTAAATCCCGATACAGTTTCTTCCTTGGCTGATCGAGGACATTGGTCCCCGGCAAAGCTCTAAGAGCGGTTCCGCATTCGGAGAAGAACTTGGACTCCCCCTTCGGTCTACGACGACCTTCTACCGAAGGGTTGGGTTTGAGGTTGGGAAACGAGTTCTCAACCACAGGGACCCAAGGAGCGTCTCCTTCAAGCGAACGACCCAGGAAAGCCAATCTCTCAGCGTTTCTATGACACAAGAGACTGGGCTGACCCAGGCCTCCCTCGCTCGGACTTTGAACACAGACCTCTTTGCAGACATAATGCTTACCCTCGTTCCACAAAAGTGAATCGAGGCGCCCTTGTAAGTGGGTTAGTCGTTCTGCAGGGAGAGGAAGTACAGACAAACGGTAAAGGATGAGCGGAAAGACGTATGTAGCACACGCCTCCGCCCGACCCTTCAAGGACAATTTCCTTCCAATCCAAGTCTTTACTGACGATTTGACCTTAGACTGTACTTCCGACCAATTCTTTTCCAGCTGAAGTCCCGGTCCAAACCAGACACCGAGAATGCGGACCGGTCCATCGGTCCAGCTGAAAATACCTGGAAGCGAGTTTACCGCGGTCCAGGCCCCCAACCGCAGGCCAACAGACTTGCTACGGTTGAAGATGGCCCCTGTTACTTCTTCGTATCGAGCGAGCGCCTCGACCACCGCTTGAACGTCCGTGAGGCAAGACACGAACACGGTGACGTCATCGGCGAACGCGGAAACCCTGGCTCGTGTGCCTCCAGGGAGAGCTATTCCGCGCAGGACTGGTGTAGCCGCCTCGTCCCTTAACTTGCGAAGGAGGGGTTCCAACGCCAGGACATACAACAGAGGCGACAGCGGACAACCCTGTCGCACCGACCGAGAGACAGCGAATGACTCCGACAGCTTACCGTTGATCTGCACCGCTACCGTCGGCCTGTCATACAGAACAAAGATCCACTTGCGGAAGTCCGGATTAAATCCGGCGGCCTCTAGCACAGATCCTAGGAACCGATGGTCGACCCTATCGAATGCCTTGGACTGATCCAAACTGATCAGCGCGGCTTCGGCGTCGTCTTCTGTCCCCTCTATGATCGAGCGTATCAAGTGCAAATTGTCTTGAATCGATCTCCCCTTCACAGCATAAGTCTGGTCCGGTTCGATCAAGTCAGTGATGACAACCTGCAAGCGATTCGCAAGAATCTTTGCCAAAATCTTTAACTCTGTGTTTAGCAGAGTCAAGGGCCTAAAATCATCAAAGTTTTCCCTCCCACCATGCCGTTGACCTTTCCTCAGCAATGTGATCACACCCTTGGTCACCTGTCCAGGGATGGAACCCTGGGCAAACCAATGGTTGAACATATCCTTCAGAATAGGGACCAACATGGGCGACAGCCTCAAGTAAAACTCGTAGGGTAAACCATCAAGCCCCGGGGATTTGTTATAGCCGACCTGCTTCAACGCAGTAATGACCTCATGTTCAGTAATAAGACCATCACAGCTAGCCGCCCGAGCCGCCGTGAGGCGGGGCGAGTCAGCCAAATAGCTGCCAAACTCATCAACCCTGAGTCCGGGTAGTTGGGTGAAGCGCACCGATAGATGCTCCCGAAACCCCTCGCAGATCTCCCGAGTCGATACTAAGGGGTGTCCTTCCAGGTTATGTACTTTACGAATGTACCCATCCGAACCGCGCCTTAAAGCAGCCTTACGCTCAACAGCGTCAACATTCACAGCCTCGTTAGAAACTTTGTTTAACCTAGCCCTAACTACTTGACCTTCATACCGCTCGCTAGCCAAGCGGTTGAGATCTTGTTTAGCTAGTGCTAACTCTAGGGGGTCCCCCCCTTCCACCGCCCGGGTCAGCTTATCCTCTAAACGCTTCTTTGCCTTAGCCTTATCTATCGCGAGGCGTTGGCTATACTGGACAGAGAAGCGCCTAATTTTGGCCTTGAGACTAACCCACCACTTACTCCCTGTAACCGCCCCCACTAAAGCCCGCTGAATTAGCTCAGTGACCTTCAACCGGTAGTCCTCCAGCTCCAACAAGGTGCTGTTGAACTTCCAGTATCCGGCCAGTTTAGGCCTAGCACTTAAGCTCAAACGGGCCATAACAAGTTTATGGTCCGAGTGTCCTAGCAAGTGGAACGTGGGGCAAGATAGGAAGTCTACATCGCCTCTTCTAACTAACATCCGATCCAAGTAAGTGCTTGGATGGGAAGGCACTACAGGATGCCACGTCCACATCTCCCGCCCCGGATGATCCAGACGAAATCTGTCGACGAGATCGCACGAGGCCATCAGGTCAGACAGACTGCTGTCACACCACGCCGACCCGCTAGTCCCCCCGACCTTATCTATTTTGGGATCAAGGATTGCATTCCAATCCCCCATTAAAACTAACCGTTCCGGATCCACTAAGAAGCCCTCCAACCGTCGAAAAAAGGTTGCCCTCTCTACAGCAGCATTGGGAGCATAAACAGCAACAATCCGAAAAACACTACAATTAACAGCAACATCAACAACAAGCGCCCGCCCGTCCTCGCCTGCGTGAACAACATTCACCGACGCTGACAGGGTGCGACTCACTAGCAAGGAGATTCCACGACTATAGGTATTGCCATATGCTGAGTAGACATCGTAATCGTTTACCAGCACCTGACAATCCCCGTCACAAACAAAGTGGGTCTCCTGGATAGCGGCGATATCTACCTTGAGGGACACCAAGTCTCTCACAACGCGCGAGGCCTTGCTTCGACACCTGATGCCCCTCACATTCAATGTAGCCAAGTTCAAAGACATGATCACTTACCTCAAGCTCTGTCACAGACAGGTCTGAAATCCTGGGCAGTGAGGACATGGCAGGCCTGGCCAAGGCTGCCGGTTAGTAAATCCGATGAAGGTGATCCATCCTTGGCCACGCCCCCCACGTCCAGGTGGAAGGTTAGTTTGAGTGCCCTGTATAGCGATGGGTGTACATACATGGGGATTCTACCCTCACATTTAAAGAAAATGTTGGTCAGTGAAGGATGGTCCCTATCCACCAGCTGCTGGCCTGGGATCGAATTCTTCGCTGCCCTAATCATTGCCCACATTCCTCCAGTCCTAGCGTCCTTGTTGACCCTAACGAAAGTGGTCAACAAGGGAGCGTCCTTGAATTTAGTGGGGTCTGTTACTAGGTCTCCACCGACTTTTTCAAAGTTTTTAAGTTTATTGTACCGGACCTTCTGTTGTCCTTTAAGGTCCGGAGCCGGTTGGAGAGGGTCTGTTTCACAAATCCTGCTTCCTGGCAGGAAGGGGAGCTTTTTGGTCCGTTCAGTGCGGACTTTGGGAGTGGGGGAGGGGATCTCTTTTGGTTGATGGGGAGGCTGAGCGCTTGGGGAGGGGGTAGCCTGCTCGTTTTCTTCTTTTTGGCTCCTGTCACAGGATGAGGGGCGGGAAGAGTTTCTTGGGGCCTTTATAGGAGAGGGGGAAGGTTGTTCAGGTTGCTGGGGTGTTGGGATCACAGGGGGCTCATCCTGTGTTATTGTTGCGAGGGAGTCCTTCTCAGTCTCAGTGGGGGTAGGAGGGCTTGCGCGTGTCTTGCGGCTTTTCCTCCTCCTGGCCCTCCTGATCTCTGTTGCGCTCAGGGCCATAGAGACTGTTGTTGTCTCTTCCTCTGCCTCTGACGCGGCCTCCTCCTCAGATTCTGGTAGTTTCCTCTGGTTTGAGGAGGAGGGTGTCTGTGTGTCCATTTTCTCTGTCTCGCTCTTCGGTTGTTCTTGGTCTTGGGTGACTGTCTGCAAGGATGGCTGTTTGTTGATCTTGCCTTTCTTTACGACCGTCACCCAGCCTGTCGGTGCCTCTGGAGGATTTGCGGCCGGCGCGGGATCCGCGGCTTGATTTGTTGTCACGCTTGTTCCCGCCGCTTTTGTGGGCTTCTTCCCTCCATTCCTCTTCGGACAGTCCTTCGCCATATGCCCTTGTTGTGTGCACAGCCAGCAATGAGGCCTCCTCCCTTCCACTATAAGGGAGAGTGTCCACTCTCCGAACTTGAGTGTGGCTGGGATGGCGTAGAATCCAGCCTTGTCTAGGACCATCTGTACTTTGTCGTCCCCGGTCATGATGTTTCTTAATCCGCAGACCGGGGTGACTTCCTCTACGTCTCCATACTGGCTTAGGATAGCCCCCAGTTGTTTGGCCTCCATATAGCAGGGGACGTTTAGAGCAGAAACATTTGCTCTCCTCTTGTTTATATAGATGGGTTGGAGCTTTATGTTCCTGCTCTGATGGCAGGTCCTGGACAGCCTGACTGCGTCTTCGGAGGTGGGGAGCAGAACATCCCACTGTGCGTAACTCCTTCTACAGATGTAGTTGGCGGGAATGTTCTGCTCCAGCAACACGTTCATCATGGTGTCCTTGTTGACGCCCGTCAGACCCCTTGTCTTGGTGTCTGAAGTTATCAGCGAGAGCACTCTTTTCTCCAGAACTTCCACTTGACCCGGGAGGGGTTGGATGTTGTTCCCCTGGGTATACTCCTTGTAAGTGGAGTCGAAGAGTGCTCTGTAGTCTTCGGGCGTCAACTTCCCTTGCTGCTCTTTGGGGCCCCATGCCGGTCCTCCATCCTGGTGGGTGTCAGCTGGACTCGGGTTGGGGGGCGTAGCTGGTGTTGTGGGGCTCTCCATTGTTATGGGCATTTTTGGTTTCGGAACGGGGCCGTTACCAGGCAAAGTAGGCCATTGTGTCTTTGGCGTTGTTTCGTCCTGGCTTGGTTTGCTCTCCGGGCCGCTCCCATTTCTTATTTTCTTCCTTTGCTGGGTGGCTGTCCCCTTGGGGGATGGAGGTGTCTCCCCTTCTGGTGCCGTGTTCCCAGCTGGAGCCTTGGTGGGTACTGTCAAGGGTGTCTCTCCTTCCAGCTTGCTTTTGTTACCACTGGCCGGAGAGTCACCCCTTTTCCGTATTTGGTCCTCTTGGGGAGTGTTGGGGGGCCAATCACTGTCTTCCCCGCCGAATAGTGAGCAGATGGAGGCTATTACATCTTCGTCCAGCGCCTCGGTTTGGTCCGCGGTGCTGTTTTCCTCCTTTTCTGTTGGGGAGTCGCCCTTTGGGGGAGCGGGGGATGGGTTCCCCGGTCTTCCTCCCTTGGTTCTGCCGTCCTGGGGTGCAGCTGGTTGGCTGGGTTCTGCACTTTCCCCAGCTAGTGAGTTAACGGCAGCTTTTTCCGCTGGGTTGCCCTCGTGGGGAGCGGTTGCAGGTGCTTTTCGGGGGGTCGCCGCGGGCTGCGGCCCTACCCTCCCGCTTTCTTCCAAGGTCGCCGCGCGCCGGGGCCCTACCTTGTTTCCTGGCGCCGTCTCGCCGGGAGATGCATCAGCTCCCTCACATAGGGAGTCGTTCGCAGTTGAGATGCTGCGCATTTGGGGTGACGTACCCCTCCTGCCTGGCATCGTGGCGGTTGCACTGGCAGCTGGCGCGGACCAAAGTGTAGTGGGGGAAAAGAAAACCCAGGGGAATGGAGGGGGAGGAGGGGGAGGAGCGGACTTTGAAGAAATTAGAGTTTTTGACTTCCCCTCACGGGGATGTCGGGTTAGCAGCTCAGATCCCCCCGCGAGGGGGGAGAGCAGAGAAGAAAGACGCAGTGGGTGCTAGCGGGTCAGAGTGCCGCGTCGCAATTAAGAGAGAGAGGGGATAGGCATCCCTGCCCACAGAGGGGAGCAGAAACGAAGCACCCGCCCTACCCCACGTCACCCCACCCACTAACTTACCCCAACGGAAGCGAGAAAGAGAACCCTGTCTGCTCGATCCACTGGGAGAGCAGCGAAGATAGACAAAGTTTGGGCCTGGCAGGTCAGAGTGCTGCTCAGGCAATTAAGTGTTGAGAAATTAGACCATCCCAGTCTCGAGAAGTGAGACCGAAACGAAGAAAAAACAACATGCAAAAAACAACAAATGAAAAAAGAAGGTCTCAACTACCAGCGATAGTGGTGTTGGTCCCGAGATTCCAGTCTCCCAAAAGAGGGGATCGGTTTCCGGGTCCAAGCTCCCACAAATGTGGAGTCGGTCCTCTAGGTCCTGACTCCCCAAAGGAGGGGGTCGGTCCTAACTAACAAAGGTTAGTAAGAAAAAACACCTTAACCTAGCCCGAAAGCCCGGTGGTGGGTCAAGTTTAGTAACTGAGAGAACAGATACTACACTTTGATCTTGTTTATATATTTTATTGAGAAAGAAAAAATTGAACATAAAAAACGAACAAAAAATTCAATTCAACAAAATTAGGCACAAGGCCCTACAAGAAATTGGGAGGGGGAGGGTACAGGGTCTTTTTGACTATGTAACAGATGAGACTTTGAAGTCTTACTCTTGACTGGCAACATTTACCAAAATACCTCAATCACTCTGTGGATCCTAATCTAACTAATAACCCCAGCGTTCAATGTAAAATTTAACTATTTACAATTTGTATATTCATTTCTGTATGTTGTGTGTGCATTTTCTTTTTTTTTTTTTTTTTTTTTGTGTGTGTGTGTATGTGTGAGAAAATAAAGTTCGATTTCATTAGAAAGAGTTCTTGAATTAATTGGCGTAAAATGTTCGTGGAGTGGGAAAAAACTAATGAAAGTGTTCATTTCAAAAATAAAGAAAAAACTACTAATGTGTTGTTAGTAAGACCCCCCTGTACTATTCTATGTGGCTAGATCCCCCACTGTTTTCCGGGGAACCGAAAACAAGCAGAGCATCCCTAATGGGGTTTGGGGAAGTCGCCTTAATGGAGGTGGGAGAAAATAAAGCAACGGATGGAGGGGGTAGGAAGGTGACCTCTGAGTAGGGGGATGACCGGGGGCATCAGAAAATAAAGATGAGGAGCAGGGGGGTTGGGCAGACTCAGAGGTTCTCTAATACCAAAAAATAAAATCAGGAACAGGATCTCATTTGTACCACCAGTCAAGAGTTACTTTACTGAACTTATAATGCTAACCTAGGCGGGATGGGTTCCGTAGGACCCAGCACCGCCCATGCCATGCCTAAGGAGGGAACACGTATTGAAACTTGGCTCCTCGACGGATGCACAAACTAGTGCTGTGCACCCACCTCTTGTCAAATTCCACTCTAGGCAACCTCTTCCAATCGCATCTGATCTTTACTTTAAGCAAATGTTTAAAGTAAACGATCAGATCCCGATCAGGAACAGATGTCCCTTCGTGGACCAACTTGAGGCGCGCGATCCAAATGGTCATACGCGCTACTGCTAGGATCGCCAGGAAAACCAAACTTTCCTCCCTGGGGAACGGCGGCTCCATGTTGTACACAAAAGTTCCTACGTCGAGATCGAGCAGACACTCGGCATCGATGCGAGCTGTTACCCCCTCGACGTACCTTAATAGGGGCTGTATCCGGCTGCAACTAAAAAACGCGTGCTCGATTGTTTCGGGCTCGCGTTCGTCACAGCACAGACAGAAGCGGCTGGTATGTTCTTTATACCGGAAAAGTACGTCGAAGAGGGGCAGCGCATTTCGGACCAGTCGCCAAGTCAGGGAGAATTCCGAGTTATTCAGAATCTCCCGTCCCGGCGCCCAACGCCATTGAGAACGGACAACCTCCATCGACCATCCCATCCGCCTACAAAGTGGATCCTTCGCGGTCCCCTCCACTAAATCCCGATACAGTTTCTTCCTTGGCTGATCGAGGACATTGGTCCCCGGCAAAGCTCTAAGAGCGGTTCGGCATTCGGAGAAGAACTTGGACTCCCCCTTCGGTCTACGACGACCTTCTACCGAAGGGTTGGGTTTGAGATTGGGAAACGAGTTCTCAACCACAGGGACCCAAGGAGCGTCTCCTTCAAGCGAACGACCCAGGAAAGCCAATCTCTCGGCGTTTCTATGACACAAGAGACTGGGCTGACCCAGGCCTCCCTCGCTCGGATTTTGAACACAGACCTCTCTGCAGACATAATGCTTACCCTCGTTCCACAAAAGTGAATCGAGGCGCCCTTGTAAGCGGGTTAGTCGTTCTGCAGGGAGAGGAAGTACAGACAAACGGTAAAGGATGAGCGGAAAGACGTATGTAGCACACGCCTCCGCCCGACCCTTCAAGGACAATTTCCTTCCAATCCAAGTCTTTACTGACGATTTGACCTTAGACTGTACTTCCGACCAATTCTTTTCCAGCTGAAGTCCCGGTCCAAACCAGACACCGAGAATGCGGACCGGTCCATCGGTCCAGCTGAAAATACCTGGAAGCGAGTTTACCCCGGTCCAGGCCCCCAACCGCAGGCCAACAGACTTGCTACGGTTGAAGATGGCCCCTGTTACTTCTTCGTATCGAGCGAGCGCCTCGACCACCGCTTGAACGTCCGTGAGGCAAGACACGAACACGGTGACGTCATCGGCGAACGCGGAAACCCTGGCTCGTGTGCCTCCAGGGAGAGCTATTCCGCGCAGGACTGGTGTAGCCGCCTCGTCCCTTAACTTGCGAAGGAGGGGTTCCAACGCCAGGACATACAACAGAGGCGACAGCGGACAACCCTGTCGCACCGACCGAGAGACAGCGAATGACTCCGACAGCTTACCGTTGATCTGCACCGCTACCGTCGGCCTGTCATACAGAACAAAGATCCACTTGCGGAAGTCCGGATTAAATCCGGCGGCCTCTAGCACAGATCCTAGGAACCGATGGTCGACCCTATCGAATGCCTTGGACTGATCCAAACTGATCAGCGCGGCTTCGGCGTCGTCTTCTGTCCCCTCTATGATCGAGCGTATCAGGTGCAAATTGTCTTGAATCGATCTCCCCTTCACAGCATAAGTCTGGTCCGGTTCGATCAAGTCAGTGATGACAACCTGCAAGCGATTCGCAAGAATCTTTGCCAAAATCTTTAACTCTGTGTTTAGCAGAGTCAAGGGCCTAAAATCATCAAAGTTTTCCCTCCCACCATGCCGTTGACCTTTCCTCAGCAATGTGATCACACCCTTGGTCACCTGTCCAGGGATGGAACCCTGGGCAAACCAATGGTTGAACATATCCTTCAGAATAGGGACCAACATGGGCGACAGCCTCAAGTAAAACTCGTAGGGTAAACCATCAAGCCCCGGGGATTTGTTATAGCCGACCTGCTTCAACGCAGTAATGACCTCATGTTCAGTAATAAGACCATCACAGCTAGCCGCCCGAGCCGCCGTGAGGCGGGGCGAGTCAGCCAAATAGCTGCCAAACTCATCAACCCT
Organism: Euprymna scolopes; assembly: GCF_053919585.1. NCBI lineage: Eukaryota > Metazoa > Mollusca > Cephalopoda > Sepiida > Sepiolidae > Euprymna > Euprymna scolopes. The sequence continues at coordinate 24,611,336 of NC_136507.1, read as the reverse complement.
GAGTCCGGGTAGTTGGGTGAAGCGCACCGATAGATGCTCCCGAAACCCCTCGCAGATCTCCCGAGTCGATACTAAGGGGTGTCCTTCCAGGTTATGTACTTTACGAATGTACCCATCCGAACCGCGCCTTAAAGCAGCCTTACGCTCAACAGCGTCAACATTCACAGCCTCGTTAGAAACTTTCTTTAACCTAGCCCTAACTACTTGACCTTCATACCGCTCGCTAGCCAAGCGGTTGAGATCTTGTTTAGCTAGTGCTAACTCTAGGGGGTCCCCCCCCTCCACCGCCCGGGTCAGCTTATCCTCTAAACGCTTCTTTGCCTTAGCCTTATCTATCGCGAGGCGTTGGCTATACTGGACAGAGAAGCGCCTAATTTTGGCCTTGAGACTAACCCACCACTTACTCCCTGTAACCGCCCCCACTAAAGCCCGCTGAATTAGCTCAGTGACCTTCAACCGGTAGTCCTCCAGCTCCAACAAGGTGCTGTTGAACTTCCAGTATCCGGCCAGTTTAGGCCTAGCACTTAAGCTCAAACGGGCCATAACAAGTTTATGGTCCGAGTGTCCTAGCAAGTGGAACGTGGGGCAAGATAGGAAGTCTACATCGCCTCTTCTAACTAACATCCGATCCAAGTAAGTGCTTGGATGGGAAGGCACTACAGGATGCCACGTCCACATCTCCCGCCCCGGATGATCCAGACGAAATCTGTCGACGAGATCGCACGAGGCCATCAGGTCAGACAGACTGCTGTCACACCACGCCGACCCGCTAGTCCCCCCGACCTTATCTATTTTGGGATCAAGGATTGCATTCCAATCCCCCATTAAAACTAACCGTTCCGGATCCACTAAGAAGCCCTCCAACCGTCGAAAAAAGGTTGCCCTCTCTACAGCAGCATTGGGAGCATAAACAGCAACAATCCGAAAAACACTACAATTAACAGCAACATCAACAACAAGCGCCCGCCCGTCCTCGCCTGCGTGAACAACATTCACCGACGCTGACAGGGTGCGACTCACTAGCAAGGAGATTCCACGACTATAGGTATTGCCATATGCTGAGTAGACATCGTAATCGTTTACCAGCACCTGACAATCCGCGTCACAAACAAAGTGGGTCTCCTGGATAGCGGCAATATCTACCTTGAGGGACACCAAGTCTCTCACAACGCGCGAGGCCTTGCTTCGACACCTGATGCCCCTCACATTCAATGTAGCCAAGTTCAAAGACATGATCACTTACCTCAAGCACTGTCACAGACGGGTCTGAAATCCTGGGCAGTGAGGACATGGCAGGCCTGGCCAAGGCTGCCGGTAAGTAAATCCGATGAAGGTGATCCATCCTTGGCCACGCCCCCCACGTCCAGGGGGAAGGTTAGTTTGAGTGCCCTGTATAGCGATGGGTGTACATACATGGGGATTCTACCCTCACATTTAAAGAAAATGTTGGTCAGTGAAGGATCGTCCCTATCCACCAGCTGCTGGCCTGGGATCGCATTCTTCGCTGCCCTAATCATTGCCCACATTCCTCCAGTCCTAGCTTCCTTGTTGACCCTAACGAAAGTGGTCAACAAGGGAGCGTCCTTGAATTTAGTGGGGTCTGTTACTAGGTCTCCACCGACTTTTTCAAAGTTTTTAAGTTTATTGTACCGGACCTTCTGTTGTCCTTTAAGGTCCGGAGCCGGTTGGAGAGGGTCTGTTTCACAAATCCTGCTTCCTGGCAGGAAGGAGAGCTTTTTGGTCCGTTCAGTGCGGACTTTGGGAGTGAGGGAGGGGATCTCTTTTGGTTGATGGGGAGGCTGAGCGCTTGGGGAGGGGGTAGCCTGCTCGTTTTCTTCTTTTTGGCTCCTGTCACGGGATGAGGGGCGGGAAGAGTTTCTTGGGGCCTTTATAGGAGAGGGGGAAGGTTGTTCAGGTTGCTGGGGTGTTGGGATCACAGGGGGCTCATCCTGTGTTATTGTTGCGAGGGAGTCCTTCTCAGTCTCAGTGGGGGTAGGAGGGTTTGCGCGTGTCTTGCGGCTTTTCCTCCTCCTGGCCCTCCTGATCTCTGTTGCGCTCAGGGCCATAGAGACTGTTGTTGTCTCTTCCTCTGCCTCTGACGCGGCCTCCTCCTCAGATTCTGGTAGTTTCCTCTTGTTTGAGGAGGAGGGTGTCTGTGTGTCCATTTTCTCTGTCTCGCTCTTCGGTTTTTCTTGGTCTTGGGTGACTGTCTGCAAGGATGGCTGTTTGTTGATCTTGCCTTTCTTTACGACCGTCACCCAGCCTGTCGGTGCCTCTGGAGGATTTGCGGCCGGCGCGGGATCCGCGGCTTGATTTGTTGTCACGCTTGTTCCCGCCGCTTTTGTGGGCTTCTTCCCTCCATTCCTCTTTGGACAGTCCTTCGCCATATGCCCTTGTTGTGTGCACAGCCAGCAATGGGGCCTCCTCCCTTCCACTATAAGGGAGAGTGTCCACTCTCCGAACTTGAGTGTGGCTGGGATGGCGTAGAATCCAGCCTTGTCCAGGACCATCTGTACTTTGTAGTCCCCGGTCATGATGTTTCTTAATCCGCGGACCGGGGTGACTTCCTCTACGTCTCCATACTGGCTTAGGATAGCCCCCAGTTGTTTGGCCTCCATATAGCAGGGGACGTTTAGAGCAGAAACATTTGCTCTCCTCTTGTTCATATAGATGGGTTGGAGCTTTATGTTCCTGCTCTGATGGCAGGTCCTGGACAGCCTGACTGCGTCTTCGGAGGTGGGGAGCAGAACATCCCACTGTGCGTAACTCCTTCTACAGATGTAGTTGGCGGGAATGTTCTGCTCCAGCAACACGTTCATCATGGTGTCCTTGTTGACGCCCGTCAGACCCCTTGTCTTGGTGTCTGAAGTTATCAGCGAGAGCACTCTTTTCTCCAGAACTTCCACTTGACCCGGGAGGGGTTGGATGTTGTTCCCCTGGGTATACTCCTTGTAAGTGGAGTCGAAGAGTGCTCTGTAGTCTTCGGGCGTCAACTTCCCTTGCTGCTCTTTGGGGCCCCATGCCGGTCCTCCATCCTGGTGGGTGTCAGCTGGACTCGGGTTGGGGGGCGTAGCTGGTGTTGTGGGGCTCTCCATTGTTATGGGCATTTTTGGTTTCGGAACGGGGCCGTTACCAGGCAAAGTAGGCCATTGTGTCTTTGGCGTTGTTTCGTCCTGGCTTGATTTGCTCTCCGGGCCGCTCCCCTTTCTTATTTTCTTCCTTTGCTGGGTGGCTGTCCCCTTGGGGGATGGAGGTGTCTCCCCTTCTGGTGCCGTGTTCCCAGCTGGAGCCTTGGTGGGTACTGTCAAGGGTGTCTCTCCTTCCAGCTTGCTTTTGTTACCACTGGCCGGAGAGTCACCCCTTTTCCGTATTTGGTCCTCTTGGGGAGTGTTGGGGGGCCAATCACTGTCTTCCCCGCCGAATACTGAGCAGATGGAGGCTATTACGTCTTCATCCAGCGCCTCGGTTTGGTCCGCGGTGCTGTTTTCCTCCTTTTCTGTTGGGGAGTCGCCCTTTGGGGGAGCTGGGGATGGGTTCCCCGGTCTTCCTCCCTTGGTTCTGCCGTCCTGGGGTGCAGCTGGTTGGCTGGGTTCTGCACTTTCCCCAGCTAGTGACTTAACGGCAGCTTTTTCCGCTGGGTTGCCCTCGTGGGGAGCGGTTGCAGGTGCTTTTCGGGGGGTCGCCGCGGGCTGCGGCCCTACCCTCCCGCTTTCTTCCAAGGTCGCCGCGCGCCGGGGCCCTACCTTGTTTCCTGGCGCCGTCTCGCCGGGAGATGCATCAGCTCCCTCACATAGGGAGTCGTTCGCAGTTGAGATGCTGCGCATTTGGGGTGACGTACCCCTCCTGCCTGGCATCGTGGCGGTTGCACTGGCCGCTGGCGCGGACCAAAGTGTAGTGGGGGAAAAGAAAACCCAGGGGGAGGAGGGGGAGGAGCGGACTTTGAAGAAATTAGAGTTTTTGACTTCCCCTCACGGGGATGTCGGGTTAGCAGCTCAGATCCCCCCGCGAGGGGAGAGAGCAGAGAAGAAAGACGCAGTGGGTGCTAGCGGGTCAGAGTGCCGCTTCGCAATTAAGAGAGAGAGGGGATAGGCATCCCTGCCCACAGAGGGGAGCAGAAACGAAGCACCCGCCCTACCCGAGGTCACCCTACCCACTAACTTACCCCAACGGAAGCGAGAAAGAGAACCCTGTCTGCTCGATCCACTGGGAGAGCAGCGAAGATAGACAAAGTTTGGGCCTGGCAGGTCAGAGTGCTGCTCAGGCAATTAAGTGTTGAGAAATTAGACCATCCCAGTCTCGAGAAGTGAGACCGAAACGAAGAAAAAACAACATGCAAAAACAACAAATGAAAAAAGAAGGTCTCAACTACCAGCGATAGTGGTGTTGGTCCCGAGATTCCAGTCTCCCAAAAGAGGGGATCGGTTTCCGGGTCCAAGCTCCCACAAATGTGGAGTCGGTCCTCTAGGTCCTGACTCCCCAAAGGAGGGGGTCGGTCCTTGCTAACGAAAGTTAGTATGAAAACACCTTAACCTAGCCCGAAAGCCCGGTGGCGGAAAGTTTAGTAACTGAGAGAACAGATACTACACTTTGATCTTGTTTATATATTTTATTGAGAAAGAAAAAATTAAACATAAAAAAAAAAAAAAAAAAAAAAAAAAAACGTACAAAAAATTCAATTCAACAAAATTAGGCACAAGGCCCTACAAGAAATTGGGAGGGGGAGGGTACAGGGTCTTTTTGACTATGTAACAGATGAGACTTTGAAGTCTTACTCTTGACTGGCAACATTTACCAAAATACCTCAATCACTCTGTGGATCCTAATCTAACTAATAACCCCAGCGTTCAATGTAAAATTTAACTATGTACAATTTGTATATTCATTTCTGTATGTTGTGTGTGCATTTTTTTTTTTTTTTTTTTTTTTTTTTTTTTTTGTGTGTGTGTATGTGTGAGAAAATAAAGTTCGATTTCATTAGAAAGAGTTCTTGAATTAATTGGCATAAAATGTTCGTGGAGTGGGAAAAAACTAATGAAAATGTTCATTTCAAAAATAATGAAAAAACTACTAATGTGTTGTTAGTAAGACCCCCCTGTACTATTCTATGTGGCTAGATCCCCCACTGTTTTCCGGGGAACCGAAAACAAGCAGAGCATCCCTAATGGGGTTTGGGGAAGTCGCCTTAATGGAGGTGGGAGAAAATAAAGCAACGGATGGAGCGGGTAGGAAGGTGACCTCTGAGTAGGGGGATGACCGGGAGCATCAGAAAATAAAGATGAGGAGCAGGGGGGTTGGGCAGACTCAGAGGTTCTCTAATACCAAAAAATAAAATCAGGAACAGGATCTCATTTGTACCACCAGTCAAGAGTTACTTTACTGAACTTATAATGCTAACCTAGGCGGGATGGGTTCCGTAGGACCCAGCACCGCCCATGCCATGCCTAAGGAGGGAACACGTATTGAAACTTGGCTCCTCGACGGATGCACAAACTAGTGCTGTGCACCCACCTCTTGTCAAATTCCACTCTAGGCAACCTCTTCCAATCGCATCTGATCTTTACTTTAAGCAAATGTTTAAAGTAAACGATCAGATCCCGATCAGGAACAGATGTCCCTTCGTGGACCAACTTGAGGCGCGCGATCCAAATGGTCATGCGCGCTACTGCTAGGATCGCCAGGAAAACCAAACTTTCCTCCCTGGGGAACGGCGGCTCCATGTTGTACACAAAAGTTCCTACGTCGAGATCGAGCAGACACTCGGCATCGATGCGAGCTGTTACCCCCTCGACGTACCTTAATAGGGGCTGTATCCGGCTGCAACTAAAAAATGCGTGCTCGATTGTTTCGGGCTCGCGTTCGTCACAGCACGGACAGAAGCGGCTGGTATGTTCTTTATACCGGAAAAGTACGTCGAAGAGGGGCAGCGCATTTCGGACCAGTCGCCAAGTCAGGGAGAATTCCGAGTTATTCAGAATCTCCCGTCCCGGCGCCCAACGCCATTGAGAACGGACAACCTTCATCGACCATCCCATCCGCCTACAAAGTGGATCCTTCGCGGTCCCCTCCACTAAATCCCGATACAGTTTCTTCCTTGGCTGATCGAGGACATTGGTCCCCGGCAAAGCTCTAAGAGCGGTTCGGCATTCGGAGAAGAACTTGGACTCCCCCTTCGGTCTACGACGACCTTCTACCGAAGGGTTGGGTTTGAGGTTGGGAAACGAGTTCTCAACCACAGGGACCCAAGGAGCGTCTCCTTCAAGCGAACGACCCAGGAAAGCCAATCTCTCGGCGTTTCTATGACACAAGAGACTGGGCTGACCCAGGCCTCCCTCGCTCGGATTTTGAACACAGACCTCTCTGCAGACATAGTGCTTACCCTCGTTCCACAAAAGTGAATCGAGGCGCCCTTGTAAGCGGGTTAGTCATTCTGCAGGGAGAGGAAGTACAGACAAACGGTAAAGGATGAGCGGAAAGACGTATGTAGCACACGCCTCCGCCCGACCCTTCAAGGACAATTTCCTTCCAATCCAAGTCTTTACTGACGATTTGACCTTAGACTGTACTTCCGACCAATTCTTTTCCAGCTGAAGTCCCGGTCCAAACCAGACACCGAGAATGCGGACCGGTCCATCGGTCCAGCTGAAAATACCTGGAAGCGAGTTTACCCCGGTCCAGGCCCCCAACCGCAGGCCAACAGACTTGCTACGGTTGAAGATGGCCCCTGTTACTTCTTCGTATCGAGCGAGCGCCTCGACCACCGCTTGAACGTCCGTGAGGCAAGACACGAACACGGTGACGTCATCGGCGAACGCGGAAACCCTGGCTCGTGTGCCTCCAGGGAGAGCTATTCCGCGCAGGACTGGTGTAGCCGCCTCGTCCCTTAACTTGCGAAGGAGGGGTTCCAACGCCAGGACATACAACAGAGGCGACAGCGGACAACCCTGTCGCACCGACCGAGAGACAGCGAATGACTCCGACAGCTTACCGTTGATCTGCACCGCTACCGTCGGCCTGTCATACAGAACAAAGATCCACTTGCGGAAGTCCGGATTAAATCCGGCGGCCTCTAGCACAGATCCTAGGAACCGATGGTCGACCCTATCGAATGCCTTGGACTGATCCAAACTGATCAGCGCGGCTTCGGCGTCGTCTTCTGTCCCCTCTATGATCGAGCGTATCAAGTGCAAATTGTCTTGAATCGATCTCCCCTTCACAGCATAAGTCTGGTCCGGTTCGATCAAGTCAGTGATGACAACCTGCAAGCGATTTGCAAGAATCTTTGCCAAAATCTTTAACTCTGTGTTTAGCAGAGTCAAGGGCCTAAAATCATCAAAGTTTTCCCTCCCACCATGCCGTTGACCTTTCCTCAGCAATGTGATCACACCCTTGGTCACCTGTCCAGGGATGGAACCCTGGGCAAACCAATGGTTGAACATATCCTTCAGAATAGGGACCAACATGGGCGACAGCCTCAAGTAAAACTCGTAGGGTAAACCATCAAGCCCCGGGGATTTGTTATAGCCGACCTGCTTCAACGCAGTAATGACCTCATGTTCAGTAATAAGACCATCACAGCTAGCCGCCCGAGCCGCCGTGAGGCGGGGCGAGTCAGCCAAATAGCTGCCAAACTCATCAACCCTGAGTCCGGGTAGTTGGGTGAAGCGCACCGATAGATGCTCCCGAAACCCCTCGCAGATCTCCCGAGTCGATACTAAGGGGTGTCCTTCCAGGTTATGTACTTTACGAATGTACCCATCCGAACCGCGCCTTAAAGCAGCCTTACGCTCAACAGCGTCAACATTCACAGCCTCGTTAGAAACTTTCTTTAACCTAGCCCTAACTACTTGACCTTCATACCGCTCGCTAGCCAAGCGGTTGAGATCTTGTTTAGCTAGTGCTAACTCTAGGGGGTCCCCCCCCTCCACCGCCCGGGTCAGCTTATCCTCTAAACGCTTCTTTGCCTTAGCCTTATCTATCGCGAGGCGTTGGCTATACTGGACAGAGAAGCGCCTAATTTTGGCCTTGAGACTAACCCACCACTTACTCCCTGTAACCGCCCCCACTAAAGCCCGCTGAATTAGCTCAGTGACCTTCAACCGGTAGTCCTCCAGCTCCAACAAGGTGCTGTTGAACTTCCAGTATCCGGCCAGTTTAGGCCTAGCACTTAAGCTCAAACGGGCCATAACAAGTTTATGGTCCGAGTGTCCTAGCAAGTGGAACGTGGGGCAAGATAGGAAGTCTACATCGCCTCTTCTAACTAACATCCGATCCAAGTAAGTGCTTGGATGGGAAGGCACTACAGGATGCCACGTCCACATCTCCCGCCCCGGATGATCCAGACGAAATCTGTCGACGAGATCGCACGAGGCCATCAGGTCAGACAGACTGCTGTCACACCACGCCGACCCGCTAGTCCCCCCGACCTTATCTATTTTGGGATCAAGGATTGCATTCCAATCCCCCATTAAAACTAACCGTTCCGGATCCACTAAGAAGCCCTCCAACCGTCGAAAAAAGGTTGCCCTCTCTACAGCAGCATTGGGAGCATAAACAGCAACAATCCGAAAAACACTACAATTAACAGCAACATCAACAACAAGCGCCCGCCCGTCCTCGCCTGCGTGAACAACATTCACCGACGCTGACAGGGTGCGACTCACTAGCAAGGAGATTCCACGACTATAGGTATTGCCATATGCTGAGTAGACATCGTAATCGTTTACCAGCACCTGACAATCCCCGTCACAAACAAAGTGGGTCTCCTGGATAGCGGCGATATCTACCTTGAGGGACACCAAGTCTCTCACAACGCGCGAGGCCTTGCTTCGACACCTGATGCCCCTCACATTCAATGTAGCCAAGTTCAAAGACATGATCACTTACCTCAAGCACTGTCACAGACGGGTCTGAAATCCTGGGCAGTGAGGACATGGCAGGCCTGGCCAAGGCTGCCGGTTAGTAAATCCGATGAAGGTGATCCATCCTTGGCCACGCCCCCCACGTCCAGGGGGAAGGTTAGTTTGAGTGCCCTGTATAGCGATGGGTGTACATACATGGGGATTCTACCCTCACATTTAAAGAAAATGTTGGTCAGTGAAGGATCGTCCCTATCCACCAGCTGCTGGCCTGGGATCGCATTCTTCGCTGCCCTAATCATTGCCCACATTCCTCCAGTCCTAGCGTCCTTGTTGACCCTAACGAAAGTGGTCAACAAGGGAGCGTCCTTGAATTTAGTGGGGTCTGTTACTAGGTCACCACCGACTTTTTCAAAGTTTTTAAGTTTATTGTACCGGACCTTCTGTTGTCCTTTAAGGTCCGGAGCCGGTTGGAGAGGGTCTGTTTCACAAATCCTGCTTCCTGGCAGGAAGGGGAGCTTTTTGGTCCGTTCAGTGCGGACTTTGGGAGTGGGGGAGGGGATCTCTTTTGGTTGATGGGGAGGCTGAGCGCTTGGGGAGGGGGTAGCCTGCTCGTTTTCTTCTTTTTGGCTCCTGTCACGGGATGAGGGGCGGGAAGAGTTTCTTGGGGCCTTTATAGGAGAGGGGGAAGGTTGTTCGGGTTGCTGGGGTGTTGGGATCACAGGGGGCTCATCCTGTGTTGTTGTTGCGAGGGAGTCCTTCTCAGTCTCAGTGGGGGTAGGAGGGTTTGCGCGTGTCTTGCGGCTTTTCCTCCTCCTGGCCCTCCTGATCTCTGTTGCGCTCAGGGCCATAGAGACTGTTGTTGTCTCTTCCTCTGCCTCTGACGCGGCCTCCTCCTCAGATTCTGGTAGTTTCCTCTTGTTTGAGGAGGAGGGTGTCTGTGTGTCCATTTTCTCTGTCTCGCTCTTCGGTTGTTCTTGGTCTTGGGTGACTGTCTGCAAGGATGGCTGTTTGTTGATCTTGCCTTTCTTTACGACCGTCACCCAGCCTGTCGGTGCCTCTGGAGGATTTGCGGCCGGCGCGGGAGCAGCGGCTTGATTTGTTGTCACGCTTGTTCCCGCCGCTTTTGTGGGCTTCTTCCCTCCATTCCTCTTTGGACAGTCCTTCGCCATATGCCCTTGTTGTGTGCACAGCCAGCAATGGGGCCTCCTCCCTTCCACTATAAGGGAGAGTGTCCACTCTCCGAACTTGAGTGTGGCTGGGATGGCGTAGAATCCAGCCTTGTCCAGGACCATCTGTACTTTGTAGTCCCCGGTCATGATGTTTCTTAATCCGCGGACCGGGGTGACTTCCTCTACGTCCCCATACTGGCTTAGGATAGCCCCCAGTTGTTTGGCCTCCATATAGCAGGGGACGTTTAGAGCAGAAACATTTGCTCTCCTCTTGTTCATATAGATGGGTTGGAGCTTTATGTTCCTGCTCTGATGGCAGGTCCTGGACAGCCTGACTGCGTCTTCGGAGGTGGGGAGCAGAATATCCCACTGTGCGTAACTCCTTCTACAGATGTAGTTGGCGGGAATGTTCTGTTCCAGCAACACGTTCATCATGGTGTCCTTGTTGACGCCCGTCAGACCCCTTGTCTTGGTGTCTGAAGTTATCAGCGAGAGCACTCTTTTCTCCAGAACTTCCACTTGACCCGGGAGGGGTTGGATGTTGTTCCCCTGGGTATACTCCTTGTAAGTGGAGTCGAAGAGTGCTCTGTAGTCTTCGGGCGTCAACTTCCCTTGCTGCTCTTTGGGGCCCCATGCCGGTCCTCCATCCTGGTGGGTGTCAGCTGGACTCGGGTTGGGGGGCGTTTTGATCTTGACCAAAAGGCCAAGAAAACCTTAAAAAGCTAAGAACATGTATTAAGAACTGACCTTTGATCTTAACCAAAAAGGCAAAACACAAAAGTGTTACGGACAGACCGCCGGACCGCCAGACCGAGCAACGGACCGACGGAGTGACTTATAGAGTCGCTTGCACGCGACTAATAATTTGAGGCATTAAAGTTGTATTAGTCTAAGAAGAGAATGGAAGATATTCAGATATTTCAGATTAATAACTGATTGGTTCTGCATAAGATAAGAGCTTTTTTTTTTTTTTTTTTTTTTAAATTCAATTTTCACCCCAAACAAGGTTGGTTGATTGTTTTTGTTTTACGGCATATCAACTCTTTTCGGGTTATTTAATGCCGAATCCAAAGATTTTGAAGAAAATTTTTTAAATAGAATATATTTGTTGTTTTCAAGTCGGTTTCTATTTAACCCATGGTTGGGACCCTAACAGATACTACCACACCGGGTCAGAGTGGACCTGGGAGCAATGGTAATTAAAGGGTTGCCCCACACTCCCCAAAGCCCGCAAGCTGGGGCATCACCACTGGATATAGTTTAAGGTCATATCCAGGACCCCCAAACAAGACACAGTGCCACTTTAAAGTAGGGGACTACTATCGGGGGCATAAGTGGCAGGGCTATTATGAAGGGAGGTGAGCAGCAAGATGTTTGTTCACTTTACACTTGAACTTCTGCATGCCAGTACAGTTGGGAAAGCAGAATCCCGGAAGGAAGTTCCAAAGTCTAGCAGTACTGGGGAAGAAACTATTGGAGTAGAAGGCTTTCTTACATCTAGGGATCTCTACTGTGAAGGGGTAAGATTTAACTGCTTGTCGGGTTTATCGGGGGTATTCACGTCGAGGGGGTACAATTGCTTGCAGTTCGTTAGGAAATTCTTCATTAAAGTACTTGTAGAACAGGCAGAGGGATGCAACATTTCGTCGATTGGACAGAGGCTGAAGCTTAGATGACAGTTCAGGACCTATCAGGTTGGCGACTCTCTTTTGAACTCTGTCAAGGAGTGAGGGACATGTAGCAGATGCACCAGCCCAAACGTGACAACAGTACTCCATACATGGGCGAATGGTGGCCTTATAGAGGTACAGGATACTTTCAGGCGTAAGTAGCTTTCTAGCACGGTAGAGAGAGCCCACCTTCTTCGTAGCAACCTTGGCAATGCTCTCAATGACAATACATTTTTTTTTTACATAGGCATCACCACATTATCAAGGCCCAGAGGCCACTCAAGTATAAGGGTTAAAGAGTGTACAGTAGAAATTGGACAATATAGTAATCATTAGTAATGAAAATTTGGTAAATTTGATAACTTATATGGAACGGCTCATCAAGAACTTATTTACTTTAGACTTGAACACAACCATATTGTAGTCAGCCGGAAAGCAGGAAAACGGAAGACAATTCCACAGGCGTGCAGTTCTAAGAAAGAAGCTTTGTTCATGGAATCTATGTTTAGGTTTAGGCACAGATAAAGAGTGGGGGGAATTATTGATAGTGTTTACAGCTAGACGAGTGTTTCTTGTGAAAGTTAGGCGAGGGGGGACCATAGATTGAAGCTCAGTCGAACACTTTCCATGAAAATAACGATACATCAGAGACAAACTCACAACATCTCTTCTGTGAGATAGAGGTTGCAGCGAAGAGAAAAGGACATCTCCTACGAGGCTACGAAGTCTATTTTGAACTCTATCAAGGCAGGACAAGTCCTTTCTAGCAGCTCCTGTCCAGATGTGGCAACAGTATTCCATCTTTGGACGTACCTGGCTCTTATATAGATAGATAATAGCATCAGCAGTGAGATATTTACCGGATCGATAGAAAGATCCCACCATTTTTCCAGCGGCCTTGGCAACAGATTTGATGTACGTGTTCCATTTAAGATCAGGAGTAATGGTCAAGCTCAGTAGCTTGTCAAAACTTGAGACCTCCTGGAGACGAGAACCATTCATTTCAATTGATGCCATAAGATAAGAGCTGCTTTAAACCAAACATATAGAATTTGAAATATGAAAGAAATAAAAAAATAAGATGTTATCCATCAAATGCTGAACTTAGTCATTTTGTAAGGCCTCGTTCACGGTGCACTCATGGGGGACCATGCATGCTTAACTTGTTTGATTTGACCACAGGTAAACGTTGTCATGCCATCGTTTGTAGGACCGACCTTCCTCGTTTTTTAATTTTTTTTTACATGGAGGTCACCACTTATCAAGGCCCAGAAGTCACTCGGAGATAAGGGCTATTGAAAGTACAGTAATCAATGGGATAGTATTGTAGTAATCGTTAGTATTGGAGATTTGATAAAGTGTCTTACTCAAGGAGGGGCGGTTCATCAGGAATTTGTTTATGTTGGACTTGAAGACATCTTTCATTTACTTTCTACCATCCTTTTATTTTGGATGTCTTCAAAGAGTTTTAGCATCTTTCTCTTGCTTACCGGAGTGGATGAGGTTAAAGTTTGGATCTGATGAAGTTCTTTAATTGAGAGGTTATCTATGAGTTTGCTCTCAGTCATGAACCAGATTATATGATTCTAAAATGTTTTTAGCAGCAACAACGTTTGTGTATTATCTTTCACAGATGTGTAAAAAGAAAAAAAAATGTCATACACATCTTTTAAAACTTTTTATCCATGTTCCAGCGTAACGCCGAATATTCCTGCTAGACATACCTGAGCAAGCATTTTCTAATTTAAATGAATGCATCCTTAAAAAAAAATTGGAATAACGATTCCCACACACAAACATTGTTTAATCAACATTAAGATTTAATCAACATTAAGATTTAATCAATTAATGTTTATTTAATATTACTAGTATTTCAGCCCGGCGTTGCCCGAGTGTTTAGAGGTGTATGTTGAGCAAGAAAAAAAGCGGTCCGATTTTTTAACTTTGACCCCTATTATGACCCCTTAACATTTATTGTTTGGGGCTCAAATCAAGTTATTAAGTTAGATCCATGTCCAAGGAACCTATATCTTAAATGTCAAGTGTTTAGACCCAAAATTGTCGGAGGGGTTTCAAAGGTCAAATCGTTAACAGCCAAATTTCTGGCCGAAGTCCGACCACAAAGATTTTCCTAAATCTCAGTACCCTGTATATCAAATTTCGAGCCTGTAGACTGAAAATTGACAGAGTTAATGAGTAGGGAAATGTTCATACACACACGCACTCACTTTTCTATATATATATATATATATATATATATATATATATATATATATATATATATATATATATATATATATATATATATAGAGAGAGAGAGAGAGAGAGAGATTAGGACAAACTAAAAACTTTTATTATTGCACAGGGAAATGTACACAGACACACAGACACGTTCACTTTTATAAGATATATATAGATTAGATAAACACTTCGCAAAAGTCTTAAAATTTTCTTATAATATACATTGCTAAATATATATAATAACAAGCTTTTTTAGACCGTTGAAAACGACCAAAAGCTATAGACGGTTTAATTACGATAAGTGTTTATGTCAAATTGATGAGTGAACACGGTTAAATCCGTACTCATTCTTTCACAAAATACTAATCCCTACTAATTCCTAGATGTGCATCTAACAGATAATATCATACTTAGTTTACTGCACCTTATCATAACAAAGGTCCATACGAAATCTCAGCTAGATCAGCTCAGTAGTTTTCCAGAAAAAGCGAGAGTAAATGTAGTATTGTAGTGACTAATCCATATTAATTTTTAACTGTGCATTGAACGAATACCATAATATTTAGTTCGCTGCACGTTATCATAACAAAGGCTCATACAAAATTTAAGCCAGATCGGCGCAGTAGTTTCCAAGAAAAGTGAGAGTAAATGTCTTATTTTGGTGACTAATCCTTATTAATCAGTAACTGTACATTGACCGGATACCATAATACTGAGATCGCTGCACTTTATCATCACAAAGGTGCATACAAAGTTTAATCCAGATCGACCCAGTAGTTTCTGAAAAAAAAAAACAGTAAGAGTCAATGTGTCATTTCGGTGACTATTCCTTAATAATTGTGCATTAAACGAATACCATAATACTTAATTCGCTGGACCTTGTTATGATATAGGTCTATGCAAAATTTAAGCTAGGTCGGCACAGTAGTTTCCGAATAGAAGTGAGATAAAATATGGTATTGTGATGACTAATCCTTGTTAATCCCTAACTCTGCATTGAACGAATAACATAATACTTAGTTCGCTGCACCTTATCATGAATGTTCATGCAAAATTTAAGTAAGATCGGTTCAGTAATTTCCGAGAAAAGGTGGAACGAACGGACGGACAGACAGTCTAAGAGAAATTAAATATAGAAACATTAACGAATACCCGGATGTTGATAAGCGAAACTTCAACAGCTCGTTAATCATAATAAAGCTTGGTATTTTTTTTTTTGGTGGAGGGATGTGAGTGCAAACATTAATTTTTGTTTTTACTTTTAAACGAATTGAACAAATTAAATAAAAGATCAAATGGAATTATTTATCGAATAGATTAAAAGTTTACAAACCCATCGTAATTATTTTGAACGATATGAAAATGAAATTAGTCTTATCACGTTGAAAACACGAAAATGGCTGTATTTTGTATGATCTTTTATGCAATGCAGAAAAAACAAGGCCGATAGCCATTAGTCGCGTGCTCTCGTGTAATGAATGAATGCGTGAATGTAGGATTGACATGAAATTCTTAACGATAAACTAAAATGACCGAAAAATGGGTTTAAATGACTTAAATAAATAAAAAGTAAATGACTTAGAATGACTTTAATGAACTTAAGGATGAAATGACTTGAATGCTTAAAAAATAACTGGAATCCTTCAAAAACAACTTGAATGATCTGGAGAATGACTTGAATGGTTTTGAGACTGACTGGTTGTAAAGTGGGTTATCATTTTACATAAAATTAATACAGAAAAGTGATCCCCCACTTTATATCACAATAAGTACAGCATGCAGTAAGAACAGATACTACACTTTGATCCCGGCCCGAAGACCAAGAAAAGCTGTATTTATTTGCTCCCCCAACGAGCGAATTAGGCACAAGGCCGATTTTTAATGTGAGGAGTGAAGGGGAAATTGGGATCAACTCCCCGGGGAGTAGGGAAGCTGGATAGTGACAATTGGTATGAAGGGTTGGTATTTATTTGCTCCCCCATCGAGCAAATTAGGCACAAGGCCGATTTTTAATGTGAGGAGTGAAGGGGAAATGTGGACCAACTCCCCGGGGAGTAGGGGAGCTGGATAGTGACAATTGGTATGGAGGGTTGCCCCTACATTGAGCAAGGTCTGATATGTGGGGTTGTCCCCACATATGGTCTTTGCTTGCAGTATCTGTTCCGGCAGATAATACACTTTGATCTTGGCCAAAAGTCCAAGAAAAGCTTAAAAGGCTAAGAACAGCATCTATTAACAACAGACCTTTGATCTTAACCAAAAAGGCCAAGCACAAAAGTGTTACGGACAGACCGATCGACCGACGGAGTGACTTATAGAGTCGCTTGCAAGCAACTAAAATACCATTAAACGATAAAAGACGGTTTGATGTGATCTTAAATTTTATACTGGCATATACTTCGAACCGAGGCGTTTTAAGTTCAAATTCTGTTGGTTCAATAAAACCATTTTACTATGGATGTTGGCAACCTTCATGTAATTATGGAATTGTATTTCAAACTCAAGCTGGCTGATCAACTATAACAACATTCTTGTTTCCTTTTGTTAACAGATGCACTGACGCTGGGAACAGCAGAAGCCGCATGAAGATATGCAAATGACCAAGCCGGCTGCGAGAAGTGACGTCACAGCAGTAACAAAAGGACGTGTGGCCAGAGAAGTCACACGCGGCCGATGAAGGAGAAATGAGTTGTTTGAATATTTAGAGAAACCACGTCGTTGGAAATACCAGATATAAAAGATTTTGTTGAAAAAGAAAGTGCGTTGAGTTTTTTGCTTTCTTCTTTTTCCTTGTGACAGAGTTTACAACATGTTGGGGTTGTTAAAATGTTACGACACCATAAAAAAAGTATACAACGTTACACGTTTAAAGAATTAACTTAAAAAAACAACAACAACAACAACAACAACAACAACAACAACAACAACAACAACGAAAGGAAATGAATAATCAACTAAGGAAAACTTAGTCCTACAAATTGTTTTTATTTATAATAATAAGTTCTTCTAGGAAAATTTCCCACCGCAACCGAATTAATTGGCAAATATGCAATACTAACTGGAAAATTGGAGGAAGATGGATGAAGAATGTGGAAGCAAAGGCGTAGCCAGTTGCACTTTCCATGATTTTTGGACATCGATCGAATTTTTTCCTTAATTTAAAGCGCCAGTAAGGCAGCAAGAGATAGGCAGACATTTGCCTTGTTGTAAATAATTTTTCTGCTAATGGGAGACTAATTTATTGCTTGTGAATCGGTTTTTGCCTGTCATTTCACAATAACGCCTTAAAGTTTACCTTTCTATAAAGGAATTTTGCAGAGTTGGATTCGTTTCGTTCAAAATATTTACTAATTTATTTTCATTGTTTTATACGAAACGAAACTTTTCATTTCGTTTCGTTCATTTTTCGTTTTGCTTCGTAATGTATAAGTATATAATTACAAGCAGAATGCGGGAAAAGATACCAAGACTTAACAAACGACTATGAAACATCAAATGTTATAATTAGGGCAAGCCATAACTTGTATTTATTAACCAGGTTAGACAAAGTAATTATATAGAATATTTCATAAATTTATCAAAATATTTAAATTTCACGTTATAACAATATTTCCTGAGCATTAATTGCAATTTTTAATTTGTCCTAATATATATATATATATATATATATATATATATATATATATATATATATATATAAGTGTGTGTGTGTGTGTGAATATTTCCCTACGCAATAACTCTGTCAATTTTCTGTTTACAGACTCGAAATTTGATATACAGAGTACTGAGATTTTGGAAAATATTTGTGATCCGTTTTCGGACAGAAATTTTGCTATTAAGGGGTCAAAGTTCAACGATTTGACCTTTGAGAACTCTACCAAACTCCTCCGACAATTTTGAGTCTAAACACTTGAAATTTTAGATATAGGTTCCTTGGACATGGATCTAACATAATAAATTGATTTAAGCGTCAACCAATAAATGTAAAGGGGTTATAATAGGGGTCAAAGTAAAAAAAATGACGGCTTTTTTTTGCTCAACATACACCTCCAAACACCCGGGCAACGCCGGGCTGAAATGCTAGTTATAATGATAAAAAACGAAGGAAACGAAACGAAATTTTATTCAAACGAAACGAAGCAAACAAAATGTATTTGATAAAATTTTTGTTTCGAAAGTTTGGACCCTTCCCCATGGAGAATCCGATACACAAAGGATCATGTGAAGTTCGTCAATATCCATAGGTTAATATACTGCGAACAAACCGGCTGAGTTCGAAATTTGTTCAGCCAGGTCCACATACTGCATCGTGTTCTTCAACATAGTCGTAACCTCTTAATACAGAGAAATAAAATATAAAGTGTAATATAAATAAATGTAAAGTCGAAAAAGAAGATGGCGACACCATGGACATGCATGGTTGACTTTCCCGCGTTCTTTCTTCGTGGTTGTCCCATCACATAGCGACGTAGAAACGGGGAAGGGAGACTTTCACAGACAGACACTCACTGGTATTTGTACAACTGGAGAACCCTGAAAAGACGAATCAGCAAAAATAGAAACAGAAAATGAACGTCGACAGTCTAAATCAAGTAAGTCTAACGAATGTAGGTAAATAAGGCGTTTGATTTGAGAGCAAAGTAAACAGGGTTCCCATCGACGACAGGCCGGTTCTAGGTCAGAATTTTCGAAATGCACTTTGAAACTCCTTTAATATATAGGTAATGCCTAACATGTTTGTGTTTTATAAACCATTTCTGTGTATGTGTAAGAATATATTTTACTAGCAGACCGCACGGCATTGCCCGGTCGTAAAATACGCTTAAATATGATATTATGATTAATGCAGATTTCGTATTTATTATCATATTATATTGATATATAGGTAATGCGTAACATGTTTGTGTTTTATAAATTATGAATAACAATCAGTATGTGCAATTAAACAAAGTAATTATATAAAAATTTTCATAAATCAATAAAAAACATTTACATTTCACTTAATAAAAACATTTAATTGCAATTTTTTGGTTGCCCTGATTATAATAAAAAAAAAAACGAACGAAACGAATTAATTGAAACGAAACGAATTAATTGAAACGAAACGAAACTTTACTAAAACGAAACTAAACGAACGAAACATTATATATTAATACGATAGGGTATGTGTTATTTTCTGTGTCACGCTTACATCCGGATCGCTTAATTGTTATGTGCTCCCATTTCTTTTCATTAATAATTTTACCAATAATTCTTCATAAGTGTTGGTTTCGGTTTCGATTATAACTGATCAGGTTCCATTACTCTATTTTTTTATAAATAATTTTATCAAGAATTCTTCATAAGTTTTGGTTTCGGTTTCGATTATAGCTGAGTGAACTCAGGTTATATGCATATACATATATTTTTTCATAAGTTTTGGTTTCGGTTTCGATTCAAGCTGATGCATCCAAGTCATATGCATATATTTTTTTTATTTTTGAAATCGCAACTTTATAATTTATAAAAATCGATAGAACATTAACTCTATAATAATATATACGAAATCTGCAAGAATTAAAATATCATATTTAAGTGTACTTTATGACTGGGCTACGCCGGGCATCCCTAATAGCTTATATAAATACTTTTAACAAAAGAGCTACAATAATATCAGGGCGTCTCCCTTTACACTGAACATCTAGAGAATTCCAACATCAATATATTACATATGAATCAGTCCCCTGTGGAATTTCCACAGCTCCTGCTAGTCCTTATCATTATTAATTTTTTTATTTTATTCTTATTTTGTGGAATCGCATGAAGCATGATCTCAAATGACCCCCCCCAAAAAAAACAAAAAACAAAAACAAAAAAAAACGACACAGACTGAGATCGTGGGTGTTTCAAGTTCCAATCCAGTTCGTTCTACAAATAACTTTCACTTAGGATGTGTGCAACCTTCATGTGGCCCCTCTTGCTAGTACCCGATATCTTTCCAAAAAGAATTCTATCTAGAAAAATGTCGTGGAAACTAATGCTAACAATGAAATCATTTGATTCATACGATGATGATGATGATGAGGATGATGATGATATCTGAAATATGGGTGATAATCCTTATTTCCAATTCAAACAGGAAATACTACGGATAAAGAGTTGTACCCTAGTGTGTATAAACTATATTGATTATTTCATTTCTAGCAAAATTACCAAAAGCTAGCAGAAGAATCAACGTTAAAATAGGATACATGTGTTTAATGTAATATACCGATTATTATGAAATTTGGCGCAATCGTTTGCATAGTTAGTTCTCTCTTCTCGCAAGAACTATGACAAAAGAATCAGGAAGTGGGATGCAAACAGGTAGTGCTCCATATGCAGCCCCGTCGGAATTGCCAGCACGGCCCCTCAAAAGGAGAAAGCAAAACCTGGGAGAATGAACCTCCTAGAACTGGATCACAACCAACATTCACCGCAGTCAACAAGGACCAAGTCATTACAGGAATGGTCTATTCTGTTGATTTTCGTGCCGAGGTAAAAATAACTAGAGTTGTGATTTAGGCTAATTTTTATGGAAATGGAATAAAAAGTGGATGAAACACCTCCTGAAAATTCAGATTCTTCTGGTTTTTGTGAAATCTTAACAATATAGGTAGATCAAGTACATCAAGTCTGTTGCCAAGGTCGCTGGAAAGATGGTGGGATCCTTCTACCGCTCCAGAGGATATCTGACTACGGATGCAATTCTCTATCTATATAAAAGCCAAGTACGTCCAAGGATGGAATACTGCTGCCATATCTGGGCAGGAGCTGCTAAAAACAGTCTATCCTGCCTTGACAGAGTAAAAAATAGACTTCGTGGCTTAGTGGGGGATGCCCTTTTCTCTACCCTGCAACCTCTCTCCCACAGAAGAGACGTTGCGAGCCTATACTTGTTTTATCGTTATTTCCATGGCAGGTGCTCGTCTGAACTCCAATCTCTGGTCCCCCCTCGCCAATCTTTCACGAAAAACACCCGTCTAGCCGAATCCACCGTGAAAAATTTTCCCCCACTCTTTATCTTTGCCTAAATCAAAACGTGGATTCCATAAACAAAGCTTCTTTCTTAGAACTGCACGCCTGTGGAACTCTGTTCCGTCTGCTTGCTTCCCACCTGACTACAACTTGGATGTCTTCAAGTCCAACGTTAAAAAATTCCTAATGAACCGCCCCATTAAGTAAACACTTCATCAAATCTCCACACTAACGTACTGTACTTGCAATAACCCTTATCCCTGAGTGGCTTCCGGGCCTTGATAAGTGGTGACCACTGTATAAAAAAAAGAAGGGTAAGCTAAGACAATTTCCATACAATACTTTCTACTTTGTTGAATTCTGATTCATATCAACACTTGATTTAGATAAAACAAGAATACAGCCAGTTCAGCTATCACACAACAGATCGTAGTCTCGTAGGAGATGTCCTTTTCTCTTCGCTGCAACCTCTTTCTCACAGAAGAGATGTTGCGAGTTTATCTCTGCTTTATCGTTGTTTTGATGGAAAATGTTCGACTGAGCTTCAATCTA
The DNA here is from genome assembly GCF_053919585.1 of Euprymna scolopes. Taxonomy (NCBI): domain Eukaryota; kingdom Metazoa; phylum Mollusca; class Cephalopoda; order Sepiida; family Sepiolidae; genus Euprymna; species Euprymna scolopes. Next base: position 24,589,850 of record NC_136507.1, on the reverse strand, counting down.
TGGTCCCTCCCCTCACCAAACTTTCACAAGAAACACTCGTCTATCTGAAAACACTATCAATAATTTCCCCCCGCTCTTTATCTGTGCCTAAACCTAAACATAGATTCCATGAACAAAGCTTTTTTTCTTAGAACTGCACGCTTGTGGAATTGTCTTCCGTTTTCCTGCTTTCCAGCTGACTACAATATGGTTGTCTTCAAGTCTAACGTAAACAAGTTCTTGATGAGCCGTTCCACTGAAGTTAACAGATTTACTGAATTTCCATTACTAACGATTACTATATTGTCCAATTGACCACTGTACACTCTTAACCTTTATCCTAGCGTGGTCTCTGGGCCTTGATAAGTGGTTATGCCTATGTAAAAAAAAAAAAACAACAAAAAACAGATCAAGAACAAATAAAATCAAGTAGAAAAGTTGGCTTTCTAAAAAATCACCGAGTACACATGAAAATGGTGTAATTCCATACCTTCAGTTTTACAATTACATAACGTGAGAAACATCAACAAATTAAACATTTATTTAACAGCTTAGAATACGCATATGTATGACTGGAAAAAAGAAAAGTGCAGAGAGACTGTTCAACGTTTAATTGCCTTTGACAAAACACGAACTGCACAAACCTTAGTTCATAGCAGAAGAGAAACTTTCAAAAATGTTTCTGCCGACATTTGAAGGAACTGCTTTACAGTCGTCATCACCGTCTGAGCAATCACTGTTTATTTGTAGCTCGGATGTCAACGTTTGGCTCTGAGGTGTCAGCAAGTATTTTTGGCCTCCTCGTATCGCTATTCTGAGTCTTTCTTCCTGTCGCACGACATCGGGACCGTGTTTTCCTTTATTTATTAATGTTTTTTGTCGCCTCCTCTTGCTTGTCTTTTCGAAGTCGCTGCAGACATTCAGCTGAGATTAGGCTCTCTCCATACTGCCTTTTGATGATATATATTTATATTTTCAATATATCTTAATATATAACAAATAAGATCAAACACAAAAGTAGAAAAGTTGATGCTATTGAGGGTGCAGGTCGATCAAACAGTTCTGCATAGTTACACACACAGAGGGTGGTATCTGTGTGAGATCCCATGGTATTATCCCACATTTTTTGAACCCTGCCTTGATGTTGCGTGCTGAGAAGCAGTTTCATTGCTATAAGAACTTGCGGATAAAGGTTCTTTATAAAAAGGCATACCTAGATTCTTTCGGGCAAACCGAACAATGACAAAATGTACAATAATGACAAATTAACTTGTAGAAAATGGCAGGAGAGGCTGAAATATGTAGAAGGAAAGCCTTTTCCATGTTAAACACCTATCTGTTTTAATTTCTTATCACTTTGTTTTTGCTAGGGATAGGGCATTCGATCGGATACCAAACATTCTCCCATTAGTTTAGTTATTCCAACCGAGAGATCTTTTTAAGATTTTAACCGTCCCTTTAAGTGCAATTGTTTGTATTGCTCTTGCACTTGGTTCATCGGGTATATTCGCCGGATAGTTTTTGAAATTATTTTTCATTAGCCCGATTGCTCCTATGATATCTGGAATGATAGATATCTTCTAAAGATTTCAGTTTCTTTCCCATCCATTCCATCCATCCAGCACAGCCACAGCCGAGATCGAACTCACTACATGAGTTTGTAGTGTAATTCAACTCGTGTCGGTAGCTGAATGATGCTTCGTGTATATAACACAATCACGTTGACACGCCGGTTCTCGCCAGACACCAATGTATAGCAACGTTGAGCCTGGCCATTACTAGATGAGTGATCATTTTGGAAGGCCAGGCGTTGTATGTACCGCGAGGTAAAATCCCAAGTTGAGAAACTGGCACGGTTTATCCATCTCTTGAGGGCAAGTGAAACACTCTTAAGCCGTGGTAGGCACCTCGTGATGACGTCACGATAAAAAAATAAAAATACCAAGTTTCTTTATTTAATTTTGTTTTCTCTTTAATTTTCTTCCTTTGAAGATTGTAACGTTGGGTATGGGGTAGCCAAACCAGCTGCCGACATTGCCCTGCTTTTTATTGAAACAGCTCTTTTTAGTATCCTCGCTGTTCCTTGAAGTTGTCGGGATCTCTTTTGCACTTGGTTCACCAGGAATATTAGTTAGGTAGAACTTCAGGTTCTTCTTCATAAGCCCTGTGGCACCTACAATAACTGGTATGATTTATATCTCCTAAGATTCCAGTTTCTTTTCATATCATACATGAGACCTTGATATTTGGTCTATTTCTCTCTTTCAGCTCTGAACGTTCAGTCTAAACGATCGCCATCATTAGTGACATTCACTTCAACCAAGGTTGCAACTCTCTCTGACTTATTGCATATAACTATGTCAGGTTTCACAGCAGCATTTTCAAGGGAGGTGGCTGTAGGGATTACATGGTTGTAATGTATGGTATATAAGTCATTTCCAACTGTTCTTTCAGGTTAATGTTCCCAGAATTTGCTGCTACATTGGATGTTGAATTTTTTACAGATGGACAAATGGAGGTACTTACATACTCCATCATGTCTCGCTGTGTAATAGCCATTCCGCAAAAGAACCTTGCAACTTGATACCGGATGATTCACATTTTCCAATTCCGTGTGGCAGAATCTGCATTTGTTGTCATTAGTGAGACCTGTCATATTCTTGAATGCATTAATTGTTTGTTTGTTGAAATGCTTTGCGAAATTCAATACCCCAGGAGTACAGAATTTTCCCAAAGCACATGTTCATCTGACAAAACATGAATTCATTATCAGTGTACTCCTAGACTGTTTCTAGCTTTATTTCATGGTCTTTTATACGTTACTCATAGTAAATAACCAACTTAAACCCGCAGAGAAGACATGAACACAAATATAAGGATGGATTTTAAAGTGTAATACCTTAGCATGGCTTTAGATAGTGTTGCTACACCAAGTGATGGTCACTGTACCTATTTACAATGCCTCCCCACGGAGCAGAGCTAGACACCAGGGTCGTTTTTTAACGCGGAGAAAAGGTACAAAAAATAAAAATTGTCTCAGTCGTGAAGGACTTCTCCTCCACTAAAACAGAACGAGAAATGGAAGTGCCGCATCTGAAGAACAGATACTACACTTTGATCTTAACCAAAAGAAACAGCAGAGGCAGTTCCAGTACTTTGAGAGTCAGTCACACACAAGCGCATCTCCTTCTTGAGAAGAGTTCTCTAAAGTATTAAAATACTTTCTTTTAACTGAACAATTTTTCAGCTGAGGAGGTTGTTATTTTTGTTGGTTGTTTTAGTTTTATGGCATATCAACCCTTTTCGGGATATGTAATGCCGAATCCAGTTATTTTGAAGAAAAAGTTTTTAATAGAGTATATTTGTTTTGTTGTTTTCAAGTCAGTTTCTATTTAACCTATAGTTGGGACCCTAACAGGTGCTACCACTCCGGGTCAGAGTGGACCTGGGAGCAATGGCAATTAAAGGATGGCTCCACACTCCCCAAAGTCCACAAGCTGGGGCCTTACTATCGGATATAGTTTAAGGTCATATCCAGGACCAACTGAGAAGGTATGGAATTGCCCCAGGTTATACAATTAGACATCCATTAATTTCCTAAATCTCAGTATTTTTGGAATATTATGGACATGATATAACTGCAAACCCCTATTTCAAAATTCAAATATTTCAGATTAGCATTAAACTTAATCCATAGTCATACGACAGTAATTAAGCAAGCTTTTCTACTTTCACTTTTTTCCTTAAAACCCTTTAAACTTAAGCTTGCGATTTCTTAGAATCAAAATCTTGACTTATATATAAATGCATTTTGCTTGTATGCATGTACGCGTGTGTACGAGGCCGTTCCCCATGGACTCTAAAACGCATGGGCTAATTTTTTTTTTAAATTTCACAAAAATGTACTTCACGTGTATGGGAGTGTTTTTATATAGGTTTTGTATCGGAATGCCCTCAATAATTATCACAACACGAATATTCGAAAAAATCCAATTAAAGGAGGATCAGTCCAATTTTGAACAAACTTTACACTCTGACATGCCTAACATCAGAAGTGCATTTTAGGAATTTTATCACCAAACTAGCAAAAGAGGCAGGCAAGCATCAGGTCTGCCTGCTAGCCCTGTGATAAATTTGAATCAAAATTGAATAAATATTTTAGGCATAAATTTTAATATTTTTATTTTTATTTTTTATCTTCGTGAAGGGATATGAAATTGATGCAAATTGTTCTATCCTGAGATTTCGTTTTACCCGTCCTGGGACGAGTAGTTTTCTATTTTCTGAACAAAACGCATCTTTTATAAATAAATGCAGTAATTTAGGACCGTTTTCTTTTCTTTCGTTATCGCCATAAACCTTAGATTTAACTTGTGGCAGAAGAGATTACTGTATTTTTCTGGATGCTTTCAAAAAGACCTCTAATTATTTCCGGTTCCGGTCGAAGGCTTTAGGGAAATAACCGTGTATAAGGGAAAAACGCTGTAGCCTTTCCATGCTATTATGGTAATAGGGATATTATCTGGAGAGTCACTCTATAATTTCAAGAAGGACTATCATTTTTTTTGTTTTGTGTGTGTGATTTTTTTTTTATTTGACGATAAGATCTATTTAATGTATTGCTTTAGTCAGTCTGGAAATATAGATATGCGACGATTCACCGTTGAACTGATAAACAACAGCCTATATAAACTCTTGGTATTTAATTGATTCCCCACAATATGTTACACAAGGTCGTTATTTCCATGGCAGGTGCTCGTCTGAACTCCAATCTCCGGTCCCCCCTCGCCAATCCTTCACGAAAAACACCCTTCTAGCTGAATCCACCGTGAAAAATTTCCCCCACTCTTTATCTGTGCCTAAATCAAAACGTAGATTCCATGAACAAAGCTTCTTTCTTAGAACTGCACGCCTGTGGAACTCTGTTCCGTCTGCTTGCTTTCCACCTGACTACAACCTGGATGTGTTCAAGTCCAACGTTAACAAATTCCTAATGAATCGCCCCCTTAAGTAAACACTTCATTAAATCTCCACACTAACGTACTGTACTTGCAATAACCCTTATCCATGAGTGGCTTCCGGGCCTTGATAAGTGGTGTCCTCCGTGTAAAAAAAAAGAAAAGAAAACCAGCTCCTCAAAAAGGGACACTTTTTCAGCAGGAAAAAAATTACCAAAAAAAATGCCTTAGTATAGAAGAGTTTCCCTCTTACATCGACTAAGGACAAATAAACTCAAGTGTAGCATCAAAACAGACACTACACTCGGATCTCAACCCGAAGCCTATATAACACTATTCATAGATCCTTTAAAAATATGATGTAGAGCAATTATTTTATATATAAAATTTTTTATTTATCTGAAAAAAAAAGGGTGAATCCGAGTTCCAAAAGGGCGTACCCTCTAATCGGTAATGTTTACAAAAAGTAATATGCCCATCTTACTCACCGTATTGCCTAGAGTATATACTCAAAAATTCATCCTGGTACATCCATTAGTTTATGAGATCATCATCTCTCGTATATGAGAAATAATACTCATTCTTTTATATCTATAGGCATACACAACCATTAGGTGACGATTCCTGCCAGTCAGGCGATTCGAACAGTCAGGAAGCCGCCTATGACACCATTTGCTAAGCTTTTACCTTCGGGCCATGTGACGCAGTGGATAGAGACGCTGAATATGTACGGTTCCAAGTGAGAATTGTCTGAAGATAGCGGTTTCAATCCTACCCAAAGCCGGCCAGAGGCTTACTTGGAAGGCAGTAATTACTGAGAATGCAGTTAGGAGATTCGGAGTTCCTATCCCGTCGCGGTTTCCACCTGGCGGAGGCCAGAGGAATAGTTGGCAAAAATGTCGTGAAGCAACAACTAAGAAGGATGAGGATAATAGTCCGCAATAAATAAATTATATATATATATATATATATATATATATATATATATATATATATATATATAGTTGCTTTAATAAACCATTTTATTTGAGAAAAATATTTAAATTGATAAGAGATTTCATATTATGGGATTGTATGAGTGAGAATGTATGGGTGTGGATATGTTTTTATATTATGGGAATGTATGGGTGAGAATGTATGGGTGTGGATATGTTTTCATATTATGAGAATGTATGGGTGTGGATATGTTTTCATATTATGGGATTGTAAGAGTGAGAATGTATGGGTGTGGATATGTTTTCATATTATGGGATTGTAAGAGTGAGAATGTATGCGTGAGATGTAGAATGCTGGTATGTGAGTCATTGAGGTCTTTTTGCATTACGTCCCCGTTGGTCAAATGCACGGAGGCTTGAATAAGTTCGCATCGTTTTATTACTTTCACATGGTCTTGTTACTTTGAGGGCTTGGGGAGATTTTAATTGAATGAAAACTCTTTGTGTTAGCACGTTCTTGTAAAAACTTGCTCACTTTTATAAGTGAATAAGAAAGCAAACACAAACGATGCGGACTTTGAGCGTAATTAGCTCTAGGATTTTCGAGTAATAAAAAGTTGCTTTATTTTAATAGTTTCAAACAAAAAAAAATGTTTTCCCTCCATACATAACGTAACATGATTTTATTTCTACATATTTTCGATTCCAAATCGCTTTTTTTTCTCCCAAAAAATCCCTCGATACAGCTTTGATAAAGTGAGGACGAAACCGGTCAGCTGACTCCCCCATTTTTTTCTCTTCATCCCGTTGAATTTATTTTAAACGTTGACTTCATTTTAAACGTTTTTACTCATGAATTTGTGACACTGGACGTACAACAAGTAAATTAATATTTAGAGTAAGAAAAAAAATTCCAGTATTGACAAAATAACAGCCGATAATAAACAAACACCAATTAACTTTTATAGAGATGTCAATCATTTTCCTATCAAACAAATTATTTGAAAAACTCGAATGGCCCAAATTATATCTCAAGCAATCCCTACCTCATCTTTCTCACTAAAGGGACGTTGCGAGTATATTTCAGCTCCATCGTTACTTTTGTGATAGGTGCTCGATTGAGCTTTAATCTACGGTTCCTCTCCGTAAAACGTTCGCAACAAATACTCACGTAGCTGTAACAATCGCCAACAACTTCCATCACTATCTGCGCCTAAAGCTAAACGAAAATTCTCTGAGCAGAGTTTGTATCCAACAAACCGTAATATCGTATGTCTGCTTCTCAGCTGACTATAACATGACAGTCTTCAAATATATCCTATTAATTCCTCAATTTAGATAATCTAGTTCCACCGTAACTGATCTTGTTCCACTGTCTGCCTAACACTCTACCTTTATACTTGAGTGGGATCCGTACCTTGGTAAGTGGTGATTTTCCAAGTGAATGTATATGTGTGGGTCTGTCAGTGTGTCTGTCAGTGTGTCTGTGTGTAAATATTTAACCGATAAACCCATTTCTGTCAAGAGGTGCTTGACTGAAGGAGTAAATTAAAGATTACCTCTTACAATATGATTTTATTATTTGTATTGAACTATGTAGCACAATATTACTTTCTGAGTATTTATTATTACTTATGAATTCATCTCTTTTATGTCATTTCTATATTTTAAATACAGCGGACACTGTTTTCATAGAAATGTTAATAAACTCATATTTGCTGTGTGTTATTGTTTTTTCCTGTTAATTTTTTTCCTCTCTATCCCAAAAATATCAGCTTTATCAAAACATATTTGTTGATAAAACATATTTCTTATTCCGTGGAATTTCCATGGGTCCCTCTAGTGCAAAAAGGACAGCTAAATGTTCATTTAATAAGTAAAACGTATATACATTTTTTTTTGTTTATTTAAAATTGTAGCAATTTAATTCCTCTTCAAAAAACATTTTCTGTTTTCTATATAGATGAAACAGTAGATGTATGTATATGTGTGTGTTTCTGTGAAAATATTTAACCGATAAACTCTTAAACTACTGGTCACATAACACTGAAATAAACAGAAAATAGTAATAATACACTAAGGATGGTTTAGCACGCACAAAATTTTTGTTTTGAAGGATGGATAACGCGTACCGACATGTCAGCAAGTTGAAATGAAAACTGTTCATTTAAACTTGCTGACACTTTCTGCGCATGCCCAAATTCAATTCATTTCCTAAAGTTGTTTAATCTTAAATCTTTTTTTTTTCCACCTATCTCGCGATAGAGAACGCATCTTGAGCGCTAAATATTTTGGTTTCGATTCTAGCTGAAGACACCTGAGTCATTTAAAACAAATAAAGCATGCATGGTCCCCCATGAGTGCACAGTGAACGAGGCATAAACAAATTACTAAGTTCAGCATCGACCCCTCCCCCATTTAGCCCTATAAATCCCCAGGGGACCTCAAATCCTGGTGAAAATGAACAAACGGGGCAGTTTTAGGTCAAACATATGTAAATTTGAGTTTTGCACCATGCAAAAAAAAAAAAAATAAATAAATAAATAAAATAAAAAAATGACAAATTTCAGCATCGACCCTCCCCCATTTAGCCCTAAAAGTCCCTTAGGGACCTCAAATCCTGGTGAAAATGAGCAAACGGGGCAGTTTTATGTCTAACATATGTAAATTTGTGTTTTGCACCATGCAAAAAAAAAAACAAAAAAAAAATGACTAAGTCCATCATTTGTACACCCCATTTAGCCCCCCAAATCCCCAAGGCTTTAACATATTTAAATTTGAGACCAGCACCACGCAAAACTTCTAAATAGACATACACTGAAAATTTTGGACAAATATGGTAAAATAGTCCCAAAAAATGAAGTGTTTTTTTTTATTATCCTTGAGTAATAATAACAATTAAAAAAATACCCCAAACATATAAAAAATCTAAAAATCAGTCAATAACACGGACACACATTGAACAGTCAAACTCAACACTACAAAAATCTGTTCACAACGAAGAAACATTGTAAAATCAGGAAAAAAGCGACAAAATGTTTGACCTATAATGACCTATAAATGTTTGACCTATAATGTTTGACCAAAATGTTTGACCTATAATGACCTATATGTTTGACCTATAATGACCTATAATGACCAAAATAATAACCTATATGTTCGACCTATAATGACCAAAATGTTTGGAATATAATGACCTATATGTTTGACCTATAATGACCAAAATGTTTGACCTCTAATGACCTATGAATGTTTGACCTATAAATGTCACGAAACACAAACTTAATACGGCATAATCATGTTGACACACCAGTTCTCGCTAAATCACCGAAGTTAAACAACGTTGAGCCTGGTTAGTACCATATGGGGGATGTCAACACCCCCGTGCAAGAGCTATAAAAACATAACATCATCATCTTCCATAACGGCGAAATACATGCGACTGGGGACCGTTTGTGAATTTCATACTCCCACGAAACTTCCTCTTTCGGAGGAAGCCGGTTAAACCCACTGTTGAAATATATTTTTTATATATGAGTGAGTAGATATTTGATTGCTTCCCACCAGAGCAATGTGTGACACAAAGTCAAGAAAGTGGGAGATAAGCAAGCTCCTCTAAAGGAGGGGCACTCTTACCTCAACAAAAATTGCCTGAGCACTCTCGTCGGCATTCCCCGGTAGGGGCACCCCAGGCGACAAGCAGTAAATTTGCTCCACCTGAAAGCCGGGTAGCAAGGCCTGGAAGGTACAGGTACAGGGCCGGTTCCCGGCCCCACACCTCTCGAGCTGAGTGCCAAGAACGTATCCTTGACGAGTACTCTACCAAGTCTCTCTGCAGCTGAAGCCGCTATGAGACACATCCCCATCACGAATAATGGGGGTCGATATCGATTTGGTGTTCACCACATCAAAATGTGACACAAGGGCGGAAGGTGGAAAATAGGCAAGCTCCCTAAAGGAGGGGCGCTCTTGCCTCAACAAAAATTGCCAGGGCACTCCCGTCGGAATTCCCCAGCGAGGGCGCCTCAGGCGACAAGCAATAAATTTGCCCCACTCGAAAGCCAGGTGGCATGGCCTGGGAGAGTGGACCTCCTGGGTGATACCCAAGCAGTGTACCTTAGTCCAACAGGTACAGGGTAGGTTCCTGGTCCCGCACCTGTTGGGCTGCGTGCCAAGAACGGATCCTTGACAAGTACTCTACCCAGTCTCCCTGCAGCCGAAGCCACTAGGAGACACATTCCCATCACGAGTAATGGGGGTAGTTATTTATTTGCTGTGCACCGCAGCAAAATGTGGCACAAGGCCGGAAAGTGCAGAATAAGCAAGCCCCCCCCCCCTAAAGGAGGGGCACTCTTACCTCAAGAAAAATTGCCTGAGCACCCCGTCGGCATTCCCCGGTAGGGGCGCCTCAGGCGACAAGCAATAAACTTGCTCCACTTGAAAGCTGGGTGGCAAGGCCTGGGAGGGTAGACCTCCTAGGTGATATCCAAGCGGTGTACCTCAGTCCGGCGACCCTCACCTGTCAGGCTGCGTGTCGAAAACGGATTCTTGACGAGTACTCTACCCTGTCTCCCTTCAGCCGAAGCCGCTAGGAGACACATCCCCCAACACGAGTAATGGAGGTATGATTAAAGAAAGTTGGAAGCTTCTATTTATAGACATTGGCGGTAGAAACTGACAATCAAATGGAGACACGTTTTCGTAACAACCAATCAGAAACAAGAATTGCTCCATAAAAATATTGAATCTTTTAGCATTCATACATATGACTTTTTTCATGTTTACCATGAGAAGGAATTTATTGCTCGTCTGTAGACTTTTACGATCCGGCACTTGAATAGATCGACTACTTCAACGAAAAACCTATTCTTCATCTTCGTTTTGGCTTTTATAATTCAAAGCTTCTCTAATTGACGATTGTCATTTTGTTTGGAACAAGATTTCTTCTTTTATTCTGATCTCAAGAATGGTTTTCAATGCAAAATCCAACTGTAGTTTCATTTGTTTTTTCATTTCAAACACAAACTTGCAAGCAACAAAACAATATCTTCATAAACCTGAAATATTAAAGAAATTGCCTAACTGTGATACATTTTTGTCTAGTTTTCAGAGATAGCAAAACGTTTGAAGAAAAACGAAAAAAAAAAAAGCACAGTAAAAGCTGAAAATAAACAAAAACGCTCAGACATTATGAATAGTTAAATCCTACACTCTAAAAATCTCTTCACAAAGAAACACACTTTGAAAACTGTCTGAATCGAGAAAAAATGTGAAAAAAACAAACAAAACAAAACAAACAAAAAAAACCCCCAAAAAACGTTTGACTTGCGATGACCTTATAATGGTTGAAAGGTCGTTAAACACAAAGAAACAACAAAAATAAAATTATATTGAGTAACGGGGACGAACGAGAATAGTACAAAATTATTGAAAAACACAAACTTATTTTTCTTATTCACCCCAAAGACTTATAACCCAAAACAAGGCACAGTGCCAGTTGGACATAAGGGGCTACTATTTTTTTTTATCATATATACAAAGACACTATGCAGGGAATTGGAAAGCGATATTTCCACATTACATTTAAACTTCTGCATGCCAGGAAACCAGGAAGAAATTTCAAAAGCCAGCAGTTTGAGTGAAGAAACTATTAGAGTAAAATACTTTCCGGCATCTAGGAGACTCTACAGCGAAGGGGTGAAATTTTGCTGCTTGTAGGGTTAAGTTGGGTGTATTTACGTCGATGGGGCACATGAACACAGGGATAAAACATTTCGGCGATGGGACAGGGGTTGGTGTTTGGTTGATGGTGCGGGATCTATTATGTTGGAGGCTCTCTGTTTTGGACGCTGTCTAAGAGGGAGAGACTTGTGGTAGATACACCAGCCAATGGGTTAATGGGGGCGAGGGAGAAATTGTAAAGATATGGGATATTCTCAGGTGTGATTAATTTTGTAACACGGTAGTAAGAGCCTACTTTCTTTGCAGCAGCCTTGGCAATGTCTTCAATGTATTTGTCCTAATTCTTGTTGCTTATGAATGCTAGGCTGAGGAGTTTGAAATGGCCAAGATTGATCAGATGTACATCGAAAATGACATTTACGCCTGCAGCCCGATCACGTTGATGTATCCTCGACCTGTCAAAACGCACAATTTGTCTTCTCTTGTCTGGATGGCAAAATAAGGCGAGGCCACGGGTGGAGGGCGACGGAGGCGGAAGAAGGCGATTGCAAGTCCATGCCAGTCTTACGCTTCAATGCGGAATTCGAAGCCGATATTTATGTATCATCGACGTGTGGCCATTTCCTTTCGTCCGTTTCCTTCGCCTCGAGCCGCGCAATAGCCCACGGCAAACATGATAAATGCTCTCCCGCTTCCCGACGTGTGGCGCGTCCGTAAAAGCGTCGCGGAAGGGTGCGAAGAAAAAAGGGCACTGACGCACATGTCGCTTTAATGTTACGATGTATCGGAACAAACAGATTCAAAAGAAAGAGGGGAAGGAAGAGGCGGAAGAAGAGGAGAAAGAGAACTAGACAGAGTAGGCGCGCATAGTCTGTGCGTCTATTCCAATAAGTTCATACCTTTTAAACCTGTCTGATTTTTACCTATATCATTGTAATAGCTGGACGCCCGGCGTTGCCCGATCGTACACATGATATTTTAATTCATGCAGATTGCATATATATATATTATAGAATCAATCCTATATTGATTGTTATATATTACGAGGAATAATTTACCCGTTGGACTAAGTCACACACAAAAAAAATAAGCAAAATAAAAAAATAATAATGATAATGTCGTTCATCTAATTCCGTCTGTGTTTGTTTACAGTATCACGTCAGCTGATATCCAAGGTTGACGATGAATGCCCTGGAAAAGTCAAGTCTATTTAATGAATAGTTTTCAAATATGCAAAGGAAGAAATGATTTGCGGCGATTTAAAATCGTACCTCTTCTTTTATCGTAAATTGAACTCATTAAAAAAAAATTAAATGGTGAGGTGGACCATGGCTTGAACAGGGAACCATTCGATTTGTAGTCGAATGTTCTACCACTGAGCTATATCTGCTGATGTCAATAACTCTTTTTTTTTAAGAAGAAATGATTTCCTAAGATTTTATTATCTCTCTTGCCGGTGTAACGTAAAATGTTCCCCTACAAAAATTCTTTTTTTATTTATAAGAGAGACTATTTTTAGTATCGGATTTTTTTTCGATTTTCGATACTTATCGGATGAATTTCTGCACAAAACATATCTAAGACCACTGCCAGACATATAAATTAGCTTTTGTGTGAAATTTGCAAAAGATAGGCTCAGCCGTTTCGGAACATATAAGGAAGGTTGGTTGGTTGGTTGTTTTTGTTTTACGGCATATCAACCCTTTTCGGGTTATTTAATGCCGAATCCAAAGATTTTGAAGAAAATTTTTTAATAGAATATATTTGTTGTTTTTACGTCGGTTTCTATTCAACCCATAGTTGGGACCCTAACAGGTACTACCACTCCGGGTCAGAGTGGACCTGGGAGCAATGGTAATTAAAAGGTGGCTCCACACTCCCCAAACCCACAAGCTGGGGCCTCATCACTGGATATAGTTTAAGGTCATATCCAGGACCCCCATTGAGTGACTTTTACCCTCTGCAGGGGGGGGGGCAGTAGGCGTATTCTAATGCCCCACCGACAGGGCCACATATAAGGAAGGAACTCCCTCCCAAACACAAAGTGACTTTTATATAAGAGTAAAGATAGAGATTCTTACCATTTTATCGACTGCCGTCCGTTTCTTATTATCCCACTCTCCAGTCTCTTCATACGCATCCATCACAAATTAAAAAAAAATGCAGGGGGAGAAAAATAACGAAATATATCTACTCGTGCTGCGACGATTGAGCGGAATCGGGAATCGGAAAAAAAAATCAAAACTTTTTGGGATATCGGAATCAGAAAAAAAATCGTGCTTATTTTCCGATTCCAAAAAACGAACCTTTTCATTGATTATTTTTTTTATTTACATATATTTTTTATTTACATATATTTTTATTTACATATATTTTTTATTTACATATATTTTTTATTTACATATATTTTTATTTACATATATTTTTATTTACATATATTTTTATTTACATATATTTTTATTTACATATATTTTTTATTTACATATATTTTTATTTACATATATTTTTTATTTACAAATATTTTTATTTACATATATTTTTATTTACATATATTTTTATTTACATATATTTTTTATTTACATATATTTTTATTTACACATATTTTATTTACATATATTTTTATTTACATATATTTTTATTTACATATATTTTTTATTTACATATATTTTTATTTACATATATTTTTATTTACATATATTTTTTATTTACATATATTTTTTATTTACATATATTTTTATTTACATATATTTTTTATTTACATATATTTTTATTTACATATATTTTTATTTACAAATATTTTTATTTACATATATTTTTATTTACATATATTTTTATTTACATATATTTTTTATTTACATATATTTTTATTTCCATATATTTTTATTTACATATATTTTATTTACATATATTTTATTTACATATATTTTTATTTACATATATTTTTATTTACATATATTTTTTTTACATATATTTTTTATTTACATATATTTTTATTTACATATATTTTTATTTACATATATTTGTATTTACATATATTTTTTATTTACATATATTTTTTATTTACATATATTTTTTTTACATATATTTTTTATTTACATATATTTTTATTTACATATATTTTTATTTACATATATTTTTTATTTACATATATTTTTATTTACATATATTTTTTTTACATATATTTTTTATTTACATATATTTTTTTTACATATATTTTTTTTACATATATTTTTTATTTACATATATTTTTTATTTACATATATTTTTATTTACATATATTTTTATTTACATATATTTTTTTTACAT